>NW_004443954.1:3344363-3352863 GCF_000243295.1 Trichechus manatus latirostris
TTAGATTACCTCTGAGACCCCTCTCTCACAAGCAATGCTACAGTAAACATCGTGTTCAACTATATTTTAAAAACCAAGATGCAGTTTAGTAAAATATTGTGGTACCTGTTTAAATTCAAATGTGTTTTTCTAAAATTTGTAATTTAAAATGTTTTCTGCAGTTTGGAATACTCTTGGCACGTACCACAACATGAATATTCTCAGCATTTCTGTCCTCATGGCACAGAAGAAAAACTAAAACTTTCTGATAGAGTGTGGAATGCATTCTGTAGTTGGGCAGATAGCCCCTGGGTGTTCTGTTTTAGAATAAAATATTCACACATCTTCCCTAATAATAGTTTGGCTCTTCGTGATAGGCAAAACTTGGCGGAAGAGTCTAGACAAGTAGGCATGAAAGGGGCACGGGTCTTGTTCACCCACTGTGACTTAAGGTCACGGAGTATGGAAGAGCACATGCTTTGGAGTCAGGCGAAGTCTTGACTCCACCTTGGGCAAGTTATTTAATCTCTTAGACTTGGTTTCTTCATTAATAAGATTAACATAATTATAGAACCCTCTTCATAGGGAAATTGAAAGGATTAAATGAATTAACAACATAGGGTGTTCCTGGGTGATACAAACAGTTAAGCCACTTGACGTCTAGCAGAAAGGTTGGTGGTTCAAACCCACCAAAGGCACCTCGGAAGACAGGCCTGGCTATCTGCTTCCGAAAGATCACAGCCTTGAAAGCCCTATAGAGCAGTTCTACTGCGAACACACGGTGTCACCATGAATCGGAATTGACTCAATGGGAACATGTTTTGGTTTTGGTTTTCTTATTTTGATGGGACATTAAGAACGTCTCTCAACCTCACACAGGATGAGATAACCCCTCAGATGTTTTCCAACTCTGGATTTCTAAGAGCCAGTTTGTTCATTTCTGCATAGTCTCTCCCCATCTTCCATTCTGTTATAATATGAAAGGTTGCTGTTGGTAGGCTCTCATGAGACGGGAAAGGCTGACGGTGGGCGACATCTGTAGTTATAAGAAAAGGGCAGGATGTAGGAGGGGGAAATCCAACTGTGTTAAAGAAGATTTAGCCCATGACCTAAGATCATTGAAGTATGAATATGAGGGATAATTGTGGAATGAGTTAGGTCAGGGTTGGTGTAGCTCCCAGTAACCACATAGGACAGATGAGAAGGAATCTGCCAGCCACCATGGTGAGCCCAGGGCTTGGTACTTGAAATCCCAACAACAGCAGTGTATTTAGCATCTTTTACAAACTCACAAAACAAATTGTTCTTACCAAACTTCAGTTAGGACGTTGTCCATAGACACTTGCTTCTAAAGAAGAATGGGTTATTTTGATGTGTTGGAAACTAAGGCTGGATCTGTTCGACTGAAATAATTGGGTAAATACATCTGTCCACTTAGTATTTTCAGCTCTCTTAACCAAGTTGGCTCACTTACAGATCAGTGTGGATTTTTGCTCCTACTCTATTAAGGCAAGCCTTACATGCCCAAGTGACCACGGGTAACCTTCTGATCCACGGGAGGATAATGTTAAGCATAGCTGGTTCAGCAAAGCTACTTAACTTCTAGTTGATGATTAGTTTTATCTATAGCTCATAGAATTGATAAAAATCACCTTTATCTGAATGATCAATTTGGTAAAAGTTCATTTTATCAGGAGTATGTTTAAGACTTACATACAAAACCAGTAAAATAAGCAAACAGGTATCAAGTGTGTGTATTTTTCCCTCCTCTAATGTTTTAATTATTTCCACCTGTTAGACAACATAATAAGAAGAAAACAGCGTGGGCTTTTTAATTAAACATGCTGGGGTTCAATCCTGATTCTGCTATTTACTGATGTGTACTTGGACCAATCACTACCGATCAGAGGGTGTTACTTATACATAAAATAGAATAACAACCTTGCAGGCTTGTTTTGAGAGTTCAGCACAGTAATTTTGTAAGTAAAGTGCTTAGCAAAGTTCCAGAAATACCGATGTTCCATAATTGCAGGGCAGTATTATTTGTATTCATATATACATATCAAAAGATCAGCAGTTTGAACCCACCTACCACTCCAAGGGAGAAAGATGTGACAGTCTGCTTCTATAACGATTACAGCCTTGGAACCCCATGGGGCAGTCTACTCTGCCCTGGCTGTAGGGACACTATGAGTCAGAATTGACTCGACTGCAGCGAGTGTTTATAGTGTTATTGTATGTTTATATTGTTATTGTATGTTTATACACACAGATACCATTTTCCAAAAACCAACCAAACCCATTGCTGTCAAGTCAATCCCAACTCATAGCAACCCTGTAGGACACAGTAGAACTGCCCCCTAGGGTTTCCAGGGAGCGGCTGGTGGATTCAAACTGCCCACCATGTGGTTAGCAGCCGTAGCTCTTAACACTGTGCCACCAGGGCTCCTTCACACGTTATAGTATTATATAAATATAACATTTTTAATTTTCAAGTTTCTCTCGGGGACTTAAAATAGTTTTTCAGTGTTAAATGTAACTCGAGAATAGTTACTGGTAAGTAAAGAGTAAGTTACCCTTGGCCCATCCTACCTACAGCGGGCAGTGCGTTAACAGCTTTCCCCTCCTCCTCGATTTCCCTGCCATCCACCTTTTTCTGTGATTCTCTCCTTCCCATCGGCCAAACATTTTCTCACTAATACGACAGGTGAATGCATTGGTAATTGAAAATTAAAAACAAATACTTGGGAAATACCTGTCTGCTTTGCTGAAGAGAGGCCCCATTTGTGGCAGAAAGATTTCATACACATCCCTGCACAGAATGAGTTCTTAGAGCCCATGATAATGACGAGTCCCCCCAAGTTGTCACCACCTTATGGCTGCCCAACCTGTTAACAGTATTTGTACTTTACATTCTATATGGCTCTTGTTATCGTGCCTCTCGTGCCACCGTGGATGCCCTGGAAGCTGGAATTCTGGAGGCTGGGGTCATATCATGAAAACATTTCCAGTGTGCACGAACGTGTGTGTGTGTGTGTGTGTGTGTGTGTGTGTGTGTGTGTGTGTGTGTGTGTGTGTGTGTGTGGTGTACATGTCAGCCTTAACTGCTCTAGGCCCCAGTTTCCTGAGCAACATAAAATGAGTTGGAACTAAATAATCTCTAAGGTCTTTCTCGGTTTCCAGATTTTGTGCAATATGTCATTGTAATGATAATTCCAGGTTTAATTAGCAAGTTACAAGTTATTTAAAGACTGAGTGGCATTGGCAAATATTGTGCTGTATGTATTTTTACAACAGTTTTAAAAAGAAAAAAATGAGTGGCTAGCAATAGAGATCTGCTTATTAAAACAATCAACTGTGAATCCTGGAGTTATGCACATATTCGTAAACATCTATTGCTAGACTTTTTGATCTGCATTGTTACAAGATATACATAACTTCATCTTTTACTCTTCGTGAATTTTCTGTAGAGGTCATTGTTTAGGATTCTTTATTATTCTTATTATAGGAAAGTTTTAGTTAGAAGGCATATTCCCCTCTCCTTATTTGAATCTGATGCCTCTAACTTTATTTACCAAAGCAAAATAATTCATCAGACTTAGTAGGAAGACTACCATCACTTAAAAAAAAAAAAAAGAAAGATATGGTTTTTAGTTATTTAAAATAAATGAGGTTCCCTAGAATTAGAAATGTAGTTACCATAATTGTTGAATATTCAAGTTGAAGAAAACTTTAGAATGCTTTAGTTTTCTAGTGGTTTTCCAAGTGTGTTCCTCAGAGTTTTCGGGTTTTGTTGAGGGGCTGTTAACAAGAGACAGTAGAAAGTCAAAGACATGGGGATAGGTACCCCCAAGCCAGAGCATATGCACTTTTATCTGATTTTTATATTGGAGGGCGACAGTACATTAGATTTTGTTGTAAGAGACAAATCAGAATTGTTTTAATTCTAAGCCAGTTGCCATGGAGTCACTTCTGACTCATGGTGACCCCGTGTATGTCAGACTAGAGCTATGCTTCCTAGGGTTTTCAGTGACTGATTTTTTGGAAGTAGATCACCAGGGCTTTCTTTCGAGGTACCTCTGGGTGGATTCAAGCCACCAATCTTTCCATTAGTGGCTGAGTACTTAATCGTTTCTGTCACCCACAGATTCCTTTAATTTCACAGATGAGGAATCTTATATGCCACAGGGTATGAGAGGTCTTTGGTCATAAATGGTAAGGAGCAGTGATAGAATCCAAATCTCTTAAACCCCCATGCAGAGCTTCTATACAAGCAATGCTAAGACCCCTGAGGAAGAGATGGGCCCAGCCTCAGCCTGTGTCAGGAACACGGAGGTTAAAAAACATGTCAGCCACATATACAGAGGATTGGGCACGTTTGTCTGCTTCCAAGAAAGTGAAAACTGCCAGGAAATCTTCTGGGCCATCCTCTATTCTCCTTCCCGATTTATCTCTCATTTATTTTCAAACCTTACATTGGAAAAGTCCAGCAAGGTAAATCTAAGGCACAGAGCTCACCCCACACCAGGTCTTTCTTCCTCAAGGAAAAGTAGATCTTTGTGACCCTGGGCGAGGAACATCATCTGGCAGGCCAGAGACCGAGTCAGAAATAGGGACTTTGTATTCTCCACATCCACGTACTGGTGTTTTCATGGTAGAAAGAGTAGCCTTAGGGGTTATAGTAATAACCTTCTAATTAGTAATAATTGTGTGTATATATGCATATGCCTTGCTTCATAATTTACAAAACTATTGCACACATGGAGCCCTGGTGGCACAGTGGTTGAGCGTTCGGCTGCTAACCAAAAGGTCGAATCCACCAGCGCTCCTTGGAAGCCCTGTGGGGGCGGTTCTGCTCTGTCCTATAGGGTCAGTATGAGTCGGAATTGAATCGATGGCGAAGAGTTTTTTTTTTGATTGCGCACACATCTCTTTACAGCCTCACAATAAACATGTCACCCATACTAGCACTGAGTCTCCAAGGCTTGTAAGTAAATTGGCACAGCTTGTAAATGGCGGGACCCGGATCCAGAGACAGGTCTTCCGACTGAAGGCCCCTCGCCTCTCTGCTGCCCCTCCTGGTGGCTGTTTTTATAACACCCTGGTAGTTGCCCTCACTGTGGCCTCACAGGTACAACTACAGTCGTTTGGCCCAGTATCGTTCTCTGGTTGCATTTCTTGAAGGTGCAGAAGTGTTGTATATATTGATTCCTTTTGTTTAAAAAAGGGCAAGATAGGAATTTTATATTCTTATTTTCTTGTATTAAACTCTGGAAAAATCCTTTTTTAAAAAACAGTAACACTAGTTAGCTGTAACTGGGTTAGCGCCCGGGTGGATGAGAGCCAGAGGTGACAGGAAGACTTTCTGCATTGTTAGGACTTTTTTTATATTTTATTGTACCATGTGAATATATCCTTTAAAAAACTTAAATTAGTATATTTTAAGTTAATTAAATAGGTAAATATTATCTATAATGGTGACGATAGTAACGGCCGACCTTTACTGAGTGCTTATTCTATATTGGAGTCCCTGGGTGGTACACACGGTTAAGTGATGGGCTGCTAACCAGAAGGTTGTGGTTCGAACCTGCCCAGAGGTGCCTCAGAAGAAAAGCCTGGCAATTGCCTCAGAAGGGTCACAGCCATGAACACCCTATGGAGCAGTTCTGCTGTGCAACACATGAGACCACCGTGAGTCAGAATCGACTAGAGGGCAACGGGTTTGGGTTTGGGGTTATTATGCTAGGCTTTGTCTGTATTATCAGTTCTTAGGGCTGTGTATGTATCCTGTACTATATTCCTGTGAGGTAGGCTCTACCACTGTTCCATTTTACAGATGAATAAACTGAGGCATAGAGAGGCAGAGTAATCTGCCCTGGTTTCAAGCTAGTAAGTGGTAATAGTTTCACATCCATGCAGTCTGGTTCTAGAACTTACTCTCTTAACAATTATAGGAATGAATTAAACAAACAGCAAGAAATTCCACTTTGAATGTATTCCAATAAAATGTAAGAAATGTTGTTAGTTTGGTACTTTTGAAGTCTGTGCATCCTGAATAACGTGTCTGCATCTATATCGCCAGTCCTGGGAGATGGTGAAACGTCTGTTATGCTAATCTACTCCAAAGATTGCATTTCTCCTGTGGCTGTAGCAGTATGTGGTGGATTAAGTGGTATCCAGGTTTTCAGTGCCGAGCATTAAGAATGCCGAGACACCTAAGGGCACGCCGAGGGCAGTAGGTGTGGAGAGAACAGTCAGCGCCTCCAGATGGCGGGAGCACAGCAGGGACCAGGATGGGATGGCACGTGTGGCCCCAGGGTGGCCTGGCAGGCAGAAGGCTTCATATGCCACCACCAGGGGCGTGGAGTGCCCAGTATAGAGGGCTTGGTGTGTGCCATCCACTGAAACCTCAGCAAAAGACAGTATCACTGGCAACACCTCAACATTTTCCACGTGTGCAAGAGGTGTTACAACCTGATAAATTCCTTATCTTGGCTGTAAAAGCTAGTGCCCTAACAATCCCTAGTTCCTTGATATAGTAGATTGTACTTTTATCTAAACAAAAATTGTGCTTATGCCTAAAAGGTTATTCCATACAAATACCAACCCCTACAAAAAGGAGAAATGTTAAGAGAAATTAAGAATTCGTATCTGGAAGAGTATGTGTATCTTTTAGTAATTCAGATGAGAAAAACCAAGTATTCACAGATAGGATTGGAAGACCACCAGAGGAAAAATCTACCTCTTTACTGGGATGGGGGGTGTGCGTGTGTGCGTGCATGTGTGTGTGTGTGTGTGTGTGTGTGTGTGCACGCGTGTGTGTGCACGCGTGTGCAGTTCTTACCTTCATTGGAATTAGCTGTTGTCACTCACTAGCTCAAAACCCAGGTGGATTCCAGGAGGAATTCCACATGAAGTCCTTAGAACTGATAAGTAAAGCCTGGCATATAATAAACAGTAAATGTTATCACTTATCGTCAGCAGTATCATTATAGTCAATACTTTCTTGACTTAATACAGTAAATATGTCCCAGGTGTTTATATTTTTCCAGTGACGATTCTCTGCAGATTTGAAGTCATTGACTAGGAAGAGAGTCGGTGCCTCTCATTTGTATATGGTCCTGTTACTGCCGGGTAACATCTAGAGGCCGGGGCTGGCCCCACATTGCCGAGGGCAGAGTTGACGGGTCATCTTTCTGCTCACACCTTCTCAGCTTCAGAGCAGCATGTCGATATCAGTTCTTCTCCTTCTAGGCTCCTTAAAAAGTATGATATAATTTCTCTTAACTCCTCCCTTACCTCGTCAGTCATTCTTAGAATTTAAAAAAAAAAAAAAAAAAAACCCAGTTGCCATCAAGTTGACTCTGACTCATGATGTTCCCATGAGTATCACAGTGAACTGCTCTGTAGAGTTTTCAGTGACTGATTTTTTTTTCAGATCTTTCTTCTGAGGCAACTCTGGGTGGACCCGAACCTCCAACCTTTCAGTTAGCAGCCGAGCGCATTAACCATTTGCACCACCGGGGACTCCTTCTTAGAAATAGTGACCCATAAATTTCCTTGTTTATTTTAATCTTGGAATGTCCATGATCTGTATATGTACATATTTTATGTGATAGTAATTACAGGGAAGCAGAAGATATAATAAGGAAGTTATTAGGAGTATGTCTTTTAAAGTGCTAATAATAATCACTGAAATTGTAAAAAGAGGTCAGACTTGGTCCCTGTCTCTTTCCTGCCGTCATTCTGACCTAGGAAAGAAAATTCTCTTGGCAACTTCTCTGTCTCCTGTATTCTCAGAGCAGGGAGCAGGAAAGAGTCCCCTCACATACTTGTTACAGGATGAAAATCCTGATGGCTGTGAGCACAGTTACATGAAAGGATTTGAAGGTCCTTTGGGGACATCAGGCTCCCAGTATCGGCTGTGATACAGCCACAATTACAGTTTGGTTGGCAGCATGTCCATGCCAGGTTCTTGATCCAGACTTGTGAATACATGGCTTATTGCTGAATCCAGTTATGTGTAGTTCATGAGGGAGCGTCTCATGTGTTTTGTGGCATGCTGCCTTTGCGAATGAGTGTGGACAATCTCTGAGGTGAAGAAAAGCAAAACTAGGAAGAACTTAAGTCATTGTCTTACCTAAAAGAATACCAGGGAGCCAGGAATGCATTCAGGAAAGAGGATGACATTTGTTAAAAGCTGGAATTAGCTCTGTGAAAGCGTGTGGAGCACTAATTGTCATATGGGATTTATTTTGAGCTGTGTCTTCGTCATATTCGGGGCATAGTTGTATTCACGAGCACTTGTGCACCCAATAGTAAGAATAAACATCTGTGTTTTGATCCATTTCCTTCATCTTTGGTTTGCTACTGTGTATGTAAGTTTGGAAGTCTGTAGCCCTGATTACCTGTAACCGAATAGTTAGCTAGTGGCCCTCGTTTGTTAGGGGCGTTCAAAATTGGTTTCATATGAATTGCCTGGTCTATGTAGGTGAATACTTCTTTTAACATAACATTTCTT
>NW_004443954.1:3353895-3439091 GCF_000243295.1 Trichechus manatus latirostris
ATTTCTTAGATGGTTTTCCAGCTTATTCCAGAAGACAAAAGCCCAGTCTAGTGTTTACTACCTCTGGGATATTCAGAGATCAAGTTTATTGAGCAAAAAATCAAATAGAAACTTGGCTGACAGCAGGCAAATTCTAACGTCTGAGGCAGAAGTAAACAGACTGGCTTCTGTATTTCAGCGTCTCTAGACCTACTAGATGGATATGAGTGTGTAGCTAGTCTGGATTTTAATTCCACTGCCAGCAAAAGGAGCAGATCAGTACCAGCCTCATGTACAGTAAGATCTTGAGGCAGAAATACTCGACGTGTAAAATGCTTCCTTAAAAGTTTTAACTGTCTGTATAGTTAACTTCTTGCTAGATGGATAATCCTGGCTTTAGGGTAGCTTTGAAAGTTTATTAGATCTCAACAGCAGGTGTTCTTTACATTTTTTAAAAATTTTATTGAGTAGAAGGCATTTCCGACGCATTTTTCTTCTCCCAGGCAACAGCGTAACTCCAACCAAGAACTTACACTTTCTATCTATCCCAGGTGCTGCTGAGTCGATTCCAACTCATAGCGACCCCATGTGTGTCAGAGTAGAACTGTGCTCCGTGGGTTTTTAATGGCTGATTTTTCAGGAGTAGATCACCAGGCATTTCTTCCAAGGCACCTCTGGGTGGACCCAAACAGCCAACCTTTTGGTTAGCAGCCAAACACATTAACCACTACGCCACCAGGGACTCCCTATCTGGCACAGAAGTGTGTAAATGACGGCAGTGGGTGGGGGAGTGGGGAGGGCAGGCAGAACCAAGTGCTTCTTAGAACATCCACTTACAGAAGCTCAGAAACTTGAGAAACGAGAAATCTGGCTTTTTACTTGCATATAGTTCCTCTTAAGGCTCTATCAGGATATGTGTTAGATATTCCAAAATTCATACCTGGTCTGGAAATTGGCCTTTGAGAAATTATTCTAAAAATATTCTGAGTGCACTCTGCCAGGAGCCAGCGGGATCTTTTTTCCTTTAATTATTGTCCATTTTTCTCAATTTACTCTTAAATTTTCACTGCCTGCCCCACAGGCCCCTGCCATGGGTACTCCTTCCCCGGAGACTACCACCGCCCCACCTGTGGGGTGATAAAATCCTGGGATGTGTGGATTATGTCAAAAAGGGAAAAGCTGCCACGTGCACTTGCCGTGTTTCTTCACAGAGCAGGCCCGTTTAAATATAGCCTACTACCACAACTTGTCCAGGACCAAAATAGCCCAGAACAAGTGGCAAATGGCAGGGAGCAGGGCTCTTTGCCAAGGGCTGGCTGTGGGTTGGGAAAAACGGGCTTTGAGATAGATGTTAAAGGCGAGAGGAACGGCAGCAGCTAGTTACACTGCTTCGTAACTGAAGTCTCAATCCAGCATACATTTCCAGAGCAGAGAAGACCGCGGAAGAGGCTCCGACGTTTAGAATGATTTCTGAAAAGCTGAATAAAGTAGGCTGGATGATTATCTTACAAATTAAATCTGGTTACTGAAATCCAGTCTTCATGTTTTCTCAAGAGTCAAGGGCAACACCATTGCAATTAGGTTTTCCAGGCATAGGAAACATTTTTAACCCATGAATTGAATTACATCATAACCCTGTAATGAAGCCTTATTTGACAAAGGAGCTGGTACCGCACATAATGAAATTATAATTAAAAATGATGAGCATCCCTGAGTGAACTAGTTTTCAGGGCAGTGGTGGTAGTGAGTACGTGAATTTTATCTAGTGTTTGGATTAAACCATTCATTCCTCACGTGGTTTTTTTTGGTTTGACTGTTTCTTAGTTTTTCTTGATTTCAACTCTGTCATGCTCCCTCGGATTCAAAAAGCCAGTAAACATTGTATTAGAGAGAAGATAATAACTACAGTTAAGTATTTGCCCCAAATTAAACAAAATAACCTTCAGAAACTCAAAATAGTGGTTGATATTTGTTGGTGCCGATGTTTCAATCAAATATAATACAGTAAAGCCTGCAGAAGCTGGAACCTGTATAAGGTGGAAGCCTGTCAGAGAAGGAAAATTCAAATATTTTCCACTAATAAGAGTGATAGGAAAGTGGTAAGACTGCACCCTTTCAAAGACGGAAAATTCGTGAGACCCGGACAAACAAGGCATCCCTGCCCAGTTCCAGCTCTCACAGGTGTTACTGTATATACATATTAAAAATGTGTGTATATAATATATTTATGTATTCTTTTGCTAGTCAGAGTCTTAGAACCAAGGTAGACAAGCTGTTTTCTGAAATTATGCTGGTACCATGGAAAAGCTATTTTAATGAGTAAGCTCTCAAGAAGCTATTATATTAAAATATGTCACTTCAGGTGACATCACAGGGTCTCAGGGCTCAGGGTATGACAGTGGCATCTACCTCAGACCAGCATCAGAACCTTCTTCATTTCACTCTGTCATATGAGAGCACTCATTTGAGCTGTCGATACTGTGACGTCTCAGAAAAGCATTGCAGAGAAACTTCGTATTTACAAATAATTATTGATACTAGTGACCGTCTACCAGAAATTTAAAGGATGAGAAGTTTGACTCTACCACAAGAAGTGTAGAGTGCTCAGAGCAGGATGGTTGTGTGTAGTATATATAATAAGTAGAGAAAGAAAAATTAGTAAATATTTACCTTCTACTTGTGTGCCTGGAGTAGCGAATACGGTATTTTATAAGCATTTCCGCTGTTGCCCTCAAGTCAGCTCACGTGCACGGAGACCAGAACTAAACATTGCCTGGTCCCGTGCCATCTTTATGATCATTGCTGCTTCAGTCTATTGTCACCTTCAAAGCTGGGGGGTTTATCTGCCAGCACTGTATCAGACAGTATTCTGTTGTGATCCATAGGGTTTTTATGGGCTAATTTTTGGAAGTAGATCGTCAGGCCTTTCTCATAGACATTTGTAAATCATTAAGTATGTTGAGGTTTTGTTTGAGGGAGAAAATATCAGTATTAATGGTGAAAAGATAAGAACTGTAATACTGTACATCAGAATGAGGATTTGGGCAGCAGTAAAAAAAAAAAATATATATGAGAGCTAGACCAGGGGTGATTATTTTAGGAGGCACAAATTCAAAAGTGATCTGAAACCTGGAAGTGTCGGTGGGAAGAAAAAGAACAGCAGGACGTCCATAACTTAGTGAGAGCCCCAGCAGAGCGCAGACGGGAGTAGCAAGCAGCCTACTCACCCCAGGCTCTACGCACTGTCCTTCTCCTTTCTGGTTGGAAAGAGGCTTACCTGCCCTTCTTACTCTGAGAAGCGAATGCCACTCCCCAGAGCCTTCCAGTTCCTCTCTGGAAGCCGCTCTGTCTACAGGGCAGCGCAGCAGGACCCACGCATACTTCTGAGGGGTGGAGGCCCCTTTAGGATGAGCTTCTTCTCGCCATCGTGATTGGCTCCGATAGACCTCTCCTGTCATTGATGTCCCTCATTTTTTCAGGCTAACTAGTTGACCCACGAGGACGCCACAGGACACCGCAAAAGGGCTTTCTGTGCCCCCTGCTTCTGTCCTGCCAGAGTGGAAAGTACAATGAGTAGGATGTGAAGTTTCAGTTCCCATTGTATCCATTGCAGCATTATAATTACGTTTTACAGATTTCCACCAGAATTCTAGAGAGCCTCTCGTGTTCTACGTGGCCACCGTATTCTCTGCCTTATGTGCCGGGGGAGTTGTCACATTCTTGATTCAGATGGGGGCAGGGTCAGCCGGTAAGGTGAGGGCATGTCCTTGTGCCACCCAGTCTGTTGTCATTTCACTGGAGTAGTGTGATTGTATTGAGAAGGAAGGAAGAACTAGTTCCAGTGTTCTACTACCGGCTACAAGTTTAGCGCATTCGGGAAATCTCACTTGGAAATTATAGCCCACTGCTCTGAGGCAAACCTGGACACTAGACAGCTGTGAAATACCAGCCAAGCAGCAGGTAAAGCTCTGAAGCTGAGTGATACCTCTGAACAGCTCTCCACCGAAGAGGGCCGGCCTAGGGTTTCGCAGGTGATTCTTCCTGCCCCTCCAGCGTTCAGTCTGACGTTCCCTACTTACAAGATTCACATCCTAAATTTCCCCCTTGGTCTTGGGATGCACAGCATTCGTCCGGTGCCTGGGATTCTTCTTGAGAGTTTTTGGACTTGGTCTGAAGCTCTTCTTGGTGAGGACTGTTTCCCTTCAGGTTACTCCATCTGTCTCTAAGGAATGGAGCTCAGGAAGGCAGACCCTACATTCCTCAGTGACTACAGGGGACTCCATCAATCCCACCAACAGTTGTGGCACCCTGGGCCCCAGAATTAATGAATTCCACCATGGAGATACATGAAGGTTAAAAGTTCATTGAATGTGTTTAGATACCCAGGCGGACAGCTGGCTCCTGGTCAAGAATATCCCAAGTATTATAAGCACCATAGTATTGAAGCAGGTCATTAACAATTTCCAGAGCCAGAAGGAAAAGATTCCTGTTATTTGAGCCAAAAAGTTTAACATGATTCTTCCACTTACTTATTTGAATCTTACCTTGCATTTCTACCACCATCTCTAATGAAGTAGAAGTATACATTTTTATCTTCATGTGCCTGTATTCATCTTCAAAACTGCCTTTGCCCACCCAAATAGTACCAAGTGGTACTTTTGTTTAAAGGTATTAAACAAACAAAAACAGTAGCCCTGTGCCTTAGTTATCTAGTGCTGCTGTAACAGAAATACCACAAATAGAGGGCTTCAACGAACAGAAGTTTATTCTTTCACAGTCTAGGAGGCTAGAAGTCTAAATTCAGGGAGCCAGCTCCAGGGGAAGGCTTTCTCTCTCTGTCAGTTCTGGGGAAAGGTCCTTGTCATCAATCTTCCCCTGGTCAAGGAGCTTCTCAGCTCAGGGACCTCAGGTCCAAAGGACACAGCATTGCTTTCTTGGTGGTATGAGGTCCTCATGTCTCTGTGCTTGCTTCTCTCTTTTATGTCTTGAAAGAGATTGGCTTGAAATACAACCTAATCTTGTAGATTCAGTCCTGCCTCATTAACATAACTGCCAGTAATCCCACCTATTAACATCATAAAGATAGGAGTCACAACACATAGGAAAATCACATCAGATGACAAAATGGTGGACAATCACACAAAACTGGGAATCATAGCTAGCCAAGTTGCCACACATGTTGGGCAGACACAATTCAATCCATAGCACCCTGGTTTATTTACCATACTTTATGCAAATAACGTGCACCTTCTGCATTTTTTTGCCAGCCTCACCCTCCCCCCAAGGTATTTTCGTAAGTGTGCTATGCTAGTTTTTTTTTTACAGCAACATGTGGAAGACAGTTGGTATGATGGCGCTTGTGAGGTTGCCTCAAGGAGGGAGGGTGTGTCCAGCAAACAAATGCCGAGAGCGGGCATTATTTGCGTAAAAAATAACGTATTTGTTGCTGCCTCCATTTTCTCGATATCCTTGGATATCATTTTATCTGTTGCTTATTGGGATGAACAGTTTCTATCCTCAGTTTAACACAGCAAATGCTGAAAATAGATAAAATCACAACAGAAATTTTTCTGAGACCCTCATGAGGAAAAAGAAGAAACTTTCTTTTTCAGACTTCAGGAAGAACTTGATGATTTTCTCATATTTTAAACTTGGAGGTGTTAATTACTGATTTGGTGATTTGGGGAAGACAACTATGAGTTGGATTTATCTGTAATATTTTTAACACCACCTAAAAATGTTCTGCTAAAGAATAACCTTGATGAAAACCAAATCTTTCTTACAGTCTTTAGTAAGATGTTTTCTAAGCTGTGCTTATTTTACTTGAAAGTCAGCCAATACTGGTTTAAAAAAATTTGTAGAAGAAAGCTCAAAATTAGCATTTTTCAATAGGAGTCGTAAATCTATTAAAGAATTCCAGTGAGAAGTGAAGTGAACACCAGACTCAAAGGAAAAGCATGACTATAAGAAGGTAGAACAATGGATATAAATGAATTTTTGCAGCAAAAATAAAAAAGTAACTAGAAAATTAAATAATCAAATTTTTGCCAAGGCAAAATCTAGAAGCAATAAGAAAGAAAGCTGTTTTCACAACGTAGTTACCAGGCTCTATCCTAAAGGTTCAGAGACCAGTGTTCCACCGCATTCATCCTACTGAATAGCTGTGTGATTTTAAGTATATTTCTAAGTCTCTCTGAACTTTCAAATTACCTTCACATTTTCCTGTTGATTCTGACTTAACCCTTTCTGTTTATCTAGTCCAAAGGCCACCATTGGCTGTATACACTTCCTCCCTACCCCAGACTCTGTGGTTGGTTACATTACACTCTCCTCCTCCCTTGCTCCGTTTCTAACCCTGTGTCAAGGCCACCTTCTGCCTTCTCTGCTTCTCTCAGGAAAGAGAGCCCTGCTAGGAAAAGATGCAGAATTATGTGGGCCTGAAATCGGGTCATCCTGGTCTCGTCAGCAATTCTAATATTCCTTTCTCCCATTCCTTGGAACTTTGATACAGTGCTGATTCCGCATCTTCACCTCTTGCTTTAAGGCCCAGATTCTCCCTCCCAGAAGACTACTAATGGCCCTTTATCTATTAAATACTCTAAGTTAGTGCCAAGTACTTCATATAAATCAGTTCTCATACCAGAACACTCCTACAGGGTAATCTTGTTCCCATTTTACAAGTAAGAATATTGAGGCTTCGGTGACACAGTCCATGAGTGATAGTTTGGATCCAAAGCCCATAACACTCTTGGCCTCCTTCAAGCTGATAGCCCTTCAGATGACCTCAGAACATTGCATCGACCCATCAGTGTTCTCTTTCTTTTTTTCCTTGTTTCCTGCTCTCCAATCTGGAAGTTTCCTTCTTTCTGCTCATCCAGGACCTGACTCTTAACAATAGCCTCTTTCTCAAAGCTTTTCATTTTCTCCGGTTCTCTGAGCATCTTTCTTCCCACCTTCAGACATGTAGTCAGCTCTTTTTATGAGCAAAATCTCTTTTCACTTGACCCAGCTAATCCTTCTGGTTATAGTCCAAATTGTCTCCTTCCTTTCTGGGTCAAAAGTCTCCAGCATGTGGCACACACCTGCTTCCTCTACTTCCTCTTCCCATTTCCCCATCAGCTCCCTACACTCTGGCCTCTGCCGTGATCTCTGTTAGAACTGCCCTCTCAAAGATCCTCATCCAATCTCAGCAGTTTTCTCAGCCCTCACCTTTCTCAGTCTTCCCAGCACACTGCAGGATTGACAAACCATTCCTTCCTCAGATCTCGCTGCACTTGTTTCCTGACTGCACATAAATCATCCAATCAGCTGGGAGGAAAAAAAGTTCAAATGCCCTAGGGGAGAGCCATATTTGGACCTGGCCCCGTTCACTCCTAAGAGGAGCACAGGACTGATCCAAGAACTTTAAATAGTTCTACTGAAAGTTCATCTTTTACCTACATGCTTCCACCTCTCTGTTGACTTTGCCGTTTCCTTCACTGGGTCCCTAGAACACTTTTCCCTTGGTCCTTGGTTCTTTGCTTTGTTGGTTCACTTATTTGTTGGGCTCATCCACCTTTCATGAACACATCTTCTGTGATCATAATGCCCACATTTATGTTTCTAACCTTGACCTTTAATTTGCATGGCAGCCCTGTATTTCCAGCTGTGTATGCCTGTGGTATGTAGAATGCAACTGCTCTAAAGCTGATCTTGTCTTCTAACCGACTCCTCTTCCCACCTGCACAATTTCTGACCATTCGTCTGGATACCAAGTTAGACACCTTGGGGTTATCATTTATTTTTATCTTCTCCTTATTCATTTATCCATTCCACTGATATTTGTTGAGGACAGGCTTTGTGCCAAGCTTTATGGTAAGAGCTAGCAAAACAGACACGGACTTGTCCTCATGTTTCAAAGTTCCTACACTTCTTCCCTTAAAGGGTCCATTGGTTATTTCTTTCCTTTACTGCCATTACCCTCTTTAACCCTTATCGTGCCATGATTGGGATTAGTGCAGTAGCTTTTCATCCAAGAGCCCAACCTTTGGTCTTTTCTCCTCCCTTCCTCTGGGCGCTGGTGGCACAGTGGTTAAGAGCTACAGCACACTACGGCTGCTAACTAAAAGGTTGGCGGTTCGAATCCACCAGCCACTCCTTGGAAACCGTATGGAGCAGTTCTACTCTGTCCTGTAGGATTATTGTGAGTCAGAATCGACTCGATGGCACCAGGTTTGGGGTTCCCCTCCCCACTCTGGGCACATAGGATGCTTGATAAATACTTATACATCAAGTGATTATATTTTATGTTTTATTCTCATTTAATGGTAGTGTTTTTTAATTTTAGAATGACCCACATTAAAAAAAAGCAAACTTTTCTCCAAAAATCATTTCAAGAATAAAATATCCCTTAAATATGTTTACATCAGATTTTTCTCAATCTTATTAACACATAACACAGGAAGGCAAATCTTAGACAAGTTGTATAAAGCATAGAATAAAGTAAAAGCCAAGTATTTGGCGTATTCCATCTGAGGATTAGAAAATGTGTTTTCGACCTGGCCAGTGTACCCAGAGACTCTTGCCTTTAAGCTTATTAAGTTTACAGTCAGGTGGGAGTAAATCTGTAAAGCACTTAAGGAGGAGGACTTATTTGTTAAATTTGAAAATGTTCTGGATATAGAAAAAAAATCTTATGAACGAGGTTGAATAGTAGGTTCTATTGTCCCCCAAAGTTATTTCATATATCCCCTTGCATTAACACTCTCTGAGGAGTTAGAGTTCAGAAAAAAAGATCGTATAAACAGAGCTTATTAATCCAGGAGTAATATTTGTGTTTTTTAATATCCTGCCAGTTTCTCAAAAGGATTTTCAAGGTGTTACGATGAGTCACATCCATAATAGCATTCCTGACACTGGGTCTACGGAGTTAAGCTGTGTAATTAGAGAAGATGACTATATACGTATGCTGAGGATAATTTTACTGCAGGTTTCCTGGTGGCTTTAGCAAAAAGAGGAAGAATAGATTATATAGCTCTCAGTGTATGATACAAGGAAACACTCTTGTTTATCATCAGAGACCAATTTTTTCCTGGCACTAAATTCTTAAGAGGAATTTATCATTAGGATCTTTATCAATATGACAGTGGGCAGCATTTTACAAAAGGTATATATAAACGTTCTTCATATGAATCTTGGTTCCTGCCATGTGCCATTGATAAAAAGCCAAAAGTATGATATTAATTCTGATTCTATGAAGGCATTTCTATGATAGCTAAAGTGATGTGGTTTGACTTTATTTCATTGACAAGAAGTGTCTGTGACCTAGACTTTGTGGGTTCAGCATAGTCCCTGACTATTGATACTTTCAAAGCCTATATTCTAACCCCTCTGCAAAAGTTTGGGCTCTTGGAAGATCACATACTAAACTTAAGTAGGCTTATTATGGCCTTTAGTTTATATTTTATATCTACATAACTTGATATTGCTTTTAGAGGGAAGGAAGATAGGAACTCTTGCCTTGGAAAAAACGACAACCATTTGCTGCTAATGTCACATTTTTTAAGCCAGGAATTAGGAATTCCATCTAGAAATTACTGTTCCAGATCCTGTCTTTAAAAAAAGCAACTTAGAAATTAACATTCAAGAACCAATGGATAGTAAAGATAGAGACCCATAAGAAATAGTCTCCCCAAGTCAAATTTCTGAAGATTGAGCTTCAGCAGAATCATTGTCCATTCTAGATTAAAATCTTTATCTGCCATGTCCATGAATAAATGTGTGAAAGATTGAAAGCTAGAAGTTGGGACAGACAGCTGAGGGACTGGTGTATACTTCAGCGGGAAGAAGAGTTGCTGAGCCTTGCCGCGTCAGCCGTATCAGAGAACCAAATCAGGATGGAAAGACCAGTTTCTTTCCTGGTGCAGGGAACTTAGAAGTCATGCTCTGACCGTAACGAAGATCAGTGGAGCACTCTGGTTCTTATCCATATGAAGAGTGTTCCTTGCCGAGTGGACTCATTTCTTCTAAAATGGCTACAGTTGTAAGCGTAAGTTTAATCGGGTTTCTTGAACCTAGGTCTCTTGTAAGTGAATAACGTAACAGTCCAAGAAGAAGACTATCAGGTCACCTTTTTTGCATTTTCTTACGTATGATGCCATATCCTAGGGAAGAATTTTTGGTTATTGTCAGGCGTTTTTAAGAGAACCTGCAGGGAAACAGCTGCAAGGATAGAAGCAGAGAGATCAGTTCTGTCATTGCAGTAACCCAGGTGAAGGATGATGGTGGCTGTGACCGGGGCCAAAGCAGCAGAGGAACAAGAAGTGGTTGGATTTCAGATATGTTTTGCAGGTAGCGCTGCTGACAGAGTGGAGGCAGTGGGAGAGAGAGGGGTGTCAGGGATGACTCACACGTTTGGTTTCAGCAGCTCAAAGAATGGTACTGCCATCACCTGAAAGTTAGATTTTTATGAGCAGTTGCTCTTATTTTTAAATTTTACTAACAGTTTTCTCTAAACACTGCGACCCCCAAGCAGATGACATCTTTAACCCTTTACTTTTACCCAATCAGATCATAGCCTCTGCCAAAGACCTCAGCAACGTAACTTTGGTTTAATATGTAACAAGTGAAAAAAAACGATGTTCAGAAACAACGTGATATTTTTCAAAGCACTTTATTATTAGGAAGAGTATAAAAAAGTAGAAATAGCAAACCTTGTGAATATTGTATACAGTTTTACTTGTATTGTTGAATGTTTTTTATAAAAACATTATTCAATGTTTAAGAAAAATTGGAAAGCCAGATTTTTTTGTTCTGAGTAAAATGACATGACAACTTACGAACCACTATTTCAGTCAATTAAAAAAAAAAAAAAAAAACTCAGATACTCATCAAATTTCTGATTAGAAGAATAATTTATAATTACTTATTTTTGATGCCAGTGATGTCTAGCATTCAGAAATTCCACACTTAACAGTTTCCGCTGTTCACAGTTGACCTTTGCAAGGTTTATGTGTCCAGGAGGGAGCCACTTAGCCAGATACCCAAGTCTCTGTGTCTCAATATTGTTCTGATGTCTTCACCCATACATAGTAACTCTCAACGAGTTAAAACTTCTATTTGTTAAAAAAAAAAAATCAAAAAGAAAGTCTACAGCTGATGCCAAACTGAAAGAAGTTGATTTTCATTACCGTCTCATTTCATTTTATGGGCGAAATTATATGTGATAATTGGTAAGGGTCTAAAAACATGTGAACGACAGCAGTGTTTTGAATAACTGAAAGACTTCTTGGGCCCACACGTTTCTTGTGTGCGTACGTTTTCCGCACGGCCAGCTGCAGCCTCACGGCATCCACGTTGAGTTTCCGCTTCTCCGCCCAGACTTTCTGGCCTGAGCCGCCCGGATCCCAACCCCCTGAACAGTGAACAATGGCGTGTCTTACCAGTTGGCTGAGTAAAGGGATCATGTGTAGTGCTGGAACTGAGCCTAGGATTTGAACACGTGAATTCATTAACAGGAGCCAGCGCCAAGCCCAGGTTTCTCCTAGGCAAAACCTCGGCATGCCAGCAGCCTGGCCACACGTAGCTGGTGGTAACGGCAAACTTAGGATGGGTTCCTTTTGTCTTCAGCTTCTTCTTGTCGGGCCCAGGGCTACCAAAAGCTCTTGAGCAGAGCTCTGGTTTTAGGCTTGACTGTGGTTTTGCCTCATCTTGCAAAGCAGTGTGCAGGAGCTCTGAGCAGGGGAGGTGTACTTGATGGAAAGGTCCTACCTTTCTGTTTGGTCTTACAAAAAAGAGCAAGCAAAAAAGTAAAGGGTTAAGTATAAAAACCACTTGAAGCTCCACTGGTGCTGTGCTTCCAAAATACATTTGTAGAAAGATTAAGCTGTATTTGTCTGTTCTTTTCCTGCTGAGCGCATTGTGAAAAGTAGTAGTGCTAATTCTGTTTTATTTGACTAAATGGCGGTATCATGATTGTGTCAGAATAAATGGTTTGTGCTTGAGTGTTGTAAATTTATCATGAAAGGGCTAGAAGATATTGTAAGGCAGCATAACTGTACTCTTATAGCTTCATCAGTAATGACACATAGATATAATTAGGCTTTAGCTAAGGATAGCAGATAAAATGGACAATAATTCTGGGAAGAAAAGGGTTGAGATTCTGAGAAACTAGAAGAACATAGCAGAGTGCATCCATTCATCTCAAGCTCAGCACAGAGAACTACAGCAGCATCTGTTATCAAAGTCATGGCCCCCCACGTGCGGACTGCTGCATCCTATTATTTAAGAAAATGGTCTTTCCCTCTTGATTTTGTTTCCATTTCACATTTCATATCCAATCCCTGTGGCTGATACCCTATAGACAAAGATCATCTCAGACATGCTCCATGATTCAGAAATAACAGCTTGATGATGGAAAGTTGATCCATTTATTTTTTAGAAACTACCCAGCTGTTCCTAAAGAAGCATCATTAATTCCTTTATTCACCAAATGGGACTTCAGTAAATACTATGTACCAGGCAGTTGTGTTCTATGCATTGTTCTGCACATTGGGAATCCAGCAGCGGACCAACAGTGTAAAATGCCGGTCTTCAGGAAGCTCACATTCTGGGCCCTCAACCCTCCCAGCTCAGCTTGGCCCTAAGTAGGAGTGAAACAGACTCAGTGAGCACTAAATGAGAGGGGAGATTGGAGAGAGCAGTTTGTCACCTCCTACCTGTTAGCCCCCCCCCGCCCCCCGTCCTTCAGCTCCTCCCCTTTTTCCTTCCTGCAGCCCCAGGCAGTCAGTGTGCTGGCCTACTCCAGCTGCCACCTGTGTTGTCCCCTTAGACCAGCTAGAGCACAGTGCCCTTTCCCAACTTTTCCTCTCTTCTGTGTCTCTAAAATAAGTTCAAGCATCTCTTTTAGAGTTTTTATTAAGCTTTTACGAAGAGTTAGCTATGATCCTGCCTACTGCTAATGGAAGTATAATAGTTTATAAAATTATAAGAAATAGATGCCTGTGATCATCATGTAAATACTAACTGGACAAGGTCTTCCTCTTTGGAATAAGTGGCCTAAAGTTCTCTGTTTTACTCCACAAACCCTCTCTTCTTGGGCCCTGTCTTATCAGAAGAAGCCCCATTTCCCTACTGCCCTCTCCCTAGCCCTGGTCCTCTAGGAAGACAAGAGGTTGGAATGAGTGAAGATGGGCCAGGGAGGAGATGGAACCCATTTCCTCCTCATCCGACTCTGCTTGGCTCCTTTTTGTTTCATGCAAGAAACATCTTAAATGTCAAATAAGCAGACTCCTTAGTAACAACCCTCCTGAGCATATTCTTGGGGCAGATCCGGTGGTGGTCTAGAGCCTGCTCCTATATATAGGGTGGTGAAAGCCAGTTACATGCATTTCTTCCCGACTCACATTCAGTGGATAGCTTGAAATCTGCCACAGCAGGAGTATGTACACCATGGTAATCAGCAAACAAGGAGTGCTGATGGCACAATGGTTAAAGCACTCATCTGCTAACTGCAACATCTGCAGTTTGAACCCACTAGCCGCTCCACAAGAAAGAAGACTTGGCGATCTGCTCCTATAAAGATTATAGCCTAGGAAACCCTATGAGGCAGTTCTACTCTGTCCTATAGGGCCGCTACAAGTCAGAATCAACTCAACAGCACCTAACAACAACAATTAACAGATGGAGCACCTGGGTGCAGACAGTTAATGTGCTCAGCTACTAATTGAAAGGTGGGAGGCTCGAGTCCACCCAGAGGCATCTCAGAATAAAGGCCTGGTGATTTACTTCCAAAAAACCCGCCATTGAAAACCCTGTGGAGCATAGTTCTACTCTGACACACGTGGATTTACCATGAATCTGAATTGACTTGATAGCAACTGGTAATCTGCAGAATTATAAATCAGAGTTTTGTTTTGCTTTTGTTTGAGAGAGCCAATTTGTCGGCACACCACTGGGTAGATCCTTCTTAATCAAATTCTTAACTGATTCCACCATAGGAAAGAAACCCGTGAACACTGTATTCATTCATATGCTTTAATTCTGCTAGCAATAATTTGGAGAGGGGATGCCAACCAAAATTAATAGGAGATTTGATCCAGAAAGTTTCAAAAGCCAGATCCGGTATCAAGCTGCACAGATTTTGTTCCTACTTTGATTTCCCTTAAGAATAAAGACTGAGACCATTTCGAGGTAGTTTCTTTTATGTTGTTTCCATTGAAATATCCCAACACAATGATTCTAAAACTTGCAGGTGTCGGGCCATGATCGTAATTAACAGGTCTTTTCTTTGGATTGTAGAACGTGTGCTTGTTCGTGTGTCATGGATGGGGTGCCACCTTTGCTGACTGGTCCTTTTCTACACTGTGTAGGACTGCGCACGCAAGGGCTAAAGCTGATGCCGCCGACCAGGCTGCGCTGGCCGCCCGCCAGGAGAGCGATATCGCCAGAGCCGTGGCCAGGGAGCTGTCGCCTGATTTCTACCAACCAGGTAAGACAGCTTTCCTTTGAGGGAAGAGGTAGGAGCAAAGCCATTGGCCTTTAGTTTTCTTTTGTCATTTCCTTCTCCTAGATCATCATTCTTTGTTTAACTACAAGGTCTGTGCATCTTGAGTCGCAGAAATACTAGAAAACACGTGGGAGATACACAGTAACAGATATTGTCTGAAGTCTGAGGGTAGCCCTGGAGATCTGGGTTATTCGCCTGTGTGTCTCCCCTCTCCCTATCCCCCGCCAGCAACACCGAAACAGCCATCGTTGAGCTGATAGCAGTAAACAAAACCAGAATCTAAAAGAAGTATTTGATCCTAAGAAATTCTGTTAGTGACAATGCAGATACTAAGACAAATACCCCACATTCAGAGGCTCCTGGAACAGTAACATTAGCAGTATGAGAAGAGCCGGTAAGTATTGTGACTTGTTTTTTTTAATATACCTCAACGAAGGCTCGAAGGAGTGTGGTTAGGAGATAAAGCAATATAGCACTTAAAGACCACCGCACAGATGGAGAGGAAAATGCACATCCTGATGGAAGAAACAGAAGTGACAACCTCAAAAAAAAACATCTTGGTCATCTGCCTCTCAAATGTTATAAAATAGCAATAAATAAATACATGCAGTAGGTTCAAAAGCTCCCTTCCTGGTAGACGGTTTCCATCCTTTTCCATACTGCACGGGTGTTTTTGTATTGTATTTTAGACTGGCTGTAGTCACCTTTTTCTATGTGTTTCTCCATTTTTTATAAACAACCTTCCTGGTGATTTTTTGAGATATGAGCTGATTTCTAAGTGAAAGGACCCAACGCATCAAATCTTCTAAATTTCTAAATATCAAAAAAATTTTATAAGGATTTTCCTTATTGTTTTTAATTAAATCAAGGTGTCTAACCAGCACCTTGTCCCTAGCCCAGCGACCTGCAAAACACAGGTGTTCAATACACGTTTGGTTCAGATGAAGCTGATTCGTTATTGGAACCCACACAGCATCACTGTGTCTAAATGAACAAGGTCAGTCAAAGAGCAAAGAATGGCAAGATCACCTAAAAGCTAGAAACTTGGCTGTGATAAAAGATGTAGGAACAAGAAGGAAATGACCTGGAGATGTTTATTTTTCTGCAAAGAAGAGAGCAAAAAGCCAGGTTAAGGAGACAGTTTTTCTAAGAGAAGGGCTTGGGGAGGGGCCCAGTCTGATGGCTAATTGATAGATACAGTCATCACAGAGTGATGGCTGTAATAGTTGAAATCCAAGGGAGGCAACCAGTGGTAATGGAGTGTTGTCTTTCTTGTGCATCTTTTCTACACCCTCGGATGGAATTTAACTCATTTAGTAATTATGTATATTTCGTTAAGAAAGGGAAACTTTCCAATTTTTGTAATGACCTCCGTTAGAAATAAAATATTTTCTTGCATGAAAAGAAATCACACTTCCTGGTACTGAGGTACATCAATGACCTACCTGTTGCAGGGTGTGAGAACCACAGAAAGCTTTCAGCTACCCCGAAGTGATTGTTCTGTTCCTCCCTAGCGGCACTGCCCTCGTGAAGAACCACTGCAATTAGAGACAATGCCCTTTCACAAAACAGCACTGGGTTTGAACTGTTGGAAAGAAAACAGACTTCCTGTTGTTGTCTGTAAATGGTCATTTCTTGGTTCTGTTGTGAATTCTGCTGAAGAATGGGGTCCCTAATAGCTTTCCATGAGGTGTTACCAAGAGGTAAATGATACGGAAGTTTATCTCGGTTTCTCAGACTAAATGGTTTTAAAAGCCTTTTATGGTGTAAAAGCATTTGAGAGCAAAAAATATTGTGGGAAAATGTAATTCCACCCTTTCTGAACTAAAACAGCTTCATGTAAGCCAGTTATTTATCTGTAATGAGTACATTACGGCAGCATGAGATGACAACGGGTCTTTTTACGACAAGAGCTATGGGTAAAGGCCGTGCTCCCCTTTGACCCGTGGCCAACACTTCTTTAGGCAACTGTGTAGAAGGCCTTCTCTGTCCTGGTATTATTGGTCTTCTCCATGGAGCATAACTCATGCTTTCCACCCAGCATTAACAGGGTGATCAAACCAGATAGACGTTTTCTAAAAGGGCTTTCAAATACTTTTCTAAGTCAGGCTGCTCATTTCATTTACATAGCTCAGATATAAACGTTTCCATTGTTTGGAATGCATGTGTCGTGCCTAGAAGTTGTTAACCCTAGGAAAAGGCTTGTCTGTGAAAGCATACATTTTGAACACTGTTGTGGTAGGTTGTCTGTTTTCAGTTATATTTTCAGATATTTACCTTCTCAGTTAAATCGTAGGCTTTTAGTGCAGAACTGTACTATTCTGTGGTTCTATTAAAAACTAAGGAAAAAACGTAGCCCTGTGGGATGGCTTTATCACTCAAATTGTTAAGTTCTAATAAATAATAAAAAGCATACAAATGTGTGCCTGTGAATGTATGTACAGATCATCGCATGTTGTTAGTTGTCATCGAGTCAGCTCGGACTCATGACGACCCCATGTACAACAGAACAAAACGTTGCCTGATCCTACATCATCCTCACGATCACCAGCATGTTCAAGTCCATCATTGCAGCTATTTGCCAGTCCTTCTCACCAAGGGTCTCCCTTGCCTTTGCTCACCCTCTAATTCATCCAACATGATGTCCTCCTTCAGCAGTTGGATTCCTTCTGATGACATGTCCAAAGCAAGCAAGTTGGACAGTGTTGTGTTGCAGTCCATGAGATCTTTACTGGCTGATTTTTGGAAGTAGATCAGCAAGCCTTTCTTCCTGGCCTGTCTTAATCTGTAAGTACTGCTGAGACCTGTCCACCATGGGTGACCCAGCTGGTGTTTGAAAAACCAGTGACACAGCTCCCAGCATCATAGCAACACGCAGGACACCACAGTGTGACAAACTGAGAGAAGGGTGGTAGAGATCATTGCATACGTGCAGAGAAACCTAAACTGCCATCAGTAGAGTGACATGGTGAGTCATCCCTCAAGAACTTAGAAATAAGATTGTCCTCTAGAAGTTAAAGTTTACATTGGTACAGAGATATGTAAAGTGATCCTAAGTGATAGACTGGCTTCAAGAACGACCAGAGTTGCTTGCAACCTGATTGAATGTATCAAAACATTTAAGGAAAGAATTCATAAGGTTTTCACTGGCTAATTTTTTTCAGAAGTGGACTTGCCAGGTCCTTTTTCCTAGCCTGTCTTAGTCTGGGAGTTCAGCTGAAACCTGTCCACCATGGGCGACCCTGCTGGTATTTGAATACCTATGGCATAGCTTCAAGCATCACAGCAACATGCAAGCCACCACAGTACAACAAACTGACAGGTAGCATAAGATCAGGAACCGATGGTACTGAAGGAAGAAGTCCAAGCTGCACTGCAGGCATTGGTGAAAACAAGGCTCCAGGAATTGATGGAATGCCAATTGAGATGTTTCAGCAAACAGATGCAGTGCTGGAAGTGCTTACTCGTGTATGCCAAGAAATTTGAAAGACAGCTACCTGGCCAACTGACTGGAAGAGATCCATATTTATGCCTATTCCCAAGAAAGGTGAGCCCACCAAATGCGGAAATTATCAAACAATATCATTCATATCACACGAAAGTAGAATTTTGCTGAAGATCATTCAGAAGTGATTGCAGCAGCACATCAACAGGGAACTGCCAGAAATTCAAGCCAGATTCAGAAGAGGACGTGGAACCAGGGATATCATTGCTGATGTCAGATGGATCCTGGCTGAAAGCAGAGAATACCAGAAAGATGTTAACCTGCATTTTATTGACTGTGCAAAGGCATTCGACTGTGTGGATCATAACAAATTATGAATAACATTGCGAAGAATGGCAATTCCAGAACACTTAATTGTGCTCATGAGGAAGCTGTACATAGATCAAGAGGTAGTCATTCGAAAAGAACAAGGGGATACTGAGTGGTTTAAAGTCAGGAAAGGTGTGCGTCAGGGTAGTATCCTTTCACCATACTTATTCAATCTCTATGCTGAGCAAATAGTCTGAGAAGCTGGACTATGTGAAGAACGGGGCATCAGAATTGGAGGAAGACTCATTAACAACATGCGATATGCAGATGACACAACCTTGCTTGCTGAAAGTGAAGAGGACTTGAAGCACTTACTGACGAAGATGAAAGACCACAGCCTTCAGTATGGATTACACCTCAACGTAAAGAAAACAAAAATCCTCACAACTGGACCAGTAAGCAACATCATGATAAATGGAGAAAAGATTGAAATTGTCAAGGATTTCATTTTACTTGGATCCACAGTCAACACCCATGGAAGCAGTAGTCAAGAGATCGAAAGACGCACTGCATTGGACAAATCTGCTGCAAAAGACGTCTTTAAAGTGCTAAAAAGCAAAGGTGTCACTTCAAGGACTAAGATGCACCTGACCCAACCCATGGTATTTTCGTTTGCCTCATATACATGCAAAAGCTGGGCAATGAATAAGGAAGACCGAAGAAGAATTGACACCTTTGAATTATGGTGTTGGTGAAGAATATTGAATATACCATGGACTGCCAAAAGAATGAACAGATCTGTCTTGAAAGAAGTACAACCAGAATGTTCCTTAGAAGCAAGCATGGCGAGTCTATGTCTCACATACTTTGGACACGTTATCAGGAGGGACCAGTTCATGGAGAAGAACATCATGCTTGGTAAAGTAGAGGTCAGCGAAAAACAGGAAGACCGTCAATGAGATGGATTGACACAGTGGTGGCACCAGTGGGCTCAAGCATAAGAATGATCACGAGGATGGCACAGGAATGGGCTGTGTTTTGTTCTGTTTTCCCTGTTGTACATGGGGTCACTGTGAGTCAGAACTGACTCGACGGCAGCAAACAACAACAAGGAAGAAATTGGTCACCCAAGGAAATACAGAAAAGAGTCACAGAGGCGAAAATCGGCACTGTCCATCCAAACACCGTCCAGAGGAGGAGACGCCTTAGCCAAAACCTTGGAGTATTACTGTTGCATTGGCAAAGCCATTTCTGTTATGAAGAAGATGCAGGGAGCTGCCACACGGTGCATGGCTTCATTGGCAAGATCATCCCAACCGAGCAAATGGAGCAAATGATGTATCAGGCTAGGTCATCATGATACCATTGGGCATTTGGTTCATCTCCTGCTCCTTGTCCGGATTCCATGTTCACCAGGAACCTTCTCATTTTGGTTAAGCTTTTGGTGGAGGTCTGCCAACAGGGAGAACATGCACTGATGGAATCAACGCAAGTCCCCTGGCTCGTGTGGCATTTCCATTGCTCATGGTAAACTAATGAATTGGCCTTCTGGTGTTATACATCTGCCTTGTGAGCTTTGGTAATGAGTCTGCCCCAAGGGATGGTTCTGCTTCAGAGTGCTGATGAAACTAGGTTTCTAAGCCAGCAAGGCAGAAATAAGACCTTGGAAGAGTGATCACCAAAGAAGGGGAATTTGGGTACAGAACACTAGATGTGTGGCTCTTTGTCCCACTGTTTCAGTTGCCTTTTGGTCAAGGTGTTTATTTTGTTTTTAATTTCACGTGATAATAAGTAGGGTGTAGAATTTTTCTGTTTACCAGTTGGGGAGGGAGCTGATCACTGGTGAGAAAAGGTGGAGAAAAGCTGCCCTGGAATATGGTACATTCATTCGCTTGAGCCCTCTTGGGAGACAGCCAGCCTGTTTCCCCTGGCAGCATCCTAAACAAGCTTTGTTTAACTGTGTTTGAGTCTGCACACACTCACCCACACACTGTACATTGATTAGTTAAGGAGAAAATTAAAGTATTGAGTATCACTTATTATGGGATGCTGTTAACTAGACTTGCATTTCTGGTATGAATGAGAGGTCTTTAGAAATCAGAGCATATTTTCATTAAATAATTGCCTATGCCTATCATTAATATGTAATATTTTTGGTTAAGAAAATGGAAGTGTACTGGAGTAGATGAGTCTAAGCTCACCTTCCAAACCCAGAATTCTGAATAAATTTTTTCGTTGAAAAGGAGAAACTGAGTAATCCATTAGTTGGCATGAAATTAACCATTCGTGAGTTTTCTGGTTCTTACCACTTGCTCATTCTGATTTATTCAGTTTCACAAAAGCGTCTTGAGTGCCTGCCGCATACAAGGCACCACAGTGGGTGTTCCATGTCTGTGTTCTCAGAAGTTGTGGTATTGTTACAGATGTGGCTATAAAGTCCTGTATGAAAGTAGCAGTCTTTCCACATAGGATATAAAACTGATCCTACTACTCGTTATGTAATCTTTTTAGAATCTGTCAATCTGGTCCTGTTTCACTGATCGGCAATCACCGTAGGAAATATCTAATTTCTATCTAATGGCTACTGCTGCTGCGACAAAGCTTTTGATGAGGGCACCGCCCGTTGTGGATGTTCGTTTGGAGAATCTTCCTGGTGCTCCTTGTGCGTGTAGCCAGCCCACTGAGGCTCAGCTATGAAGAACTAGCTGGATACCTGCTGTTATCCGTCTGCCGTATCTGTTCAGAGCATTCTTGCCAACTGTAACAAGTTAACCTTTGAGTGTTGGTGGATGACACGTGCTGAATACTGCTAATATTATGTGGCAGCCTGTGTCTGACTCCTTCCCAGCTTGAATCCCCAGGGGAAAGAAAATTCCTTAGGATTCTTTGGTACTGTCTATAAAAGCAGATGAAAATGCTGCTGCAACAACTATCAGCACTTGTGTTTTTCCTCCCTGGCCAGATTCTGACTAATGTTTTTAATGAACGACCACATCTCATCAACTTTATGTTTTTCGCATTGCAGTGCTGACACGCGTTTCTACACGGAACAAGTGGCAGGCTCAATGGGTGCCTTCCAGGATCTAAGTAGTCCAGGAAAAACTCCTGTCCTCGGCTTTATATTAAATGTTTTGTTTCAAAAGCACTTAATCCTACTCTGGAAAATCTAACTGTATATCCTTGTTGAGTTGGCCAGTCTTCATTGGACTGTGCCATGTGGGAACCATTTTCAACTGGGTGTAGTTGGATAAAGCTGGAGTTAGGTCCACCTGCAGACAACATATTATTTTTGCATTCTTTCAAACACTTGAAGGTGGGTACATCAGAATCACTTGGAGCATTTGGTAAGCAGTAAGGTGTTCAATTCAGGTGTATTAAATCAAAATTTGGAGCCCCGGTGGTGCAGTGGTTAAGAGCTTGGCTGCTAACCAAAGGTTGGCAGTTCAAATCCACCAGCTGCTCCTTGGAAATCCTATGGGGCAGTTCTACTCTGCCTGTAGGGTCGCTATGAGTCGGAATCGACTCAACGGCACCTAACAACAACAACAAATCAGAATTAGGGAATAAAGCCCAGGGGCATCTGAGAGGCAGCAGGTGGAGGCGCCACCTCTGCAGAGCCCACTTATTCCCCTAGCCAGTCACTCCTGAATGCGTAACAGTGGTTTGTTGTTAGTTGCCATTGAATCGATTCCAACTCACGGCTACCCACCGGGTGCAGAGTGGAACCGCTCCATAAGGTTTTCAAGGCTGCAACCTTCTCACCTTATCAAGCAGATCACCAGGCCTGTCTTCCAAAGCACCATCATGGTGTCACAACCTCAAAACAAGCGAATGGGCTTTGTGCCAGCTTTACTCCTCATGATTCAGTGACTCTTTTACTTCCGGTTTTAGGAATATATAACTATTAACGTTTGCCAAGTGTATTATTTTTTCCACTCTTTTCTGTGTGCATATTTAAGCTAAACACTAGGTTTTAATGTGCTTGACATAGGCACATATATATGCGTTTTTTTGGCAAAATATTTTGTGCCCTTATAGCCTGTGATTGAAGACACAAAAAGTGATTTATAATTTGTGTAGCTGGATCATTGCTGTGTGGCTTAGATTCAAAATCCCTTGGCCCCAAGACCTGTTATCTTGGCATAGTACGTCTCTACCATACCTGCATGGGTATTTCCGTAATGCTGCAAAGTTGAGTAACAGTGAAGCACAGATAAAGCCAACTCAGATGAAACTTTGGGTGGAGAGGTGAGGGGAAAGTATATAAACAACACGCTGCCTTATACTCTACCAGGTAGTGTGCTTTATCGCAGAAGAGGTGGAGGGGCTCTGTAAAAGTACGCCTACAGTAGCATAATGATAGTCTTCTCCATGAGAGTTCAATATACATGATCTCAGAGTGTTTTAAAAAGTAGTGGTAAGTCTGTTGATGGAGAAACATCACTTGTTTGTGCTACTGCTTCTTTCTCTTGGAGCTGTGTCCCAGGCCACCGAGAAAGAACTCCAAAACAAAGGATAAATGATTGCAGTTGTCCGTCCTAGTATTTGCCTTTCCTCATTCGAGTGATACCTTTCCCTAGGCCAAAAATTCTCACTGCCATTTTTTATGTAGGGTTTAAAAGAAAATTGCCAATTTAAAAAAAAAAAAAAAAAAAACAGGGACAGGGAGGGCTTACCAAGTTTAGAAAGGAAATCTCAATTGTTAACATGCAATTTTGACATATTTGGGAAACTTGAATTCCTGAGGGGCAGATTTACCTTTTGAAGAATGGAGAGCGAGAAATAAATACTGTTAGGGTTTTGGCCCTGCATACAACCTGCAATGGTGAATACTCGGGAATTCTCATTTCTGCTTTAATACATTACGTGATATTTTATATTTTTCCTTAAAGGATACACAGAAGCTATGTGACTTTTGGTCTTCCAGCTACTGTTTCCACATCCGTAAAATCTGGATAATAATGCCTACTTTGTAAGATGTTGTTAAGGCTTTAAATTTTGACAAATGACCACGTACAATAAATAGCAGTCCGATTACAATAAATTATTACTCAGACCACCATTGGAAGAGCAATTACAGGTATAAATAGGCAGTATGAATTTTTTACAGTTGAGGATAATTACTCTTGAGCCCCTCTGTAACTCTGTGAAGTTAGTTTGGCTGAGTTGAAGGGTTAGAGAGGGAGGAAGTTGAATAGAGGCAGTGCTGTGGAATTGACAGAACTGGTCAGCTCTGTCTAAGAAAGCTGATGGAGAAGGTCTCTGCCTTGTATACTCAGATGGCCAGCTCCTGCCCGTTTGCAGAGAGGAGGGTCAACTGCGTTGTGTGTGACCTTGACCTTATCTAGTGAAATTCAGAGTGGCCATGGATGGAGTCGGGGCCAAGTGATGCAGGTGACCTTGTTATAGGGGTCAGGCCTAAGAGGTGAGGTACCTAGCAGAAGGCACTGACTTGGAACACTGTCTCTGAGAGCCCCAAACCCCCCACCTCCCCCCATTTCTGGGCCACTGATATCCTTAAGCTCTCATCCTGTGGTGCCCACTGTTCACTTGTTTCTTTACTCTCCACTGTCCCCCAAATATCCCCACAAAATAATAATGCACCCGTTTTTTTCAACGAAAATTTCCCTCTTTATAAAAATAACATATGATGGTTATGGAGCCCTGGTGGCGCAGTGGTCAAGAGCTACCGCTGTTAACCATAAAGATTGGCAGTTTGAATCCACCAGCTATGCCTCTACGCTGTCGTATAGGGTCCCTATGAGTCGGAATCAACTCGACGGCAATGGGGTAGTGAGGTGTGATGGTTCTAAACAACCCTGAAACGTGCAGAAAAAGGAAAAAAAATTCCTGAGAATACAGAACCAAAGACAACCCCCTTGTCCCATTGTGATGCCCGCAGACACACGGCCAGCGCGAAGCCCGGGCGTGCACAGTTTTGGGGGGTTATGTGGAAGTAGTTTTGTGTGCGCACCCTAAGCCACACGAGTGTTCCTAGTTAGGAGGTTTAAATGACGCTTTGAGGAAGGCTCGTTAAAAGCATGGCATCTGCCGTCCTCTCGCTGTGTAGACACTTCATTAAAGCATCAAATACACAAAAATCAGCTTCTGTCTTTATACTCAAGTGTATCTGTTTGGTGTTTAGTTACGTCAGGGAATCTGAATAAGCAGATCAATTACGGTGCTGTCACCAGTGCTCCGTTGACATGAATTTCACGTCCTGGCTCTGCGGGGAGGCAGGAACAGTGCCTTTATCAGGACAGTCAGAACTTTTTAACTTTGAGGTCTATCACAGTAATAGCAGTAATGGTATATGCTGTTTTAAAAGCACCTTTTTAGCAATAAATAATATTTTCTACTGGGGAATGAAATATGCTCAGGTCTAATCAAAACGTTGTTTAAATAAACCTAAAAGAAAAAAGATTAATCTGATTTAGGAAAACAAGAAATGTGCGTGTATCTATATATCTGTCAGCATAGATAGGTAAAGTGATCGTGTACGACCGTTTTCCCTTTATTTTCATTTTATCACTTTCCTTTCTGTTGCCTTTTTTTCTTTTTTTGCAGGCCCTGATTACATCAAACAGAGATTTCAGGAAGGTGTAGATGCTAAAGAAAATCCAGAAGAAAAGGTACCGGAAAAGCCACCTTCACCAAAGGAATCTCCTCATTTTTATCGCAAAGGCACGACACCCCCAGAGTCTCCTGAGCCAAGTCCCAAACTAGGCTACTCTCCCCAGCCTCCCTCCCCAAAGCCCATGAAGAAGCAAAACCCCAGCTCAGGGGCAAGACTCAGTCAAGACAAAAAGAGTGTGGCTGATGAGCAGGTGACGGCCATTGTCAATAAGCCCTTGATGTCAAAGGCGCCCACCAAGGAGATGGGGGCAGTCGTGCCCCAGTCCAAGTACTCTGGCCGCCACCACGTCCCCAACCCCAGCAATGGGGAGCTACATGCTCAGTATCACGGCTACTACGTGAAGCTGAACGCACCCCAGCACACTCCAGAAGATGTGGAGGAAGGTGAGGAATCGAGCCAGTCCTCAGCACTGGTGCACAGGCCACCACCCAACAAGTGGAGTCCCCATAAATCTGTGACAAAACCAGTTGCCAAAGAAAGCAAAGCTGAGCCAAAAGCTAAGAAGTCCGAACTCGCGATACCAAAGAATCCAGCAAGCAATGATTCGTGCCCTTCTTTGGAAAAAGAAGCCAATTCAGTAAGTTCTTGAAGAAGCGTTTCCTTCTCCTTCCTGCCCTTTGGTTCTTTCTGGTAGCAGCATGGGATAGCATGCATCTTAATAACAGCTAAGTGATCAGAGGTTTAAAGTAAGGGTTAACACATTTGTAGCTTGAGACATCAAGGCTCCCCAGGCAGAAATTCCTCCGTATTCACTCAGCCACCCACCTTAGACATAATTCAGGTAGGTAAGCCCATACCATCTGATTTCACATTACATTTTAGCAAGCCAGACCCTTTACCAGCACCTCTGTTACTTTTGATCATGGTAGCAAATTCGCTGAAGGCTAAAAAGTAATCATGGCCACTGCCAAGGGCCCACCACCCTTAGAGCTCCAGAGGGGAAGGGGTCTCCACCATCATTTGCTAATTTCTTGGCCCGCCTTTTGACCTCTACAACAGTAACGTCTTTAGACAAAAAACCATAATGGTTGACAAGGCACGTGTATTGTTAGCTGCCATCCAGTCGGCTCCAACTCATGGCAGCCTTATGTATGACAGAACCAAACATTGCTGGTCCCAGGCCATCTCCATGACCATTGGTATGTTTGAGTCCACTCTTGTGGCTATTGTGTCAGTACATCTCATTGAGGATTTCCCTCGTTTTCACTCATCCTCTACCTTACCAAACATGATGTCCTTTTCCAGCAATTGGTCTTTCCAGATGACATGTCCAAAATAAGCAAGCCACAGTCTCACCATCCTTGCCGCTTTGTTTTTTAAACCAGTCTGTTTTTTAATTTTTCCATTCTTGACGTTACAGAACTAAATTGAAATTTATTGACATTCCACTCTTACATTTCCTATCCACAAACAGAAATGAAATTCACAAGTCAAAAAAATCAAACAAAATTAAAAACAGAAAAGTTTAGGAAACTAAATCTGGATCCCAGCATTAACAGCTGAACAGAAAATGTGATTTTTTAGCTCTTAACGGATGAGAAGGTTGAGTAGAAACTGAACACTTACAAATTGTTCAGAACCCAGAATCACGGACCAGAAGCGTTTTGGTTATATATTGTCCCTAGTGCTACTATGAATTATTCTAGTAAATATTTAGTTAGAATCTTACATTAGTTGCCAGACTCTATAGCCAGAACGTTTTTCTTTCCCAAATGAGAACTGAAATTTTTCAATAATTTACGAAAATTACTTTGGTCTTACAACTGCTCAGAGTGTGCATGTTCTTACAATTTCAGTTTTATAGTAGATGCCAATTATTATCATTGATTAGTCTTCAACATCCAAGGTATTTATTATTGGACCAGAAATCTGTGTTATTGATAAATGTCTGCAATCTCATTCAAATGAGATTTAGTTGTTGAATGACTTGTGGAATTAGTATTGTATCAGATTCTATAGAATTAAAAAAATCTGAAGCCAAGTATTTGTTGATAAAAGAGAAAAAAATGGGATGACTGACCTATTGAGAAGGTCTGCATGCCTTTGGAATAGAAGTATTGGATTTTAAATATAGCTTAGGGAAGAAGGCACAGCCAACCCAGTGTTTACTAGTAACTTCATAGAGACATATTTGCATAATGGTGTGGATTAACATTTTGGACAAGAACGTAATACAACTGCCAGTTTCTTGTTTTTATCTGTTAGTTTACTCATAGGGTTGAGCAATTGAAATCCATCTTTTTAATTAATATATATTCAACAGTTCTTAGGTTTGGTGATTTTGCTAATATCTACAGAACACTAGTTCTTATCTTTTTAAAATTCTTATTTTTTTAATTATCTAAATGTAAATTAATCAGATTAACTGGATTGACTTCCTGAAAGTAACCTCCATAGATATAAATGGTTTTTAGAACAGGATAACTTTACAGGATTCTGACTATTCAGTGAAGAATCATTTTTTAACTTTTTTAACATTCATATGTCAGTATCCTGATAACTATGATATAATAATATTTATCACTATCGAATTTGTTAAATGTAAGCATTCACTTCTCATTTGACCTTCAACATTTAGATCCAGAGATTAATAAGGCCTCACATACACATCAGTATTAGTTTGCCTGATTTATATAAGGCAAATTCAAACACTGCAAGGCCATATAATTTACACCTTTGGGTACCCAGTGGTAGGTTCAGTTAACTTCCCGAACTCCACCAAGGGAAGCGGATGCCCCAGTGTCTTACACTCTAGGCTGTGATAGAAGGAGAAGCTAAGTAACCCAACTGTTATCTGTAGCAGGCTTTCTATAAAACAGTGCTAACAAATATCTTTGGTAAATTTATAGCCTCCTTATTTGAAAAAGCATCTGTTTGATTTATGTGTGGAATCCTCCTGACTCTGACTCTCAGCGTTAGCCCGGCACTCTCCAGCTCAGTTGCTAGGGTGCCTTTCCACACCCCAAGGGAGAGAGAAGGCCAAGCAGCCCTGTCCCCCAGCTGCAGCGTCCCTCTGCTGTGAGAGGGAGAAGTCAGAACGGAGCGGCTACCTTCCTGTGAAGGTGTTAACAATCAGTGTTGTCTTCCTAATAGCTACAGAAGGCTGGCTTTCACACTCAGTAACTATCTTCTTCCCAGAGGGTTGGGAAAGGACAAAATCGTTTTAAAGGTAGTCAGTGAACTACCTTTAAAACAAGGGAGTACAAAATACAATTTTGAGGTGGAATGACACTGTGTAAGTTAGCCATTTATAAGTAACAATCGAAAAATTCATTGAAACTAAAGCAGACATCTCAAGGGAAAGCAAGAATGAATCATTTAGTGCTTTTTGTGGGTGACCAAGAGATCAGTTTGAGTCAGAATCACCATTTGTAGAGTGGAAGACCAAACTGAATCTGGAATTCCAGTCAGCCAGCTTATCAGTATAAGCTATAGTGCTAAAAGTATGGGCTCTTGTGCCAGACTTGCTTGGTTCAAATCTCAGCTCTGTTGCTTGCCAGCTGTGTGACGTTGGGCAAGTTTCCTAACTGCTCTGTGCCTTGGTTTTCTCTGTACTTACATTGTAGGATTGTTGTGAAGACTAGATGAATGAATATTTATAAAGTTCTTAGCACAGTGCCTAGCACATAGTAAGTACTCAGAAGCATTGGCTACTATTGTTATTATGTTTCTTTCAACACTATACTAGTTAAAGCATAAATAATTTATAGATTTTGATCCATCCTCAGGATTACACTGGAGATGCTGGTCTCCTAGAAATACAGAAAATCTTCTGGGACACAGGCTGAATCTTAGAGCTGGTTAATTACTTGAGTATGAGTAGGAGAAGGGAGGCTTTGGCAGGGATTACTCTACAGCCTTCCTCAGGAAATGTGTGACTCTTCCAGGCACTGGTTGCCATGTGGACCCATGTCCCATAGGAGCACATTCAGTGTGATACCGAAATCTTTGTAGGATTTTGCAACATGGAAGCTCTGGTAGGGACCAGTAGAGACATCTTTTGAGCCATATCAAATAGATAAGTGAGAGGCCTTCAGTCAGGAAGTCCAACCAGTTCTGAAAACTGCCTGTACTTTTTTCTCAGCCATCACTCTGATCAGCTTCCAGGTTTGAGATTTACTTGATCTTTGTTTTGAATTGGTGTAAAACCTAAAGATCTTTATCATATCAGATTTAAACCTCACATTTAAAAATAATAATAAATATATTAAAAAATAACAAAAATTGAAACAGTAAATGCGTATGACTAAACTTTGCTATTAACACTAAATTAAGCCATGTTCTTTTCATGCGTTTTTAATTATAAACGGGTAGTTATAAACTCTACTAACACTTCCAGCAGAAAATTCCTTGTAGTTTTAAATAAGTGACAGTCTCTTGGAAAAAGAGAAAAAAGATTAATTTATCGAGTTAAACCTTTTCTTCTCTTTCCAACTCCCTACATCTTATTTTATAACCGCCAGAAAGTCTTCTTCCAGTCAAGACATAGACTTTGCCCTGCCACAGCTTTTCTTATTGCACCTGTCCCAGTCAGTCTTGAAAAGCAAGACTGATTTATTTTTTCATTTTGCTATTTTAAGCTACCACTGGCCACCACCGTCATATTTATCGGTCTTCGCCTTACAGCTTTCCAGCCTGTGCCCAGCCCAGGTATCTGAAGAACACAGAGGTCATGTCTTGATATCTGCCTATGAAACGTAGCTTGCCAGAATTTATTTTGTGCCTGTTGCCGTTTGAACCTCTCTTTGCTGGTTTACTCCCACCCTCACTGAGTCCTCTTTAAAAATAGCTTTATAAATGGAGCAACCCCGGTAGGGTAGATACATACGCACGTGTGTGTTTTCAGTCAAGGGCGCTGGATGGCACGAATGGTTAAGCATTCAACTACTAACCGAAAGGTTGGCGGTTCAGACCCACCCAGAGGTGCCTTGGAAGACAGGCCAGGTGATCTGCTTCTGAAAGGTCACAGCCTGGAAAACCCTATGGAGCAGTTCTACTCTGCACATACGGGGTCACCATGAGTTGGAATCAACTCAGCAGTAACTAGCAACAACAAAATGCTTTCAATGGGGGAAAAAAATGTATATATGCTGGCTAAAGCACTCGTTATTCACTGAGGGAAGATCGTAAGCCTGATTCAGACCCAAAATACGTCCAATTCAGAAGGGTTAGGGAAATCCATGGAATCTTACAAGAATGAATAAATGAAACAGGAGTTCAAGGTTCGGGCACACCTTATGAAGCTGGCTTTTCTCTCGTCTTCCTCTTTTCTTGGGACGCCTGTAAAATACCAAACTCTACAATATTATTGTTCTGACCCAGTGTACTTTTCCTCGTCTGCTTTCATATCACTAAGTTACCTTTGGGGATTAGGAATTAAATCCACAGGCCCAGAGGACTTGAAATGATTCCCAAAGTTCTTAACACACTCGTGAACAAAAGCTCATCAAAGCATGTAGAAGCAATAGCATTTCATTAATCTCTGTGCTGAGTCACAATGATAGAAGATTATCTGTTATTTTCTGAGTTGGAAGAGTTTCATATATTATTTATATGTTCTAAGTTAACCATAATTGAGAAGACTCTTATTAGGACATGACTTTTCGAAAAAAGCAATTGGTCATTATCAACATTTGATTTTTTTCTGATGCTATGAAAATTGTAGACCCTAGGAGATGACACACCCCCCAAAAAAAATACAGCATTTTGAGGCGTCTGTAACATTGTTTCAATGTAGTCCTCTTTGATATTCAAATATAGTACAACTGTTTCCTCATCTGTAAATTAAGGATTATAAAACTATCTAATTTTAATGGCCAGTTCAAATGCTTTTAATGCTGTTTAAGAATTAGACACTGCCTTAATAGTAAATACCAAGATTGTATCTTCATGGCCGGATCTGAAAAGATGGCTCATGTGAGGTTTTTTATTAAAATAAATAAATAAATAAGAAACAGTTTGGTTATCTTGAGCTCTCTGGTATTTATTATAGTGGTATTTATCAAAATAGGATTCTGCAACTGGTTAAATATAACTTGATTTCTGAAATGTTGTGGTTTGCCAACAGAAAAATAAAAATTTAGACCTGCAAAATAATTTCTGAAGGTATTCAGCTTCCCATTTGCAGTTTTTACTTGAAAGAGGGGGTGTTTGTCCCAGAAAAGAGGCAGGAAAAAGCAAGAGTCAGAAAGCCTCATTTTGAGTTTTTCCTAAATTTTCCTTTGGAGGCTTTATTGTCCTACAGGTTCCACTGTCACAGTCCAGCTGCCTTTGTGAGGCAGCAGGTCTTCCTCTGAATTATACTTGAGCGCCAGATGGGGACCAATCCAGTGCCCGTTGGTCCTGAGCCCCCGGTTTCAGTGAACTTTGTCTCCCCCCGTACTGGCATCTTATGTTGTGAGATGAATAAATTTGTTAAAGAATCGTTTTTAGACTCAGTCAATACTAGATTCATTTCTAATGGGAAGGTTAGTAATGGCTCCGTCTAAATATAGCGTTGGGAAAAAATAAATAAATGCAGCATTGCTATTTTTACTTTATACCTTTCGGACTTGCTGTCAGTATTCACACCTTGTTTACTCCACCACTTCGGGTTGTTTGTATACGTTGGCAGTCGGCTTGGTGAACAGATTTATACGTTGATATTAACATGGAAAAGCTTCACTTGTTCTATTCTCTTTCTTTCCAGGGCCCTAATTCGGTCATGATTGTCCTGGTCATGCTGTTGAATATTGGGTTAGCCATTCTTTTTGTTCACTTTCTAACTTGATTGGAATTAGGAAAGGTAAGAGAAGAGCCTTAATTCCTTTATAAAATCATAATAGAATGTTTTCTCGTATTCAAATTTGTAATTTTTTTTTATGACTTCGCTTTAATTTTGGCTGTGCCTGAATGTGATTCAGCATAGTTACTTAATGATATAACCGTTTTGACCCTTCAGTGAAGTCCTGACAACTAGTGATGTTAGCCCACAGTTCTCTTCAGTGTTGTCATCCGCCCTTTAGGTGACACACCTCAGTCAGACTCAGACCCAGGGAAGGAGGCTTGGAATTAGGATGGGATCGCGAGAGAGATGGAACTTGGAAAATTCAGCCAGAGGACCTGTTCAGTCCCCCTGGGAGTGTTTGTGGCTTTGGGGTCCTCTGAGGGCTGAAGCAAGCAGCCATGTTGGAGAGCAAAACTTAATAATACTTCTTTTTTAAAATCTACCGAAGCAGCCCCATCCGGTGAAGTTCTTGGCATTGACGACTCCATCTGTCCCAGCAGAGTGTGACTAAACTGGAGATGTATGGAGCTGCATTTTTTTTTTCTTTGATGAAAGTCAACAGCTGCCTTAACTGTTTTCCCGTCTGACGTTTTTAGTAGGGAGCTGGGAATCGACTGCCCGAGGAATGTGGTCGCGGGATTGTGTCCCTGTGGAAGCGGTTTCGACATTCACTCCTGTCTCAGTAGAAGAAATAGGTAGCAGCATCACTCACCAGTCTTATGCCATGACCTGCTGCTTTAATGTCTCTTGGAATGTTCTGGGAGAGAGCGCTTCCTTTGCTTGTGCACGACTGTGTTCATTTTTGCTGTTTATTTAAAGATGATGTCGGGTCGCATATGACACGCACTCCTGGCCAGACAAAGCACACTTGTTGCCTCTCAAGGAAAAGAAACAAGAAAATGCTAGTGAAAATGTGTTTGTTTTGATACAAATACGTCATTTTCCACGTCATGTATTCGTCCTAAATCTGTAAAAGGCTGTTTATCTTTAAAATTTAGCAATTTGAAAGCATTGTATCTTCCTAAGGAATAATTTAATTTTTAAATATTTTTAACACGACCGAGGTGAGTTAGTTATACGCTTTTTAAAAAAAAAAACCATTGCCGTCAAGTCTATTCCGACTCATAGCGACGCTATAGGACAGAGTAGAACTGCCCCATAGTTTCCAAGGAGCACCTGGTGAATTCAAACTGCCAACCTTTTGGTTAGCAGCCGTAGCATTTAACCACTACGCTACCAGAGTTTCCAGTTATACACTTAGGAGGTGCTAAATTTTAAAAGTGGAAAGACAACAGAATTCTAAGAAATACAGTCAAAATTGTGCATGGATTGCTGTAATCAGCATTTAAAGGATTCAGTTTCATTGCTGACGTACTTTACAACCAAATAAAATCTTGCCAGTGGCTGTGTTAATTCCCATGAGAGTTAAGCAAGATGCTATTAATAACTGCTCTCTTTCTCCCCCCGCCCCCCACTTCAATTTTTGTTGAATACATACAGCTAGAGCATAAAGCCTTGTGGAATCACTGCTTCTCGATTATTTGCCTTCCGTGTTTTTCAAAGTCCATTTGTAATTTTAAAGGCTTAGACATTTTTATTTTGAATATTTGTCTTTTGAAGTCCTTTGTTATTCTGACATAATCTGATTTTTGCTGTTTTATAATTTATTCTTTATTACTCAGAAGCATGCTTACTTAGAGAAACTATATGGTCAGTATAAAAGTAATTAGTTAAAAAGGAATCAGGGGAGTAAAGGTGTCTTATTAAGTCTCTTTAAAACACTACATTGCAGAGGGGGAGCTATTCCTGACTACATTTGAGATTTGCATGGCTTCATCAGAGATTCTTTCTAGGTTATGAGCCAGCTTTTCAATGCAGAAAAAACAGTTCCTAGGTTAGCAGAGGCAGGGACTGAATGCTTCGTCACCTGCTGGGTGGTCACCTGGCGGTGTCTTTTGTAGCAGTACAATGTATTGAGAATCCTGGGTGTGACCAATATGGAATAAAGAAGAAAGCAGAGAGAGAGAGCACATGACATTTACAACCTGTATATTTATTTCTTTTTTACATTTTGCTTTGACTTTTAAATTTAGGAAGTCCATTTTTACCCAAGAACAAACATTGAAGTTCCGGTCGGTCTCCATACTCTCACTGCTCCCTCCTGACCCATAGCCCCTTATGCTGGGAGAGCTGATTTTTTTAAAAAAAATAAAATATTTACTCTTATTAAGTGTTTATTAAAATACGTATTGCTTTGGAAATAATGGGTAACAGATAACTAAAGGGTATGTTTATAAGGTGAGCATGTTGGTTCCATTTATAAATATATGTATGATTTATAAGCTTTTTTAAAACAAAGCTCAAATCGTTGGTATTTTTCTAAAATGTGCACAGCTGTATTTTACATGAAAGGCTCTTTCTAATGGCTTGTTACACTGTACGCTACATTTTGGACAGCACACGAAGTCTGCCGATGGACTTAATAAAACATGACTTTGTTTATTTAAAGTTTCTTGCTGTGAAAAAAGAACTCCCTACCTGTGAGTTCCTTTATTTATAATCCTTGAAACCAAAATGTATAATGTACAGTTTTCACAAATGTATATGCTCTAATTAAAAAAAAACAGTTGGTTATTAATCAAGTTGTAGGTGTGTTTCCTTTCCAAGTGAATTAATTACTGTCTTGAGTCATGGAGACATTTTTGGTGGTGGTGGTATTGAAAGAAGTGTCTGCTGAAAATTTAACAAGAGAAATGAAAACAAAAAAAGGCGCAGAGAAGCCACATGTCAGAAGGGCGTTCATTACACAGCACTGTTATTTCTTTTTACATTTCTTTCATTCTGAGCCCTTCAGATAATTATGTAAAACAACATAAGATTCATGGCAGTGTTTGATGCCTTCATTAATTGGATTAGTGCCCTACCCAGGGCTTTAAGTCTGCTCCTATTTTTAAAGAAAACCTTAAGAGTTGAAGTTAATCTCCCTCCTGCATGGGTACTTTTCAGTTAATTAAAGTTTTTGACCATTGTGCCTCAAATGAATTAATATGTTGCTATGACCCCTACTGCTTAGGCGAACTCTTGGAAGCTTAGCCTCATGGTGCACTTGAAATAACTTGTTGCCACTAAAACTTCCAGCCACTGGGTTCCATTTAAAGCCACCCAAGGTGCTGGCCTTGGCTGGCTCGACATGGAGGCAAGCTGCCTGTGTGGCATAATAAAAGGACCATCTGCAAAATAGCTTCCAGTGAGCCACCGTTGTGCTTTTTAAATTCCCAAATTAGTCACCCCTGTTGAGGGCTAAAGTGTTGGAGACGCTAATGTATAGTGCAAAATAATACACAGAGTTACCACCTCTAGGTGTTTCTCAAACTCTCAGTCTCCTAGCAAACCTTAAAGGAACGGAACACAGAACAAACTATTTTGAGGCAGGAGAAAAAGCACAAAGTGCTAGAAAGATGATTGATTCCAAATTCATGTCCTGACCACACCTTTGGATGGCCGAAGCCAAAGCTAGCCCGAAGGCAGTGTGACTGGGAATCTGGGAAATGTTCGGCATGCCCCTGCAGTAACTAGTTCTCAAGAGTTGCAGTGAGTTGGTGCCCCAGGCAGGTGTTCAGATGCAGTTTGCAGCTCACCTCCCACACTTTGGAAATTGGGTAGCCTCATCTTTCCAGTTTTAATACGTGGCTGTAGACTTGGCATATTCTGCCAGTACAGTGTAACGGTTCATTAGGCTGTGTTTCATTATCCCAGGTTCGAGAATTATCTGAGTCTGGCATTCCTTCTCACCCACAAAGTACAGGAAAGTACGTTAGTATTCTGTAGTAACCACTACAGGGGTCTGATTTATGGGAATCAGAGAAAACAGAAAAATTATGTAGAGTGCTGTGAATACGGATGAATGCAGTGAGTATGGATAAAATGCTGGCTGGGATCATCATTGATTGTGGATCCTTCTCTACTCTCTGCCCCTGGTTTCCACATCTGTAAAATGGACATAACCATAGCGCTAACCTGAGATGCTGCATGGATTATATGAGCTTATTTATGCACAGTGCTGACAGCGGTGCCTAGCACACAGTAAGTGCTTTGTACGTGTTAGCTTTTATTATAAGAACTAGGAAAAATTATTAAATTTCTATTCGTGTCTCAAACACATTAAAAAATATATGAGACTCCATTCTAAAGGCCTTTCTGTAAAGGTTAATTATGCTGTAGGTAGATGATGGTCTTTCTTCAGTGGGGATTCGTGAGTCTAACTGTGAAAAGCAAAGGCCACAGCTAGAGCGTTCCCTCTGCACTAAGGTGGGATTTTCCGTATACTGAAACATGAGACGGTTGGTTTGCAGAGAACTTCTTCACATCAGTACCTCATTGGAGTCTTACAAAATCCCTGAAGAGTTCCTGCAGTTAAATGACTTACTCAAGGTCATGTAGCTGAAAAGTTAGAAAAACATCTGTATCGGAGCCCCAGATCTGACTCTCAATCTTGTGCTTTCTCATGTCGTGTAGTACCTAGGGATTATTCCCCACTGCCACTCATCAGCCAGGAAAATACGACGAAATTCAAGGTAACTGTGGGTTGAACGAACCCATTTCCGTAGCTCCATCATAAGCAACTTAAGCCACTTAGCTGATGTGCCTGTATCAGAGGCTGTTAAAAGTTCTGAATAACATGTATTTACAGTCCCACTGTTTTCTTGACTTCGAGTAAGGTGTTTATATATGTTTCTATTTAAACCTTATAAAATACTAAATACTCATCAAAGCTTACCATTTAAATAATGTCTTGGTATTCTGAAGTAAGAGGCACATTATAAATTAATTTTGTGTGTTAGTTGTGTGTGTTTGAACTTGCTTTCAAGGATTAACCTAAAAATTGCACATACTGCCTAAGAGAGTTAGACAAATTTTGTGGTGGTCTTTGGTACTTTATCTCAGTATTCCAAAAAAGTCCTTGATATTCTCTTGAATCCCAAGCCTGATTTAATGAGACTATTAGGTTGGGGTTGGGAACAAGGAAAGACGTGTCCATCAGCATTGTAATTTTCCTCCACCAAGTCAATCTCCACCTCTAAATCTTTTCTCCAGAATTCTTTTAAAAGACTGATACTGCCCAGTAAGTGAACAGCTTTATCGATCACCAGCTGAACAAATCACAGGTCCTCACTTTTGTACTAATTCTAATAAAAAACCCCATTGCCACTGAGTTGATTCCGACTCATAGCGACCCTATTACCCTGTGATTGGTTATTGGGTAAAGAGTATATCAGTCTTTTAATTTTTAATTTTTATTAGAATTAGCACAAAAGTGAGGACCTGCGATTTGTTCAGCTAGTGATAGATAAAGCTATTTACTTCCTGGGTAGTAAAAGAATTTTGGAGAAAAGATTTAGAGGCGGACACTGATTCAGTGGAGGAAAATTACAACGCTGATGGACAGGTCCTTCCTTGTCTCCAGCCGTGCCCCAAGCAAACTCCTTCCTAAAATATCAAGAACAATATTGAACATCCAATGGAATTCATGATAATATTAGCTTAAAGAAAATAACGGAAGTCTTCAGTTTCAAGACTGTATATGTCACATTTATGGCACGTATTTGGAAGAAAATCTGGTATCGTGTTCCTTCTGCAGTAAAGACAGAAGCAAAAGTGAAAAGAAGGCAAAAGTCACCTAATTTTCTCATATTCTGGGCATGTTTCAACAACAGCTTCCAACCAGAAGAGCAAGTATCTAGAGATGACGTAGTTGCTTCTGAGGTTGATAAAGGCCAAGAAGATGTTCAAACAGTATTATCATAGAGCTAACAGGCGGGGGAATCTATCACCTAAGAAACAGAAGTGACGTTTTAAAAGCAGTTTTATGTCAGATAATTGGGCCAAATAAAAATCTAGCAGAGTTTAGAAAATTTATACAATATTCAAAACGATAAATAACACGTCATTGTTATTTAGCAGTCCGTTGAAACCAAGCAAGAATTTGCGAAGTCATTTCACACAAGAAAACACCAAAGAATGAGATATTTCTGTGATCAAAATAAGATTTGATGTTCTCTACAACTAGTTTGTCATGAAACAAATGTCGAATTCAGCACCATTTTTCATCTGACAGTGTAAATTTTTATTTCCCAAAATTTGCTTACTTTACAGTTTGGTTTTCTTCTGTTAGAATTTTGTGTGTGTGTGTGCGTGTGCTTTAGGTGAAGGTTTACAGAGCAAATTAATTTCTCATTAAATAATTAATACACATTGTTTTGTGACATTGGTTGCCAACCCCAAAACGTGTCGACACTGTCTCCTTCTTGACCTTGGGTTCCCAACTTCATTCACCCAGCTTTCCTGTCCTCTCCTACCTTCTTGTCCTTGCCCCTGGGCTGGTGTGCCCACTTAGTCTCTTATATATGGTTGAGCTACATGTATTATTGTTTGTTTTATGGGCCTGTCTAATCTTTGGCTGAAGGGTGAACCTCAGGAGTGACTTCATTACTGAGTTAAAAGGGTGTCGAGGGCCATATTCTCGGGGTTTCTCCAGTCTCCGTCAGACCAGTAAGTCTGGTCTTTTTGTGTGTGTGTGTGAGTTTCAACTTTGTTCTACATTTTTCTCCAGCTCTGTCTGTGCAGTCAGAGGTGGCAGCTGGGCACCATCCAGTTGTGCTAGACTCAGTCTGGTGGAGGCTGTGGTAGTTGTGATCCATTAGTCCTTTGGATTAACCTTTCCCTTGTGTCTTTGGTTTTCTTCATTCTCCCTTGCTCAGGATGGGGTGGGACCAGTAGACGGATCTTAAATGGCCACTCACAGGCTTTTAAGACCCCAGATGCTACTCACCAAAGTAAGAATGTAGGACATTTTCCTTATAAACAGTGTTATTCTAATTGAGTTAGATGTCCGCCAAGACCATGGCCCCCAGCCCTCAGCCCAGGAACTCAATCCCTATGGGAATTTGGATGTGTCTATGAAGCTTCTATGACTTTACCTTGGTCAAGTTGTGCTGGCTTCCCCAGGATTGTGTACTGTCTTACCCTTCACCAAAGTCACCACTTACTTACGGTCTAGTTAGTGTTTTTTCCCTCCCCAGGCCCCCCTTCCCTTGTAACCATTGACTTATTTCACTCAGCATAATGCCCTCCAGATTCATCCATGTTGTGAGATATTTCGAAGGTTCATTATTGTTCTTTATCGTTGCGTAGTATCCCCTCGTGTGTATGCACCGTAGTTTATCCACTCATCTCTGATTAGAATTTATGTGCATAGAAATATTTTTTTGTTTTTTTTCTAATAATGTCCATTTTGTCTTCACAAAATACTATTATCAATCTAAAAAATCTTAGCAGGCCGTATTTTTGAGTTTCCATGGGTTCATTGAAACTATTAATAATTCACCTGTATTTGTTTTGACGTTCCAGAGACTTAGCTGAGCAAGTTACAATGGAAGCCGTCCAAACCTATTTGCTACCTTGTTTCAAGCTTTCAGTAGTTTTAACACCGCCTGCCTGTTGAGTACACTCCTTACTGCCTTATTGTTGTTAAGTGCCGTCGAGTTGATTTTTAACTCACAGTGACCCCATATGACAGAGTAGAACTGCCCCATAGCTGGGTGGTTTGAACCTCCAACTTGTCGGGCAGCTGGGCACTTAGCCATTGCAACACCAGATTCCTAACCCTTTGCCATCGAGTGGATTCCGACTCTTAGTGCCCGGCAAAACCTGAACTCCCCATCTCACCTCACCATTGGGCCTTGCCGGTCTCCCCAGACAGTAAGTAGCATTCTTAGACACACACAATTCACCAATGCCGTTTGAAAACCATGTCAGCGTAACTGAGGACATTAGTTCAAATAGAGAAGCATAAGAAGGCCTAAGTACAAGCATGCCAGTATTCAATTTCCCAGATGCCATTTTTATGGAACAAGCAATACACTCCCTTTAGATTCTTCCCGTTTTCTGGGCATGCTAGCACCAAAAATCATGTGTTCATTTTTGTATACTCTAAAGGTAGTTTTGTTGTCTAAAATGCAAACAATTATCTGCCTCAGAGTGTTTTTGTAAGAATCTAATTAGATGATTATAATAAACTCACTGGCACATGACAGACTCAACAAATGGTAGATGCTATCACAGTTAATGTTGTTGTTGTTAGGTACTGTCAAGTCAGCTTCAGCTCATGACCACCCACAGACAACAGCAGGAAACACGGCCCAGTCCTGCCCCATCTTCCCGACAGTTGGTATGCTCAAGTCCATTGTTGTGGTCACTGTGTATTTTGAGTGTTTTCCAACCTAGGGGTGTTAACTTCCAGCACAACATCAGATAATACTCTGTTGTGATCTAGAGAGCTTTCACTGGCCAATGTTCAGAAGTAGATGACCAGGCCTCTCTTCCTAGTCTATCTTCAGAAGGTCTGCTGAAACCTGTCCACCATGGGGCATATCTTCCAGCATCGTAGCAACACACAAGCCACCACCACACAACAAATAGTCTCACCTTTATCAGCAGTTTTTACTTCCTCCTTCAACAAACAGTGAATACTTAATCCATGCTTCTTTAAGTTCACTGAAATAAAACTCTACCAGTCTTTGGTCATTAGGCATCAGGTCCTGCCCTAAGGACCCTGCATATAGAATCAGTTGAAGTTTATACAATTAAATGGATTCCTTCTCAAAAGGAAAGAGCAGACAATTAAACTTCAAGGCTCTTAATGGTCATCAGAAGGCACACTGGTGATTATTGATGTATTTCTCATAAGAGGTTTAGTAATATTCCGTAATGCAGAACACTGATTATGTACACCAGGTACAACTACTCATTAATGTCTATTACAAAACCTGTGTGATAGAAAGATGGAATTAAGGTGTCTGAGAAATGGACCTGACAGAGGCCTGCCACAGGATTATACTCTTGGCTGAACTTTCTGATGCATGTGGAGCATCACGATTCTCACTGATATGCAGAGATACAGTAATGGGCCTAGCTATTGAGTTTAATCACTGTGGTTCTGAACAGGCAAATGGCTCTGGGAAAATTAAAATATATTTAATCAGAAATAATAGCAGGACAAAATACCATAATGTCAGATCTTCCAAGAACTGAGTAGACAGGGTAGCAACCATTAGTCTGTAAGTTCTGTGATTCATATTTATAGAGAAAAAGCAGAAGAGAGGATAAAAACTTACCTGCCTAAGTTCAGTGTAGACATCCAATTGTCATTAGGTGCCATCAAGTCGGTTCCAACTCATAGTGACCCTGTGTACAACAGAAAGAAACATTGCCCGGTCCTGCACCATCCTCACAATCATTGTTATGCTTGAGCCCATTGTTGCAGCCACTGTGTCAATCCATCTTGTTGAGGGTCTTCCTCTTTTTCACTGACCTTACCAAGCATGATGTCCTTCTCCAGGGACCAGCCCCTCCTAATAACATGTCCAAAGGATGTGAGACAAAATCTTGCTATCTTCCCCTCCCCAAGGAGCATTCTGACTGTACTTCCAAGACAGACTTGTTCATTCCTCTGGCAGTCCATGGTATATTCAATTTTCTTCCCCAACACCATAATTCAAACGCATCAATTCTTTTTTGGTCTTCCTTATTCATTGTCCAGCTTATCTCAAGTCCTGCATCAATCTAAACTTGCCCTTTTCTTCAATAAGTAACAGGAAACAATTCTACTTCAAACATGTTTCATTCACTGTTTTACAGAAAAAGCTAATATTAGATGAAAATTGCCCTGTGACTTTAGATAGCTTTTAAAATTTTTTTATTGTGGTAAAAATATATATAACGAAACATTTGTCATTTCAACCATTTTGACACGTCCAATTCAGTGACGTTAATTACATGTGTCATGTTGTGCAACCATCATCACTGTTTGCAGCTTTTTCCATCTTCCTTAACAGAAACTCAGTGCCCCCAAGCAACAACTTCCGCTTTTCCCCTCCCTTCTGCCCCAGGTAAACACTAATAAATTTTAGTCTCTATACATTTGCCTATTCATTAACACGCACGCATGCACGCAGGCGTACGCGCGCACTTTTTTTTTTTCCTTTCTCCTTTCACCAAACCTCATTCTCTATTGACCACAGCCTGAAGGAGACTCTTTCCGTAGTTCTCAACTTTAATAAGCATCAAAATCACCCTGAGGTAAAACAGATTGCTGCGCCCAACGACAGAGCTTCCGGTTGAGCATGCGCTGGGTAAACCCAAACCCACTGAGGCAGAGTCAGTTCTGACTCATGGCCAGGGGCGGATTAACCAGTCAGCACGGTACGCACCGACTTGCACTGAGCAAGATACGCTCGGGCTTAATTGTATTTACTTGCTAATCTGTGGTGAGCAATTTCCCTTGGGTTTCACCATATCTTTGAGGTGGTAGGGGACAGGTGGAATTGTGCACTGCAGATGGGTGGGAAGGCACCATTGGGCTCATGTGTACCTTGCTTATTGGGTAATCCAGCCTTGCTCACGGCGACCCCATGTGTTACAGAATAGAACTCTTTTGTAGGGTTTTCTTGGCTATAATCTTTACGGAAGCAGATTGCCAGGCCTTTCTTCCATGATGCCATTGTGTAGGTTCAAACTGCCAACCTTTCGATTAGTAGCCAAGTGCAAACCGTTTGTACCACCCAGGAGCCTGCCTGGGATAGGACATGAATGTCTGCACTTCTAGCATGTTCCCAGGCGATGTGGATGCTGCTGGTCTGAGGTCCGAACTTTGAGGACCACTGCTGAATTCAGTGAAGCAATGAACAAGTGGTAAGTACCAATAACATGGAAGGCTCTTTGCTTGGCTATATGTATGGTATGGAAATGAGAAGCAAAAACAGTGAAAAAACAGTACATATGCGTATATACCTAACATCTAGGTAGCAGTTTATTATCACGGTGTTCAGTCTTTACTGTAACTCGTGAACTAGGAAGTATTTCCCTCCTTTTGCATATGAGAAAACCAAGGCCCAGAGAGGTAGAGAGTGTTGTCTACTGAAGCACAGCTGACAAATGCAGAGACTTACACCTAGGTGCCCCTGGCACCACATCCTGGGTGCTCCTTCCCCTACATCTCTGGCAGCTGCCACTCTGTCCCCTGGTCACCAAAAAAATTAAAACACAAGGCACAGTTGTAGAATCCTTTTGACTACCGTCAAGCCAGTTAACAAAAAGGTTGAGTCCTCAGGGTTAATTGGGACAAGACATTGGTCTCTGGGCTTGAAGGCAATGCATGTTCTATCACATGAATGAGAGTCACTCTCACGTCCATATAGTAGTTTATCTGTAGACCTTTCTCAAACTGGCTATGAAATTGGACCTCACTCTTTAAGATTTGTACACTCAAATGCTTCGGTTTTATTGGACAGCTCTCACATTTGCAAGCCTACATACAACTCTCTCTGTCCATCTGTGTAACTTTCTCCCTAGTTTGGGGAGAAATATAACCCCACACAGTTAAAGATGACAACAGCGTCTGCACATACACATCCCATCACGTCCTGCTGACCTCTCTTAGTGACCACCAGGCAAGAGGAAACCTCATTATCAGGGGGAAGGCAGAGATTGGCAGGAAGCAAGGAGGCTTTTAGGAAAACATCCTGGTCCTTATTTTTGTCAGGAGATGTGTGTAGGTTTTAGGAAACCAATCCTTTCAAAGAGCGTCAGACAAGTTTCCTATCTGCCTAAGAGCATTTATTTTCAATATTGAGATTTTCCACAAATGGTAAAAATAGACAATACACAGAAAATGAAAAGATGCTCAACCTTATTGGTAGCCAGGGAAATACAAATTAAAATAACAATGCGATTGGTAAAAATCCAGTGCCTGATTATATTCTTATTGAGTATATTGATTATATTCTTAGCGGAAATGGACAACGAGCCCACCCTGTAGTCAGCACTGGATCTCAAATTCGGATCTTCTGTTACTTTCCAGCTCCGGGAGCTTTCCCTGGTCATCCCAGCTGTGAAGAAAGGCCCTCCTCAGAGCCTCCAGACCACCTTACTCTATTCTTAGCAATCATCTGTTTTTCAGTCTCTCTCTACCACTAGGCTGGGCACTCCTTGCAGGTGGGGACTTTGTCCCATCTCTCTGGCACATAGAGCTAGTCAACAAATGTTAGTTGACTAATGAGTGAATCAAACTGAAATAACCTTGCCCTTGGACAACCCACACTAGTGTAAGATAGCCATCTTCCAATACATGCCCTGGGGACATGACTGGCCAACTTTTTCCTCTACGTTGTTAATATTAATCTGCTAAACATGGGGAAGATGGGTGAATATTTTTGTAAGAGTAAGATATTTTGAATATATGTTGAAATCCTGTTGAGATATCACTCATTTCCATTTTGCAAAAATTATGACTGAGTGCTTTGTAAAATTGGTTGGATCAGCAACTTAAGAAGACCAGTGATTATCTGCCACGGTTAAGAAAAGTATTGCTTAGCATCTTGAAAAGAACCATATTTAGGATTAGTGGATGGCAGAGTGGATTATGGGAGCTTATTTAGGAGATGAGAGGTCCTGATTCATTATTCTAAGAGATTAGAATGACATTTAGGAGATAAAATTAGCCCAACATGGTGATTGACTAGGTGTAGAAATTAGAGGAAAAGTAGGATCCAAGAATGGCTTCTGGGTTTCTGGCTTGAAGGATTGGGTGCATGTGTGTGCCCTTAACTAAAACAGAGAAAGTGGGAGGAGGAGCAAGTGTGCAGAGGTGAACTGAAGACACCATGTTCAGTGTTTGACATGGCGGACCTGAGGTATCTGGGATGTATACCAATTGGATGGAATGCCATTGGATATACAGGCCCAAAGTTCAAGAGAACACTTTGGCATCAAGTTATGTACTGAGTGCAGAGTGAAAACACCCACTTACATGCATCAATCGCTCTTTTCAAAAATTGTTATATCCAGTCATGAAAGCAGGTCCCTAAATTAACAAGATTCCATTCTGTAGATTTTTTTTTAGTTGAGATATTTTAAATAATTTCTTCTATTAAGAAAAAGTATTTTGAAATTAATTTTATTAATTCAGGCTCTCTTTTTTTTACTATCTACTAAGGTGTTTGAGGAAACCCTGGTGGTGTAGTGGTTAAAGAGTTTGGCTGCTAACCAAAAGGTCAGCAGTTCAAATCCACCAGGTGCTCCTTGAAAACCCTATAGGGAAGTTCTACTCTGTCCTGTAGGGTCGCTATGAGTCAGAATCCACTCAACGGCAATGGGTTAATGGGTAAGTTAGTTGTTTGAGTCCCTGGGTGGTGCAAATGGTTAACGCACTCAGCTGCTAACCCAAAAGGTTGGAGGTTCAAACTCAAAATTGCCTCAAAAGAAAGGCCTGACAATCTACTTCCAAAAAATCAGCCACTGAAAACTGCATGGAGCACAGGTCTATTCTGCCACATATGGGGTCACCATGAATGGAACTGACTCATTAGCTGGTTTACTGGTAAGGTGTTTGAAGGTTTCATCACTGAGTCTGAGGCCATTGAATATCCCATCAAATACAGTTTTTCTAATTCATATTATAATAAGGGATTTGATGAGTAAACTACTGTAAATATCTGTGAATGCTTAAGCTATCTTTAGCTGCATCATGAAGAGCCAAGAAAGTTTTTCTTTACAAAAAGGAATCTGGGCCTTGCCATCCAGCACCAGGGCAAAAGAGAGGCAGCTGCTAATCACTGTCACACAGTCCTCTTCCTGCACAAAGTGGAATGGGGTTTCTTTGTCTTCCTTCCTGTTGTTCAGCTTCCTATGCAGTTGAGCCTATGGCTGGATTCGTAGACAAATTACAAACAAAAAACCAGCAACAAGGTTACTCATGAAGTCCACCAGTCTTCTTAGTCACTGTCTAGTTGGAAAGATCCACTATTTATTTACTGAAAGACAAAACAAGATAAGAAAAAGAAAAGAAAGGCAATTAAAACTCTCGTACACCCTGGGAAAGCAAAAAGCCAGAAACATCTCTTCTTCCCAAAGGGACTTTCAGTTCTCTTATCTCCCAGACAACAGAAAGACTACATACTCATCCATGATAATGTCAGTTGATCGATAGTTGAATAATATGTCTCTGGATAAAGGAGGACACTCAGCTGCTATTAAAATAGTAATAATAGGAAGAAAATCATTGCAACCTTCTACAGGTATGAAAGATATTTATCAGCCATATTCATGCTTGTCGTGTGCATTTGCTCTGAAGAACAAGAGACGATTTTATAAAGTGATTCATCTCTGTACTCGGAGGTTAAACAAGTTGCCATGAAGTCGATTCCAACTCTTGGGGCCTTTGTGTGTCAGAGTAGAACTGTGCTCCATTGGGTTTTCAGTGGCTGATTTTTTGGAAGTAGGTTGCCAGGCCTTTCTTTTGAGGCACCTCTGGGTGGACTGGAACCACCAACCTTTCAGTTAGTAGCTGAGCTTACCCTTTTTTGCACCATCCAGGGACTCCTCAGGAGGGGTTAGGCTTTTAAAACATGGGAGACCCTGAAGAGATGTCCCCACAGACGCTAGGTCCCCCATGAGCCTTCCCTGACCAGCTCAACTAGGAATGTTTCTTCTCCTGCACGGGCATTCTTCTCGATACACCCTCTTCAACTGCACTAATGGGTCTCTACCAAATAGCTACCATTTACTGAGTACGGATTATGTGCTGGCCTATTGCAAATGCTTTGTGATATTTTCTCATTGGTTCCTTACAGTACATAGCGCTGTGAAGTAGACATCACCCAGATTTTACAGATTAAAAAGCAACAACAACAAATCAGACTCTGTGAGGTGAACTGACTTGCCAACCCACACACTAGTAGTAACAAGGCTAGAATTTGAAACCAGCTCTATTTTTGAAGCCTGTCTCATGGGGTTTGTGAGAACTGCCTTCCTAGTTTCTTTCAAAGACATTATCAGCTTCCATTCTCTCCGGGCTGAAACCTGACTTCTCTCTGTCCGACCCACAGTTAACTGCCCCACATTCTGCCTCCAGCGTGTCTGCAGTGATCCCGTCTTCCATTCCCACTACCTCCATTCTGAGTCACCTCCTTATTGCCACCCGCTGGGTGGGTCACAGGAGCCTCCAAACCTGTCTCAGGCTGACATACCCCAGGTCAGCCTTCTCTGTTCCTGCCCTCTCAGCTGCTGTTGTTAGTACTTGCCATAGGTCTGAAGCCAAGCCTCTCTAAAATTTAGCTCTAAGCCTGTTATTATCTTCTTCCAAAACGCACACCAGCTTCTTCACGGCCCTAAAAATTAGAAGAAACAGAGGAACAGGCCCCCTCGCATTCATGGGATCAGGCCTTTGCAGTCTAAGGTTCTCAGTGTCAGAAGGAGAAAGGTCAGAGGCTGCCCTTCCTGGATGCCGCAGGTTGGGTCCCCAGGAAGGCAACTCTGAGAGCAGTGAGCAGGATGTCAGGGAGCGTTCTTGGGTCAGACCTCTGGCAAGGAGCGGAGAGGCACGGGAGAGGGCGAGCTGCGATACAGTCCCAAGGAGGACCTCAGCGGATGTCAAGCGTTGCTGGAGAGCTGAGACAGCCCTTAGGGTCCACTCAGTCGGGCAGAGGAGCAGGCCTGTAAACCCCGCGTTGATTGGCCCTGGGATGCGGGCTTCTCCGGAAGGAGGCGGCGCCGCCTTGGGCGAGGCCGTTTCCTTGGACAGAGGCTGGCCGTAGGGGGGGGTTCTCGCGCGGGACCTGACACTGGGGGGGCTCCTCGCGCTGAGGCTCTCCGTGGGGGGGGTCCTCGCGCGGAGGCTGGCCGTGGGGGGGGTCCTCGCGCGGGGCCTGGCCATGGGGGGGTCCTCGCGCGGGACCTGGCAGTGGGGGGGCTTTTCGCGCTGAGGCTCTCCGTGGGGGGGTGTCCTCGCGCGGGGCCTGGCCATGGGGGGGGTCCTCGCGTGGGACCTGGCAGTGGGGGGGCTCCTCGCGCTGAGGCTCTCCGTGGGGGGTTCCTCGCGCGGGACCTGGCAGTGGGGGAGCTCCTCGCGCTGAGGCTCTCCGTGGTGAGGGTGTCCTTGCGCGGAGGCTGGCCGTGGGGGGTCCTTGCGCAGGGGCTGGCCGGGGGCGTCGTGTTAGCAGCACCTCAGGAGCCGGTGGGGGTAGGTGGTAAGTTCTTTCCTGACAAGGGATCTGGCCAGAGCAGCACTGCAGGGACTGCTCTTCCCGCGAAGCCCCTCGAGCATCGAGATCGGTGGCAGCTTTTGCTTCCCAGCCCAGCTTCTCTTGTTAATGAAACCAAGGTGGTAACTCCTCGAAGGCAGCCACTCTGGGCACCTACAGAACTCCCCACATGAAGCCCTTCTCCATATTGACCAGAATGTTTCAATGGGAAGAATGTGGGCTCTGGGCTCACTCAGACTGGAATTCTTGTTGAGGCAGCGTGGTGGTTGTTAGCTCACATTTAAGTCAGTTCCAGACTCTTGAGGCAACTTAGACAAGCTATGTAAATTCTCGCAGCCTCCATTGTCTCTACTCTAAAATGCAGATAACATACCCATGCCTCTCTCTGGGCCGTTTATTCAGGCAGCGGACCCCTACCAAGAGGCCACAAGGTACCAAACACCCTTTACTTACATTATTTCTAATCCTTACAACAGTTTTTATAATACATTAACAATTCCATCATTCTCCCCATATTACAGAAGGGCACACTGAGCACATGACTGCTTCCAAGGTCACATAGCTGTGACTGATATGAGTCAGCCTTTAAACCCAAGTGTGTCTGATGCCAAAACAGGAGCCCTGGTGGTGCGGTGGTTAAGCGTTTGGCTGCTCACAGAAAGATCGGTGATTGGAACCTACCAGCCGCTGGGCAAAGAACTTCCCATCTGCTCTGGTAAAAGATGATAGCCTAGGAAACCCTATGGGGCAGTTCTACTCTGTTATATAGGGCCACTATGAGTTGGAATGGAGCCCTCGTGGCGCAGTGGTTAAGAGCTCGGCTGCTAACCAAGAGGTCAGCAGTTCGAAGCCACCAGCCACTCCTTGGAAACCTTACGGGGCAGTTCTGTTCTGTCCTGTAGAGTTGCTGTGAGTCGAAATCAACTCGACGGTACTTACAGCAACATGAGTAGGAATGGACAGCACACAACAACCTCAGCAACCCGTTGGGGTGGTTGACAGTGTTTTGTACACTACCATGGCCCTCAGATTTCTTAACAGCATTCAAGACCCTCCATGGTTTGACTGTCTCCCTCTTGACCTCTCTCCAGCCTTATTGGTCTACACACCCACCGAAACCAAACCCACTGCCGTGGAGTGGAATCCGACTCATAACAAGCTCTGTAAGACAGAGTAAAACTACCCCGTATGGTTTCTAAGGCCGGAAATCCTTATGGAAGCAGACTGCCACATCTCTCTCCCGAGGAGCGGCTGAGGGGTTCAAGCTGCCAACCTTTCAGTTAACAGCCAGCACTTAACCACTATGCCACCAGGGCTCCTACACACAGTGTACACACACTGTTCCCCAAGCCCAGCGTTCACCATCCCGTCTGTCCTTCCCCTTGTTCTCCCTCTGCTGAAAACCTTCTCATACTTCATAACCCAGTGAAGCAACACTTCCTCTATGAAGTTTCTCTTGTCGACCAATTAGAACTAATGGCTCCGTCTATATGCGTAAGGTCCCTGAGTGGTGCAAATGGCTTGCGCTCATCTCCTAACTTGAAGGTTGATGGTTTGAACCCGCAGAAGAAAGGCCTGGCAATCTGCTTCTGTAAAGATCACGGCCAAGAAAACCCTATGGAGCAGTTCTACTCTGTAACACATGGGGTCGCCATGAGTCAGAATGAACTTGACAGCAACAGGTTTGGTTTATGGTTTTCTATATGCAAAAACACATTGTTCCTACTCCACATAAATTCTTATGTCATCTTCCTTTGTACCATGGTTAGTTAGAAGTCTCTTCTTCAATAGATTGTGAACTCCTTTATGGAAGGGACGGTCTCAGTCATCATTGGATTCTTCATAACACTTAGCATAAGGCCTTTTACAGTAATAAGTGCTCAAAATGCAACTATTGAATTTCCTAAAAAAACATAGTTCTTAAGTTCTAGAAAGCATTTTTTATGCTCTAATTTCATCTCCTGGAGGATTTTTACTATACTTTTTGTTAAAGTTCCTTCCTACCTTGTCTATGGAAAGAACTCAGTTTGGTGCTGTGTAATCTAAAAGGCTCTTGGATTATATACACCACTGGACTCTCTCTAGCCATCAGCTCTCACAGCTCAGATCAGTAGGTCTCTAATTCCCAAAGAGTAGACTCTGAGTTCCGGGAGCCACAGCTGCACTGAGGAAAAGCTGCACTCTAAGGCAGTTTGTTCGCAGGGCAGTGTCGGCAGACAAAAGGCAGCAAGCCAATTATCTGCATTTCCTATGCTAACAAGCCGCGTTTCCTCCTTGGGAGGCATCTGCTGGTCTTATGCACCACTCTTACCAAGGAACCAGCGAGACAAGCAAATTCTGTTGCCTCCTTCGGAATCTGGTGAGTCCTCAACATAAGGAAGAACCTCAACACGGGGAGGCAGAAAGCAGTGCTGGGAATGAGGACTCTTGGGTTCTGTCATTGTGGGTTCTTTCCCGGGTTCTTTTTTCTCCAGCCTGCCATAGACTGGCTCCACATAAATTTGCAAAAGAGTGTTGAAAAAGGAAAGAAGAAAGGGAAGCAGGAGGAGGGAAGGAAGGAAAGGAATATGAGCCTGATCCAGTGATGTGTTCGTTAGCAATAGTATAAGAAACTCTCCCTATTTAAGAATTCAGATGGAAGGAATTTAACGGGACTTTCCAAGTCACTTTCCAAATCTAATCAATCACCAAATCTCATCAGTTCCACTTCCCCTCAATATTCCTTGAATCCGCCTTCCCGCTTCATCTCTACTGCCTCTGCTTTGGTTGAGGCCCTCATAACTTCTCACCTTTGTTTTTTGCTACCAGCATTGCATCACAGATTCCTAACAGGATACCTCGCATGATAACAACTGCATGTTTGATAACAACCACATGTTCAGTTCTGCAAAGGCACCATGCTTCCTCAGGGGATCTGTGACTTTCTTTACATGTGATTTCACCTCTGCTGGAATGTCACGCCTCCCCCACGACACTTGTGCACCTAACAAACTGTACCTCACACTTCAATACTCAAGTCTGTCATCATTTCTCCAGAGAAACATTCCCCTAGATGCCTCACCTTGCCATATCATCCAGTAATTGCTGGTTTCCATGTCTTTTTCCCTCCTCCACTGTTAGCTCATTGGAAGTAGAGACAACTCCTTATTCCCCTTTGTATTCCTGGCACAAGGACGTTTCCCAACAAATACTCGTTAAATGAATGAATTAACAAATTCTCTACCAAAAGAAAATGAGCTAAGACTAAGGGAGAAAATATACTGGTTAGGTGTGATAAGAAACTTCTTGTTTTATAAAAATGGTTTTAAAAATTTCACCCCTGACTCACACCATATACAAAAATTAGCTCAAAATGGATCACAGGCCTAAATGTAAGAGCTCAGACAATAAAACTCTTAGGAGAAAAAATGATAATCAATCTTCGTGATCTTGGATTAGGCAATGATTTCTTAGATATGACACCAAAATTACAAGCAACAACAAATAACTTAGACTTCATCAAATTTAAAAACTCTGTGCTTCAAAAGATACCATCAAGAAAGTGAAAAGACAACCCATGGAATAAGAAAATATTTGCATATTGTGTATCTTATAAGGGTCTTATCTTGTATATCTAGTATCCAGGATATATAATGCACTCTTACAACTCAACAATAAAAAAAAAAAAATAACTCAATTTAAAAATGAGCAAAGATTTGAATAAATATTTCTGCAAAGAAAATATAAAAATGACCGGTAAGTATATGAAAAGATACTCAACATCATTAGTCGTTAAGGAAATGCAAATGAAAATCACAATAAGCTAACAGTTCACACCCACTAGGATGGCTAAAATGGAAAAGACAGGCAATAGCAAGTACTGCTGGAAGAGGCTGCATAGGTCCGGCTCACTATTAGTACTCCCCCATTACTAACCCCTGCATTGTCTCATGATCTTTTCTTTCTGCATTGTCTCATGATCTTTCTTTTTCTTCCCGTTCCAGTCTTTATAAAAAGTTTAAGATTAACCGATGTCCTTCCGGGTAGAAAACAAGTGATAATAATCTAGGAATGAAAGACCAAACAAAGCGCCCATCTTGTGACAAGAAAACCAAGATGGTACCAGACAACCCGCAAGAATACCAGTAAAAGGTTAACTTGTCTGGAATGTGCCCACCGTGACCAGCTCAAGGAGGAACTAACACAAACTTCTAAGACTCATAATCCTGTCCCTATAAAGTCTTTTGCCAGTCTCCAGTTTGAGGAGATGGATTTTTGGAGGAATCTATTCCTGTCTGTCTCCTATATATCGATATATAATAAAACTCTTGCTGCTTACCGCACCCCTGTCTCAGAATTGGCTATTGCGGCAGGCGGCTCCAATCTGCGTTATTGTGGTAACATTGCCAAGGATATGGAGAAATTGGAAACTTCATACATTGCTAGTGGGATTGTAAAATGATTCAGCCACTTTGGAAAACAGTTTAGTAGTTCCTCAAAATGTTAAACATAGAAGTGCCATATGACCCAGTAGTTCTGCTCCTAGTTATGTACCCAAGACAATTAAAAATACATGTTCACACAAAAATCTGCACACAAATGTTCATAGGATTATATTTTATATATATTATATATAATATTATACATATTATATTATATATATTATATTATATATATTATAATCACAATAGTCCAAAAGTTGAAATAACTCAAATGTCCATCAAGTGATGAGTGGATAAACAGAATGTCATATATACGTACAATGGAATATTATGCAGCTGTTAAAAATAATGAAGTACTGACTCATGCTACAACATGGATGAATCTTGAAAACATCATACTAAGTTAAAGAAGCCAGTCACGAAAGGTCATGTATTGTATGGTTCATTTATATGAAATGTCCAGATTAGGCAAATCCACAGACACGGAAAGTAGATTACTAGTTGCCAGAGGCTGGGGGAAAACAGGGAATCGGGAGTGATTATAAATGGCTACTTAGTTTCATTTTGGGGTGATGAAAACTTATGTAGTGATGATGGTTGCACAACTCCATTAATATACTAAAAATCACTGAGTTGTACACTTTAAAGTGGTGAAATTTATGACATGTGAATTGTATCTCAATAGAGCTGTTATTTAACAAATATTTCAGTACTAGAATGGATTGCAAATTGAGAATTTAAATCTTCCTTTCTGTAAAATCTTAATGAGTTGTATAAATACCCATTGATCCAGACTGGTTTAGGGCCAGGAAATAGGTGCAATTGATGAGTCCCTGGGTGGTGCAAATGGCTAAGTGCTCAGCTACTAATAAAAAAGTTGGTGATTTGAGTCCACCCAGCAGCTTCTCAGAAGAAAGGCCTGGCAATCTACTTCCAAAAGAGCACAGCCATTGAAAAACAGAGTACAATTCTGCTCTGATACACATGGGGTCATCATGAGTCGGAATTGACTCGATGGTAACTAGTTTGGTTTTTGTTTATGTTTATTGGTGATGACTTAAAAATCAAGACAGTGAAATTCAAATGGACAAGATATCATTTTTACCTATCAGTTGGGAAAAAGTTATAAAGTTTAACAATACATAGTGTTAGCTGAGGTGGAAGGCAATACTCTCATATATTATGAATCGTAAGTGTGAAATGTGAATTGATGCCCATATTTTGGGAGCTCTTTTACAATATATAATAAAATGTAAAAAGTAGTTGCCCTTTTGACTCACCCATTCCTCATTTGTAAATTTATCCTACAGACATATACCTATATAGTGAGTAAATATGTATATACAAGAATATTGATTGCAGCGCTGTTTATAAAAGTGAAAGTACTGGAAATAACTTGAATATCTACGCATAGAGGACATATTAAGTAAATTTTAGTATTTCTACACTTAGAATATAATGCAGCTATTTGAAATAATGAGGTAAGTCTATATGCATTACTTTGGAACAACGTCCAAGATACATTACATTTTAAAAAGAAGATGTTGAAGGTGTTTAAAATGAAGCTGCTAGCTGTCTACTCAGTATTCATGATTTTCTTCATTCTTACTAATGGAACGCTGACTTCATTCTGGACTGCAAACTACCCTGCTAAAGGACCTTATTCCCCAGCCTCTCTTGCTGTTAGAAGGAGCCCTGGTGGCACGGTGGTTAAGTGCTTGGCTGCTAACCAACAGGTCAGTGGTTCGAACCCACCAGCCACTCTGCAGGAGAAAGATGTGAAAAGATTACAGCCGTGGAAACCCTATGGGGCACTTGACTCAATGGCAACAGGTTTTTTCTTGCTGCTGGGGATGGCCAATGTCGAAATTCTTGAACAGAGCCTCTGCTTAAACGGGGTTAACTCAGCTAAGAGGGATACCCTTTTGTCTTTTGTTTTCTCCCCCCTTTCAATGTGGTATATGGATGTGATGGCTGGAGCTCCAGTAACTTTTTTGGAACAAGAAGCAACTTTAGGAATGGAAGCCATATTAAATATGATGGAGCAAAGCGCTAACCAGGAATTTCCACGGAGTCTGCCTTCCTCTGACTTATACGAGACAAAGAACTCTATCTTGTTTAAGCCACGTATTTGGGTTTTCTATTACAAGCAGCAAAATCTAATCCTAACTGATAGAATTTTGTAAAATAGGTGAATGTTTGATATACATGGGGGATTATGGAAAACTACAAACAGTGACTTGAAGGTCTTGAAGGGAAACTTAATTATCATACAATCTTGTATTGCTTCCATTTTTGCCATGTCTAAATGGAACACTTCCTGTGGGCTGCCTCAGATTCTCTGCTTGCGCTGCCTGCCTGTTTCCATGGTGATAAACTGGGTCCGCCAGGTGAGATAAATCGCCACAGTCCCCGCTCCTCCCATGGCCTCAGATGAAGCACCACACTGCGGGGTCTGACTTCCCCAACAGCTGCTAAGGGTTCAGGTGATGCAAGCTGGACATGCAGGGGCAATAACACCCCATGGGGTGAACTTCAGCTTATGGGAGGACAGGAGGTGGGAGAAAGCCAACAGATAAATTTCTTCTTCAGTCACCCCCAATGGACTGTTTCAGGGCATGGTGTTTCTGCACATCTTGTCCAGCGATATTAGGGCTTCGAACCAGTTTGTTCCGGTTCGAACTCCTGCTGAGAATTTGCATTTCCACCACCAGATATACTGAATCAGAATCTCCATTTTAACAAGATCCCCAGGTGATTCTTATGTATAATAAATTTTGAGAGCCACTGCTCTACTTGTGATTCTCAGAACTGATCCCTAACCAGCAGCATCAGCATTGCCTGGAAACTTGTTAGAAATGCCAGTTCTCAGCAGGAGTTCAAACCAGAACAGCTAGTTCGAAGCCCTGAAAGATATTCCATGGGGCTGAGAGACTGGCTGAAGCCATTCGTGAAGCAGCAACCAACTTATGTTTGCTTCCCATCCTTCCCTACTTCACACCCTTTTCCCTCACTCTGGCTGCCTTGGCATTGTATCTCCCAGTTAAGCACTGGCTCTACAACTTTCTTCAAGCTCTATTTCCTAGGCTAAGACAATGTATATTTTCCATATTTAAAAAGGAGCTTAAATTTTTAAAGCCCAGTGAGTAAAACAAATGAGGGCCTTGGACCCTAGTCAGTAGTTTTTGAGGCTATTCTGTTCCATAAACTCTTTTATTTCTACAATTAACCAAAAAATTTAATGTAAGTTCTTTTTTTTTTTTTCCCTAACACAGTCCAACATCTTTCTTGTTCTTCATGAATGTTATTGGGCCTTTTACACAGTCTAGCAAGCAGTGAAAACAATAAGTTTAAAACCACAATGCATAAAAGGACCCTAATTTTTACTGAGGGGCTGAAGCCCAAAGGACAGGTCCCCAAACCAAGGGCACATGAGAACACCTGCCTATGCTGTCCTCGTCTGACTTTGTTGAAACTTAGAGACGGTCAAAATGGCATCGTCCTAGAATCTGATATCACAGGCTAGGCTGCAGGATCAGCGCAAGAGGCTCCAAGGCCATGCAGTGGTTTCTATGTTGACTCTGATTCTAAAATTCACTGGCAGCCGGTATAAAACCTGCAGGCTCGGGGAGCCATGTCTTTGGAGCTAGATGACCGAAGTAAGAATCCTCATGATTGCATTTCTCAGAAGTTGGAGCAATGGCCACATTCCACAGGCAATCTTCTGCGGTTACACAGCTTCAAAGTCATCCGCTTCTGCTTCTACAACACGGAGCCAACATTGACAGACTAAAGGATTATCAGCCAAACACATACAGCGTTTACAGTACCGGGGTATGGAAGCCGTGACCTCTAGCTCCAAGTCTTCAAGCTCTGACTCTCTTTAGTACATCGAGGCACACCTTCACCCAGTCTGCGAAGATCAGGTTAGATGTGTTATATCCAGGAACGGACAGAGGGAAATTCCTTTGCACAAACATGATATTGTGCCCACACAGACCAATGTCACCCTCCCCATGTTCTCTCTGTCCCTTAGAGTCCTTCCGTGCAAAGTGAAGAGACGGCATTCTTGCAGCTGTGCCAGGGACCAATTGTTGTGTCTAGGCACCCATGAGGCATTTTCAATATTCCAAGCATGCCTCCGACAGAACCACTGCAGGCGGGTCCCACCGTGCGGCGCTCATCCCCAGGGAAGCACACTTGTGTGCTTCAGATATGCGATCAAAAACTGCTGCTTTACAAACCCATCAAGATAGGAATATCGTTCTGTACCTAGAAGCATCCCACTTAAAAATAAGCTGTTCCTTTAACAAGTATTCGTTAAGTATCTATTATGTGCTACATTTTGAACTAGGTCTTTTGAGGAATGCAGGGCCTCAGGAATGGTCACTGCCCATAAGCCGTTGAGTAAACAAGAGATCAGTAGAGGAAAAAGCAAATAAACATACTCATCCATGTATAGTAAATTCAGTAGTAATTTACAGTTGTATTACGTTTACTCTGGACACTTACTTCACTGAACCTAAACAATGGGCATGGCACCTGGACCAAGCTAATTGCTCAATGAAATGTTCAGGAACTGGTACTGCTATATGTGTCATTATTATTATTTTACAGGTGAGACCCAGAGAGGTTAACAACTTGCCCAACAATTATTGTGTGGCAGTGTCAAAATAGTCTTTCAACATCAATGTCTCAGCTTATTCCACTATATTGCGAGTGAATGCTCCTTGAAGGCAGGGACTTTGTCCACATATGTGCTGCTACACGCTCAGTACCTAACACTTTCTGGCACATAGTAGATCATTGTCACTGTTTTTAACTGACTGAAACATGCATGCCTGCACACATGCATTTCTGCAAAGCAAGACGCGAATTGTTGCTCTGTGGCTCTGGAACTCCACTGCCTAAAGCAATAGACAGAGTTATTCCAAAAGAGAATTTTGAACCAGACTAGCTGTGCTTCAGAACCTTCTATCATCTGCTAGAGGTGCCTCTGTCCAGTACCCAGTATCCTCATGTGCCCACCTTCCTCACAGCAGCATTCTGACAGCTTTTAGGCTCCAAACGGCTTCTCTACTGTCAAAACCTAGCCTTCTCTTATTCCCTTGCTTCTGGATCCTGACCTCTCAAAAATCTTTATAACAAGAGGTGGGATTTGGTCAAATCAATTGACCAGTGGATAGATTATCAAGAATTAATAAAATCGTCAGCAGTCTGAATAGTAATAGGAAGGGTAGTGAGTTGTAGCAAATGGTCCATGGGAGGTTAGTCATCAAAATTTCCAAGACAACGAAAAGAAACTGTAATTCACCACTGTTTCCCCTGATACCCAGGAAGGAACGTTGAGAGAGCGTGAGGGAGAGATTCTTGATCTAAACAATATCCGCTGTGTTTATCTTTTTCCTTGAGGCGCTCAGCAATTATGAGTTGTTATAAATGCAGGCTGATCCCATCCTGGAGGGCAAGTACTTGAGGAATGTGTCTATATACCCTGGATAGTTAACAACCAAGATGTAGATTCTTAGACAAGATGAACAGTGTAATTCAGAGAAGTCAGAGGAAGAGATTCTGTAAGACAAAAGGGAATTGAAAGTGTCCAAAAGCTGGTAAGTGGAAAAGGTGATAAGCAAGTAAAAGAGATGGCTATCATCTAAAAGAGGAAGTAGGCTTCATTCATTCATTTGTTCATCCATATATTCACTCAGCTAGTACTGATTATAACGCCGGCTATCTACAAGCCTTGTGCTTGGTTCTATAGAAACCACACCAGCAAACAAATAGACACAGCCACTACCTGCACAGAGATTACTCTCTAACAGAAAAGACAGATTTCAATCAAATAACCATACATGTAAATGTACAATTTTTATTTGGGCAAGTTCTACGAAGGAGAGGCTCATGATTATAGCATGCACTGTTGGTGGCCCACCCAGACCTCAGGGAGGCGAATCCATCCCTCAGCTGCCGTGCCAGTCTTCACGGGATGACTCACTCCCGCAACTTTCTCGAGAGGACTGTCCCTTGACATCTCCTGTGGGAAGTGCTTGCAACGTAACCCATTCCCGGCAGCCCATGACCAACGACTATTTGGGTGAGCGTACAAAAGCCCTCACCTTTGCCTCAGCAGGACAGATTCTGCAGTTCTGTTTACACTCCAGAGCTGCCCTCTAGATCAGGCTGAAGCCAGACCCCACCCGAAACCACGTTCTTGGGTGGCTCTTTCTCTATCTTGTGTCCTTCCCTCCCTTCCAGTTCTCCTAAGTGTACTCCCTCAATAAATCATGAGCACACAAATCCCTGCCTTGGGCTCTGCTTTTAGAGAACCTAGTCTAAGACAAGGAGCCCTGGTAGGGCAGTGGTTAAGCACTCATTAGCTAACCAAAAGGTTGGTGGTTCCAACTCACGAGCCTCTTCATGGGAGAAAGATGTAGCAGTCTGCTTCCATAAAGATTACAGCCTTGGAAACCTTATGGGGCAGTTCTACTCTGTCCTCTGGGGTAGCTATGAGTCAGAATCAGCTTGATGGCACACTATGACAATCTAAGACAAGGACACCCTGGGTGGGGCAAACGATTAACGCGCTCAGCTGCTAACCAAAAGGTTGCAGATTCCAGTTCACCCAGAGGCGGCTTGGAAGAAAGGCCTGGGGATCTCCTTTCAAAAAAAAAATCAGCCCTTGAAAATCCTACAGAGCACAATTCTACTCTGACACACACGGGCTCGCCGATAGTCCAAATCTGCTTGACAGTAACTGGTCAATCTAAGACTATGATATTCTGAAAGTATGTTACTGGGAGGTTTGACCAAGTCAAAGAGGCTCGAGACGGCTTTCCAGAGAAAATGACTGAGTTGAAGCAAAAGAGTCAAAATTAACAAAGTAGGTTAGAAGAGAGGAGGGAGAGTTCCAGGCAGAGGAAATGGCGTGAGCAGAGGTCCTGTGGCAGCGGCGAGTGTGGCTTTTTTGATTGCCTGAAAGAAAACTGGTGTGTCAGAAGCCCACAGAGAGGCGGGGGAACCCAGTATGAGATGAGGTGAGGGGATGGGCTTGGAAACAAAGGGGCCCAATTTTTGTAGCTCCGGGGTAGATAGAAATAAAAATTACCTAGGGACAGATGATTTCAGTTCAATAATTTTGCAACAGTAGAGAGCTCTAACAGATGAAGGGTTGTCGTGAGAAGCAATGAGTTCCTGTACAAGTCCAGAGATAGTGGGTTACCTGTCAGAGACCTGAATATAACATGGCGTGGGATATTGAAATAGAAGATCCTAAAAATGCTTCCTGATTTTAAAGTTCAATGATACAATGTTTGGCCTGTTCAGTAAGGCTTTAAGGTGTAAAGCTATTCCCTGAAATTCTGAGCTCGGGGACAGGCAGAGTCAGGCCCAGCTGTAACTTACTGACTAGACAGGTTGTTTCCACACTGCCCCACATCCCCTTCGCCTCAGGAGCTCCTCAGGTCAGCTCCTGGGAATGTCCTTCCCCGGACTGCCCCACTCTCTCCCTGCGAAAACTTCTTACTGGCAGTTGCAGTCTGTGGGTTCTGAGTGGACATGAATTTTGAGAGGACGTTATTTAATCAAGTACAGAGTTAAAGTGCCTAATTTCAAATTCTGGCTCCATATTTCCTGTCTCTGTGATCTCAAGTAATTATTTATCCTAAGTTTTTATTTTTTCTTATCTGTAAAATGGTGATAATAAAGTGTACACTGTTGTTGTTGTCATCGTGTGCCGTCAAGTCTAGGAGGCACAAACGGTTTGCACTGGGCTGATAACCAAAAAGTTGGCGGTTCAAAACCACCAAGCAGCACTGCAGAAGAAAGGCCTGGTGATCTGCTTCCATAACGATTACACCTAAGAAAATCCTACGGAGCTCAATTCTACTCTGTAACACATGGGGTCACCATGAATTGGGATCAATTCAGTGGCAATGGGTTTGGGTTTTTTGTTTTATTCTATTGCGTTTTATTAACAATAAACAGGAAATAGACAACAATCACTTAGTGTAGTGCCTGACACACCATAAATGCTTATTAAATATTAGCTAATGTGATTGATTTATTTTTATTTATTTACTTTTCTTGTGCTTTAGGTGAAAGTTTACAGAGCAAATTAGTTTCTCATTAAACAGTTAATACACAACTTGTTTTGTGACATTGGTTGCCAACCCCTTGATGTGTCAATGCTCTCCCGTTCTCCACCCTAGATTCCTTGTTTCCATTTATCCAGTTTTCCTGTCCTGGCCTGCCTTCTCATCTTTGCTTTTAGACTGGTGTGCCCATTAGTCTCCTATGCATGAAATGAACTACGAAGCACGTTCTTCACATGTGTTATTGTTGGCCTATTAAAAAAAAAAAAACAACCATTGCCTTTGAGTTGATTCCAACTCATAGACACCCTATAGGACAGAGTAGAAAGGCCCCATAGAGTTTCCAAGGAGTAGCTGGTGGATTTGAATTGCCAACCGTTTGGTTTGCAGCCATTGTTCTTAACCACTGCACCACCAGGGCTCTGGAACAACAGGTATAGGGGTTAGGATTTATAACACATATTTTAGGGGGACACAGTTCAATCAATAGAACTGTCTAATCTTTGGCTGAAGGGTGAACCTCACGAATGACTTCAGTACTGAGTTAAAAGGGTATCCAGGGGCCATGCTCTCAAGGTTTCTCCAGTCTCTATCAGACCAGCAAGCCTAGTCTTTTTGTGTGTGTGTGTGAATTTGAATTTTGTTCTACATTTTTCTCCAGCTCTATCCGGGACCCTCTATTGTGATCCCTGCTGGAGCAGCTGGTGGTGGTAACCAGACACCATCTAGTTTTTCTGGGCTCAAACTGGTGGAAGTTATGGTAGTTGTGGTCCATTAGTCAGTGCTTTAGACTAATCTTTCCATTGTGTCTTTGGTCTTCTTCATTCTCCTTTGTTCCAGCCCGGATGGGACCAGTAGATGTATTTTAGATGCCTGATTGCAGGCTTTTAAGACCCCAGGCACTACTCAACCACAGTTGGATATTGAACAATTGCTTTCCTTTTTTTTTTTTTTAGTTGTACTTTAGATGAAGGTTACAGAACAAACTAGCTTCTCATTAAACAGTTAGTACACATATTGTTTTGTGACATTGGTTACCAACCCCACGACATGTCAACATTCTCCGCTTCTCAACCTTGGGTTCCCTATTACCAGCTTTCCTGTCCCTTCCTGCCTTCTTGTCTCTGCCCTTGGGCTGGTGTGCTCCTTTAATCTCGTTTTGTTTCACAGGCATGTCTAATCTTTGGCTGAAAGGTGAACCTCAGGAGTGACTTCATTACTGAGCTAAGGGTGTCCAGGGCCATACTCTCAGGGTTTCTCCAGTCTCTGTCAGGCCAGAAAGTCTGGTCTTTTTTTGTGAGTTAGAATTTTGTTCTACATTTTTCTCCAGCTCTGTCTGGGCCCCTCTGTTGTGATCCCTGTCAGAGCAGTCAGTGGTGGTAGACGGGCACCATCTAGTTGTACTGGACTCAGTCTGGTGGAGGCCATGGTAGTTGTTGTCCATTAGTCCTTTGGACCAATCTTTCCCTGTGTCTTTGGTTTTCTTCATTCTCCCTTGCTCCTGAAGGCCGCTCACAAGCTTTTAAGACCCAGACGCTACTCACCAAAGTAGAATGTAGAACATTTTCTTTATAAACTATGTTATGCCAATTGAACTAGATGTTCCCTGAGACCAGCCCTCAGACCCGCGACTCAGTCCCTCAGGGAGTTTGGATATGTCTGTGAAGTTTCTATGACTTTGCTTTGGTCAAGTTGTGCTGACTTCCCCAGTATTGTGTACTGTCTTACCTTTCATGAAGGTTACCACTTATCTACTATCTAGTTAGTGTTTTTCCCTCCTCACCCCTCTCCTCTCTTGTAACCATCAAAGATTGTTTCTTGCTGTGTGGAAACACTTTCATGTGTTTTTTAATAGTGGTCTCATATAGTGTTTGTCCTTTTATGATTGACTTATTTCACTCAGCATAATGCCCTCCAGGTTCATCCATGTCATGAGATGTTTCACAGGTTCATTATTGTTCTTTATCATTGAGTAGTATTCCACTGTGTGTATGTACCATAGTTTGTTTATCCATTCATCTGTTGATGGACATCTAGGTTGTTTCCATCTTTTTGCTATTGTGAACAATGCTGCAATGAAGATGGGTGTGCATATCTCTATCTATATCTATATTTCTCTAGGATGTATTCCTAGGAGTGGAGTTGCTGGATTGTATGGTATTTCTATTTGTAGCTTTTTAAGGAAGTGCCAAATCGTTTTCCAAAGTGGTTGTACCATTTTGCATTCCCACCAGCAGTGCATAAGAGTTCCAATCTCCCCGAAACCTCTTCAACATTTGCCAGTAATGTCGGGGTGATTAGCTAATGTGATTTAAACTAAGGAACTAATTGCTAATCAGACTCGATGCTGCTTTTTCTAAAATATCATGGTTGTTAATAGCATGACTTTGGAGCCAGGCTGTCTGGATTCAAATCCCACTTCCACCACTTTCTAGCTGTGTAACCTTCTTTGGACAAGCTGCCTAATAGCTCTGTGCTTCCATTTCCTGGTGTGTAAAATGAGCATAATAATAATACGTACCGCATTGGGTTGTGGTGAGAATTAAATGAATAAATAGATGTAAAGCACTGAAAACAGAGACTATCATTCAGGAAATAGTAGATATTAGCTATTATTAGTCTTTGCAGAATTTTTCACATTTCAAATGATCGTTCGCTGATAACCTGTAATAGTGTAAGTTCAGGGAATGTGGACTTATGGAGAAGTGTAGAGATGGGAGAACGAGTATCCTGTCACACACGCAATTACTGGGGGGTAGCTGCACGGGGTAGAGACAAGGCTTCCTTGCACACCCCACCCCAGCCGCCAGGGCAGCCTTGTCCCTGTGTCCTATAGTGTTCACAGGTGTTCAGTCATCAAGGGAGGGGCCACATCTCCTTGTGGACTTTCCTACAGACCCTGGTGGTGCCAGACCCTTTCTCCAACCTCTTCTCCTACAAGCACAAACCATTTCTTATTCATCTTTGTATTCCCAGAACTTAACAGTGGACCTGACAATCTGAGTCACTCAGTAAGTGGTCTGTCCGCAGAGAGCTTCTCTCCCTACTTCTGGTCTCCTTACTCCCTGTTCATTTCAGTGCCCATTAAACCAGGCAGCCTCTGGGGTTCTATGTTTGGAACATTCTTCAGGGGCTTCTTGGATTTCCAAATCACAGCAGCAACATCTTCATCTATGATTGTCAATGGCCCCAGAAGACAACGTCAGCAGAATGTTCCAGCGTGACACCCTAAACTCATACAGCAAGAGCTGAGACACCCAGCACGGTGGACACACTCCCAGCCTTCACAACCCACTCCTGCCCTTGCCCCTGGGGAATTCCATCCTGTTTCAGCTTGTGTGGATTTCAAAGAGAAATGCTTAGACCACTTCTCTAAGAGAGTCTTCTGGTATGTTCTGAATGCTCAGGGTTATTTAAAGACTCCGCATTATTTCCTCACGACTTCACCCACAGTTTTTGATAATGGCCTTTCCTGATTCAAAATAGCAAGACCCGACAGCCATGTGACACTTGTCCCCCTTTATTTCAAGGTGGTATAAAATGTAGAAGTACGTGGGATAATATCTAAAGATATTGCTTGCATTTGATGCTTTCATATGCTTTAAATTAATCCCCGTAGATAGGTATTTAGAAAAGTATTTCTTCTATTTTACAGAAGAGAAAATTGAGACTCAGTGAGGCTAAGTGACTTGTACAAGGTCCCTCAGATGCTTAGTGGCAGAGCTAGGACACGCCTTTGAGTCTCTTGGTTTCTATTCCCACTAGATGCCATTTTAGTGTATCAGAGTTGGAAGGGAACTCACAGACGAACTAGTCCAATGAACTCCTTCATTTGACTGAGGAGAAAAACTGAGCTAGTTCTTAAAAAAAAAAAAAAAAACTGAAGCTTAAAGCAAGTCTGGAACTAGTTCTCGCAGGGTATGTAATAGGGAAACAATGGTGTAAGCAAAGCTGAGTTTATCAACAGTTTCAATGTTCTAATGGATGAGCTAGGCCATTACCAGTCTTGTCTCACAAAACTAACCCACCATTCATTCAGTCAACCATTATATGTTGGAGGCCTACCATGGGCCAAGCACTGTGTTCCAAAGTCCATCATACACTTTCCATTGCATAAATTCCTTCAGAAAACTCAAGTCAAATAGGAACTGAAAAGGGCTGAATGACTGTAAGAGGTCTTCGTTCATCCAGGGGTGACAATGCATGCTCATGAATCGCAGGATGAATAGAAGGTGAGTAAGCAGAGGCGGTGAGGGTAGAATACTTTTTTTGAGAAAAGTCTCCCTATTCATTCAACATGCATTCCAAAATATTTTTAACAGTACTTATCATGTGCCACACACTGTTTGAACACTGGAGACACCACACCACTGCTTTCAAGGAGCCTGCATTCAGGTGATGGAGACAGACACTGAATATGTCATATCAAACACATAACAAATCGTAGGTCAGCTGGGGGAGAGTGCTGAGCAAAGAAACAAAGGGAGTGAGAGGTGGGGAAAGGGAGGGCAGTATTTTAGGTAGGGTGCTCTCTGATAAGATGACATTTGAGCAGACAACTTGAATAAAGAGAGGGAGCAAAGCCTGCAACTACTTCTGGCAGAGGGGATAGCAAGTGAAAAGTCCCAGAGGCAGGATTAGGCCTGTTGTGTTCCAGTATCAGCAAAGAGGCCAGCAGGACTGGCATGAATTAAGCAATGGAGGAAACGATAGAAGAGAAATCAGGAGGGGCTCCCACACACAGGACTTGGAGGTTGTGGCGAGAAATTTGGGTTTTATTCTGAGTGGGATGGGAGTCCTTTGGAGGCAAGAGGTGCCATCCTTCATCATCCATTTGAAAGAGAACAGTTACTGGGTCAGGGCTCCCCCCGAAAACAGTGTCTCCAACCTCACCTCCTTTCTGATTGGAATAGCCCACTGTGTGAAGAATACCCCTGCGTATTCCTAACTGGAAGGCCTTTCCCCCAGCACACAGTCCACTCCCCCGCTCTGTCGCCCACCCCTCCACCATGCAGATGTACTCAGACAACAGGAACCAAAAAAAGAATGGAACTTTTAAACAGCCAGAACATTGAGCAACTCTGAGAGATGCTGTGTCCTAATGTGGCTGCAGAAAATTAAAGGCTGGTCCTCTTCTCAGAGACAAGGGCTCCCTGGGGGTGTGACTACCAGCCCTACCCTGCCCTGTCAGCTCTTAATACAGGGAGTTAATTATAGCTGTGCCGAAGACCTTACTCCACAGTAAAAGGATTGCAAACACATCCCATATAGAGCTCTGAAGCTAACTACGTTCGGCCTTCTCCGCATCCCTGGAAGATTCCATTTGAGGGAAGCCACAGACTCTGGAAGGGTCTCATCCCAGGGGGCCATGTTAGCCCTAGACAAACGTTTTGGAGCTAGTTTTACATCCAAACTCTCTGAGGGACCGAGTTAGTAGACTGAGGGCTGGGGACCATGGTCTCCGGGGACACCTAGCTCAATCAGCATAACATAGTTTATAAAGAAAATGTTCTACGTCCTACTTTGGTGAGTAGCTTCTGGGGTCTTAAAAGCTTGTAATTGGCCATCTAAGATAGTCCACTGGTCCCACCCCATCTGGAGCAAGGGAGAATGAAGAAAACCAAAGACACAAGGGAAAGATTAGTCCAAGGGACTAATGGACCACAACTACCACAGCCTCCACCAGACTGAGTCTAGCACAACTAGATGGTGCCCGGCTACTACCACTGACTGCTCTGACAGGAATCACAATAGAGGGTCCCAGACAGAGCTGGAGAAAAATGTAGAACAAAAGTCTAACTCATAAAAAGAGACCAGGTTTAGTGGTCTGACAGAGACTGGAGGAACCCCATGAGCATGGCCCCCAGATACCCTTTTAACTCAGTACTGAAGTCACTCCTGAGGTTTACCCTTCAGCCAAAGATTAGACAGGCCTGTAAAACAAACAATAATACATCTAGCTCAACCATGTATACAAGACTAAATGGGCACACCAGCCCAGGGGCAAGGACTAGAAGGCTGGAGGGGACAGGAAAGTGGGACAAACGGAAATGGGGAACCCAAGGTCGAGAAGGGGGGAGTGTTGACATGTCGTGGGGTTGACAACCAATGTCACAAAACCATATGTATATTAATTGTTCAATGAGGAAATAATTTGCTCTGTAAACCTTCATCTAAAGCACAATAAAAAAAAAAATTTTTTTTTTTTCAAGTTTTGGAGCTAGCCTTCCAGAAAAGGACAATTTTGCCATCACCCTTTATATCCTTTCTTCTAAGTCTATAGCAGAGTCCTTGGGTGGTGCAAACAGTTAATATGTTCAGCTCCCAACCGAAAGATTGGCAGCTTGAGTCCACCCAGAGGTGACTGGGAAGAAACATCTAGCAATCTACTTCCTCAAAACCAGTCATTGAAAACCATATGGAGCACAGTTCTACTCTGACACTTGCGAGGTCGTCATGAGTTGGAGTCGAGTAGATGACAATGGGTACTGGTAAGCCTACTGTAAATATGAGAATGTCAATTCAGGTCATAAATACTGTGTGCAGCCTCCCTTCCATCTCCTTAGGGGTAATAGCATCCAGATTGAAAAGGAAGTGCCTCACTCTGGGGAATTACAAGGACCAGCTCACCGGGAAGGGCTTTGGCATAAACTGAGAACCTAACAAGCACCAGGAACAATTTATGACCAGGTATGACCCTGACAATTAGCTGATGTTGTTGGCCACTTCTTTCCCTCCTTAATTATGTCTTGAATTGTGTGTCTGATTTTTTTTCACCTAAATCAAGGACTTCACCGAAATCAGAGGGAACTATTTCAGAGATTTTTCTTTCTTTCCTCACTTTTCCACCACCTTGGGTACTACTTTTGCTGTATCTGGTGTGCAATCCTGGAGAATGTCCTCAAAGGATAGGACCATGTAGGCTGCAGTGATCTGTAGCAGAATGATTTAATGATTCAGGTAATCAGATAACTGTCTTGTCCTGTAAAAACTCTTCAAATGATTTTAGTTGTAAATATAAATTTTAAAATATAACAGTTGGCGTTATGGATTGAATTGTTTCCCCCAAAGATATGTGTTGTAAATCCTAACTTCTGTGCCTGTGCTGATAATCCCATTTGGGAATGGGTTGTCTTTGTTATGTCAATGAGACAGGATAAGTACAGGGTGTGTCTTGAGTCAATCTATTACAAGATATAAAAAGAGCAGATGAGGACAAGCAAGCAAGCAGAGATGGGGGAAGACTGATGCCAAGGCACATGGAGATCTCCAAGGAACCAGGAAGCAGAAGCTAAAAAGACAAGGACCTTCCCGAAGAGTTGACAGACAGAGAACGCCTTCCTCTGGAGATGGCACCCTGAATTCGGACTTCTAGCCTCCTAAACTGTGAGAAAATAAATTTCTGTTTGTTAAAGCCATCCACTTGTGGTATTTCTGTTACAGCAGCACTAGATAACAAAGGCAGTTGGGTATAGTAATTATTTTAGAAATTTCACTTTCTTCATTCTACAAATTTTGAATTAATTCCATCTTAGCCAAATGGCTTTTATAGTATGCTCCCATAAGACAGTGTACTCCCCTAGCATAGCACTTACAACACTGACATATACTTGCCTGTTTACCTGTGTGTATCTTTTGTAAAATAGCTTGGACACAGTAAAGCACATAACATGAATGAATGGATGGATGGATGACAGGTGGTGGACATTTCAGGTTGAAGATATCATGACATTAGCAAATGTGGTTTTGCCTATCCTCTGAAGACTTAAAAATCTCCATGTTTGATGGGAGAAATTTCAAAAGAAAACACAGTTAGCTCATCAATAGTATGTCTGCCAACTATTCCAGGAACAGAGTGAAAAGGAGCAGAAAGTCCTAAAACATTCTCAATCTTACAACACTGGGGGACTAGATTCTGGCCCAAACATCAGAAAACATCAAACAGCCGATGAAAAACTTACACTTTCCCAGGAGATAGTAACAATTCTCCTTACAAAATCTTTTTTAAAAATTAATATAGTGTAATTTATTACGCAAACACACACACTCCTTTTATTTCTTTTTTGGATTTTTATTGCTTTTATAATCACAAAAGTAACACGAGGAATATTGAATGAACTGCCGAAAGCACAAACAAATCCATTTTGGAAAAGTACAGTTAGAATGCTTCTTAGAAGGGAGGATGTCGAGACTTCATCTCATGTACTTTGGACATGTTATCAGTAGGGACCAGTCTCTAGAGAAGGATGTCATACTTGGTAAAGTAGAGGGTCAGCAAAAAAGAGGAAGACCCTCAACGAGATGGATTGGCACAGTGGCTGCAAGAGTGGTTCAAGCATAACAACGATTGTGAGGATGGCTCAGGACGGGGCAGGATTTCATTCCACTGTACACAGGGTCGCTATGAGTTGGAACTGACTCAACAGCACCTAACAACAGCAACATGAAGTACGCAAAATTAAAACACACAGACACACATAATTACAATACGAAAGTCTCCAGGCTACCAGAGGTAGCCATGATTATCTTTTAATTAGATCCATTTCATATTTGACATGAGGTTTTAGTGGGGAAATTTTTTAAAATCTAAACTCACTCTACGTGTTCATTCCCATTCATTCATGAAACAAGAGTGTCACCTCCATGAGGGCAGGAATTTTGTCCATCTTGTTTGCTGCTGTATCCCTAGCGCCAAGAGCAGTGCCCAGCACATAGCAGATGCTCTATGAGTACTTGTTACATTAATGCACTAATATTAATTGGGCATCCACGATGTACCACATTGTAGATTCAGCAGAGGATAAGTTGGGTAAGGTTCAGCTTTCATGGAACTTGGAGGATGGGCATGATTACCCCATTTTGACCTGTTGGTGTAAAGCCCAGAGACCCATACTCTACTGTGTTCTTCTCCTGTGTCTCCCTACCCGCTCTAGGAAGTTTATCCTGATCCACTGTTACCACATTCCTACCGGGGTTGGGTTTCCATCTCTGGTACTCCTGTACTTAATGGTGCTTATCTCCATCAAAGCAGGAGTCACACTAAAACATCATCATTTGTTTCATTGTCTCTCTACTCCACTAGACAATGATTCCCTTGAGACAGAGAATGTAACTTTTTTTCTTTATATTTCTTGCACAACCCATAGGTCATAGAAGATGTTGAATAATCGAGTAAATGACTGGACGGATGAATATGTTGTAACATCCCTGCAGAGGGATCAAATGTGTGGCTCTTATGATGGGACTTTCAGGAATGGCGTCAGTGAGACTCTCTACCAGTAAACCACAGCCAGTTGCCATCAAGTCAGTTTCGACTCATGGCAACCCCACGTGTGTCAGAGTGGAACTGTGCTCCGTGAGATTTTTCAATGGCTGGTTTTTCGGAAGTAGATTGCAGGTCTTCTGAGCCACCTCTGGGCAAACTTGAACCACCAACCACTAACTTCAGGTTAGCAGCTGAGCATTAACCATTTACACCACCCAGGAAATCTCTGGGTCCCTCTAATTATATCCCAGAAAGGCAGCTGCTTCCTTGGCTATGCCTGGGTGAGCCCTAAAATCCTGGCTCTCCCTCCTCTTCCTCTCTTCTCTCCCTCTTAATTAGACCTTAAATTGGGCACCTGGTTTATGCATCACCCAAACCAAGGGACTCAAGAAGTTTTCTCCATTTAGAGATTCTCTTTCATTGTTCAGTGTTATACTCGGGCTTTATTCTTGCTACACCTAATACATAGTTCTGAAGAAAGTCTCTAAACACACAGATATCTGTAATAAAACGATGTGGGGCATTGTATGGTTTTCTTATCTGGACTCTTCAAATCATCTAAGCTGTAAGTAGAAACTCAAAATTCTATTATGTAGAAATCCCTGCCTTCATTTAAACCTAGATGGAATCTACTTCTCTAAGTTGGTCACGAATTTTGTCTTCTTTTCTCCTCTACTCTTTTTCCTCCCCAAGAGAAACATTCACTCAGTCTTTTAGCCACCTTGTAGAGTCAGGCTGGAAACTGAGATGAATCATCAAGTTTCCACCGCAGCTATAGAGAAACCCGAGCTGGGCAACTGGGCACTTGTGTATAGAGGACACAAAACATCCATTTTACCCAGACGAGGCTCACTAATTTTCCATAGTATTTTAAAACTCAGCCTGGCATTACTCTTCATCCTATTTATAGTTTAACATGCAACATAATATTGACTCCAGGCTCCAATAGGAATGCTTCTCATAAATGTCAGTGGATTATTTACTATGGTAAACTAATTAGTTATATAAATGCTTCCCTTTCAGGGTGGGTGAGGAGAAGACTGTTAATGCTTCTTGGATTAACCTAGCATTATTGTTTGAAGTTCTTTTACATTTAAGAGAGTTATTACAAGGCTGTACAACTTCACATGCATAGTACATCTGTTCCTTAAGCTATGGGAAGCCTTTTCATTTTAACTCACATGTGAAATAAGACAGCGGAATGTGAGTGTCATACATCCTAAACTGAGAAAGAATCATTGCAATTTGAAAATTAAAAAAAAAACAGTGTTCCTTGTTAATGTTCCCGATCAGCGGTTTTAAGTCACACTATTTCTATAACAGATCAAATATGCAACATGGTTATAAAAGAAAGATGCATTGAAGGTCGATGATCCCTAAGGAATTATTGCAGTGGTTGCAGGCAGTTGTCTCTTGGGACTTCTCTGGAATTCAGATCAATGACGAGAGTAAGCAGCAGATGAGATCTATGTTTGGATAATTGTCATGTACAGGCCTGCCTCATCGTGGGGCATAGGAGGATATGTTTTTCTAAGTTTGATTACAAAGAGATTATCAGTGCAAAAAAATGTTTAAAGGGGCTTAAATTACAATGAGAGAAAAATCTTTTTCAAAAAAAGAAAATAACAAAGTGTGAACTTTTAGTACATTTCACCGCTGTGCCTTATTTTCCCATAACAAGATGATTTTAAGTGGGGGCTATATTGCTGAGCAAAGAAGTGGCATTAAATTAAATCCTATACATGGAGAATACTCTATCACAGATCAAAAATAGTTACAATCAACTTCTGGGTTTATTAAAAAATTATAAACCAGTAAAAAAACAGTTGCTATGGATTCAATTCCAACTCACGGTGATCCCTGTGTGTCAGAATAGAACTGTGCTCCATAGGGTGTTCAGTGGCTGATTTTTTTTTAAAGTAGATCACCAGGTCTTTCTTCCAAGGCACTCTGGGTGGATTCAATCTGACAAACTTTCAGTTAGCAACTGATTGCATTAACCGTTTGCACCACCCAGGGACTCTGAAAAATTTATACTAATGATTATTGAGAATTGTTTCTGAACCAGTCATGGCTGTAAGTCCTTTGGCTGAATTGTCATTTGATCCTCACATCAACCCTAAGATATGAGTACTGCTCCTCTCTCCATTTTAAAGATGGGAAAATTAAGGCAAAGAAAGGTTAAATAACTTGCCTAAGGTGAAGTGGCAAAGCTGGGACACAGTAAAGTCCTCAAACTGTCCTTTGGGGATCCTGCAGGTACTTGAGACCCCTTGAGAGGTCCATGAGGTTAAAACGATTTTCATAATAACACTAAGCTGTTATTTGCCTTTATAACTCTCATTCTCTCACAAGTATTCAACAGAGTTTTCTGGATGCTGCTGCAACAGATTGCATGCAGAGGCAGATATGAGAATCCAGCTGGCTTCTCTTAAGCCAGACATCCAAGAGATTTGCAAAAATGTAACAATATCACTCTTCTCACCAAATTTTCTTTTGTTTTGAAAAATATACTTATTTGTCATAAAATTTGCTATTTATGTTAACATGCAATGGGTTTATTATTATTGTTATTTTAAAATGAATTAAAACATCAATATTTTAAAATTTCCTCAGTTTTAATTTCTAATGTAGTAAATATTTATAGATATAACACACATAAACAAAAGCTCTTTAAGGTCATCAATAATTTTAAGACTGTAAAAGGGCTCTGAGACAGAAAAACTTCGAGAACCATGGTAGAAAGTGTTCCATTGGCCTTTAAAATGAGCATCAATATATCGTATAGGTTGACGGGAAAGGGGCTGAGATAACATAACCAAAAAAACCCATTGCCGTTGAGTCAATTCCAACTCATAGCGACCCTATAGGACAGAGTAGAACTGTCCCATAGGTTTCTAAAGAGCGGCTGGTGGATTTGAACTGCCAGCCTTTTGGTTAGCAGCCAAGCTCTTAACCACTGTTCCACCAGGGTTCCAGAGATAACATAAAATCTCTTGCCTTCAAGTCAATTCTGACTCATAGCCACAGCAGGGTTTATATTGTCAAAAAAAAATCCTAGATGAAAAGAAGCAAAACAAAACTCAGTCAAGGATTCAAAAGTTTTCAACACCTGAATATTTTGATACCTGGCTTTGGAGCTGAGATTTAAATTTTTAGTCTAAATGTGTGCCTTAGTTTTTAATAGAACTACTATGTAGAGTTCCTTCTGCTTAGAAGGCTCCCCAAATAACCACAGGCTTCACTTTTTCACTGCATTCAGATCCCCGTTTAGATGGCCTAATCAGAGGCCCTGCCTGTCCATCCTGTCTAAGTCAGCAAGCTTTCCCCCTCCTATTGACCATTTGACCTGCCTTATTTTTCCTTCTAATAGTTATACATCTGACATATAGATTTTTTTTTTTCTGTGTCCCTCATCCAGGAATTATAAGTTCTACGAAGGCAGGAATTTTTATTTTTGTTCACTTTTGTATTCCCAGTACTCAGAACAGAAACATAGTAGGTACTTGATAAATATGAATAAATGAATGTTTTATGTAAAAAAATAATAAAAGGGAAGAATGGGGACCCCCCCAAAAAAAGGCGTTTTAAGCACAAATTATCCTAACAAATTACCAATACTGATTGTTATGGATTGAATGTGTTGTAAATCCTAACCCCTGTATTCGTGGTTATAATCTCACTTGGGAATAGGTTGTCTTTCCTAATGAGACAAGATTAAAGTAGAGCATGTCTTATGTCAATCTCTTTTGAGATATAAAAGAGACTAAACAAGCAAGCAAAGGAAGTAGAGGCAAAGATGGGGGAAGATTGATGCCAAGCCACATGGAGATCTTCAAGGAACCAGGAAATAAGCTGAAGAGAAAAGGACCTTCCCCCAGAGCCAACAGAGAGAGAAAGCCTTCCCCTAGTGCAAGCACTCTGAATTCAGATTTCTAGCCTCCTAAACAGTGAGATAATAGATTTCTGTTGGTTAAAGCCATCCGCTTTTGGTACTTCTGTTATAGCAGCACTAGATAACTAAGACAACACAATATGTTTACCACATACTTCTTCATCCTGGGCATGTATTTCCAGCTTCCCTTGCAGTAGGGGCCATTGAGCTGAGTTCTGGTCTGTGCTTCTCAAAACTTGAATGTCCATAAAAACCACGTGGAAATCTTGTGGAAATGTTGATATTAATTTAGTAGGTTTCAGTGTGTTTCTAACAAACTCTCAAATGATGATGATGCTTTTAGTCTGTGGATTACACTTTAAAGCTACTTCCAGACCTAGCACTTGAAAACGTCTTATGTACAAGCAACAACACCCCACTAGCAAAAAGCACGCTTAATACTCAGATCTTGGTTTCTAATACCATTCTCCAAAAAAAAAAAAAAAAAGGAACCAGGGCTCCATGGAGATATGACTGATTCTAGAACTAGAGAGGAGGATATACAAGATGAACTTTGAGCATCAAGTAGTGCCAGAAAGTAGTGAGATGTTCGGGTGGGGGGTGGGGGGAGCTCATGTTGAGGGGGATATATCAAAAGGTCAAAGGAGCCAACTGAAAGCGCCTCAGTGGCCAAAGCTAGAAAAATTTGAACAAAATAAGAAGTATTGCATACGCTTAGGGGACACTGAACTTCTGTTAAGGGTGATGAAAATATTCAGGAACATGGTGATGGCTGAACAACATGATGAACATAATTGTAGAAGATTGTAGAAATGGCAAATGTTTTGTTACCTATATATTTATCACAATAAAAAACAATAATAATAAATATTAAGCCAAGGATGTTTCCAGAAGGACACTAATGGAAGAAACATCCCGTCCAGAAGGATGCTTAGGAGTGTGAACCACTATCAAGGGCTATTATGGATTGAATTGTGTCCCCCAAAAATATGTGCTGTAAATCCTAACCCATATACCTGTGGTCATAATCACATTTGGGGATGGGTTTTCTTTGTTATGTTAATGAGACAGGATTAGTATAGGGTGTGTTTTAAATCAATCTCTTTTGAGATGTAAAAGGAGCAGATTAGGCATAAAGAAGGAAGCAGAGATGGGGGAAGATAGATGCCAAGCCACATGAAGACCACCAAGAAACCAAGAAACAAGAACCTTCCTCCAGAGCAAAGAGAGAAAGATTTCCCCTAGAGCCTGTCCTCTGGATTCAGACTTCTAATCTCCTAACAGTACGAAAATAAATTTCTGTTTGTTAGAGTTACCCACTTGTGGTATATCTGTTATAGCAGCATCAGATAACTAAAACAATGAATCAAAGAAAGTTACAGCTGAACCCTCAGCATTGGAGGGGGCAGTAATGAAACCGGACTTTGCAGAGACTACCACACTGGCTGAAGCCATCATCTGCGCACGGAACCAGACAGAGTCCAAGTAAGATCAGGGGCAGCTTCCCTACTCAGACAGTCTTTCAACTGAGAAAGACAAACCCAGCCATCACTCCTCCCCAACATATGGAGTGGTAAGAGCCGAGAGGATTTCCTGGGTGGTGGAAATGGTTAACAAACTTGACTGCTAACCAAAAGGTTGGAGGTTCAAGACCACTCAGAGGCACCTCGGAAGAAAGCCCTGGTGATCTACTTCCAAAATACTAGCCATTGAAAACCCTATGGAGCATAGTTCTACTCTGACACAAATGGGGTCGCCATGAGTTGGAGTCATCTGGACAGCAAATGGGTTTGTTTGTTTTTTAAGAGCCTAGAAGAGAGACTGAGGAGGAGGTCTTGGAACCAGACCAGTACCCCAACACCATCCCTACACAACATACACACAATTCCAAGGACAGAGTTCGGAGGAGTGAAAAGACCCATGCCTTCCCCTTCTCCCAGTCCCCAAGCCAAAGCCTGGCTGGGCTGCAGGCAGGGACAAAGATTCAAATGGGCTATAAGAGGGAGCTTTAAACTAGATTAAACTGTTTTGAATTTAAATAACTGAAAATGACAGATAAGTTATAGAATCTGCCCAAGATGTTTTTACGGGATCTGCTACCAGAGAGAAGCAGAGATCCAACATCGAACAGCTGGAGGCGGTGACTGAGAAAAAGAAACCTGAACCCATCAAGCTCATACTGATCAATAAATGAATCACATTATTTCTCTTAAATGCACCTCACATCTAACCCCTTTCTTCAAATCTCCTTTCCAGTGCTTAAAGTTGATATGTGAGACTGCGATTGGAAGTGAATACAATAGAATTACACAGAATTCCATTTCACTTTTTCCTTAAAAGTCCTAAATTGATTAGGTTGCTTTTTATGATCCTAATCACCCCCGAGACAGTGTTTGTCTTTGCCCTCATTTCTTATCTTGTCTTCCAAGTCAAAGCTGGGGGCCATTAGTACCAAATCACAGAATGTGGATGAAATGTAAGCTGTGCAACTCTAACCCAAATTATTCTTGCCCCTTCCTCTTCCCACTGCAACCACTGCTCCTGCCGCCACCTAAAAAGACACTCAGAACATCTAGTCAGCAGTGAACAGAACTTTGTTCACTGCAATAGTCTCCTGTAGCAAGAATGATCTGCTTTACCAACTTAAGATACAAATCAAATTACAACTTCTATTACTCTAATTAATCCTTCAAAGCCCCATCTATCTTTAGTAGCAGAAACTACAAAATCTCCGTCTTCAGAACACTCTCTTCTCTTAGTGTCCAAGAACCTCTGGGATTTACTTAATCCAAAGGAAGTGAGTCCAGATGGAAAGTGAAAATTGTAATTTTCATTAGTACCATGCTCTGCTCTGCCACATGGTGTCACTGTTCAACATGGGTCCTGCACAGCCTAGTGACCACAATGGTTTGCTGCTGCAGTGATGTTCTGACTGAGCTAGATCCCTATAACCTTGGGTGCCAGCTCCCTTGCTTCAGTCTCATATACTAAGACATTGTTTTCCAGAGCCAGAATTTAGCCAGTAGGGCTGGGCCCTCACAGGCTTCTAGCCTCAGCAATATGTTGCATCCCAGCCTTCTCCCAAGAACTTTTGGGCCTTTGTGATGAGTCCAGGGCAAGTAATGAGAACTAGTCCACCATACTTCCAGAGCTTTACATAGTAGGGAAGGGACTACCTTGGTAAGCCAAACATAAGATTCTGTCATACCATTTAAAAAGACCAGGGTGCCTTACATTAAGGAGCTCTGGTGGTGCAATGGTTAAGCACTCAGTTGCTAACTGAAAGGTTGGTGGTTCAAACCCACCAGTCACTCCATGGGAGAAAAGACCTAGCAATCTTCTCCCATAAAGACTTCAACTTAGGAAATTCTATGGGGCAGTTCTCTGTCCTATAGGGTTGCTATGAGTCAAAATCAACTCAATGGCACACAATAACAACAACGGTCTTACATTAAATATACTAGGGGGTTTCTCTCAAATGACGGTTATCTAAACAAAAATCTACTCCAAAATGATTTTCTATGTCCACCTATGTGTGAATTACTGAGACTTTTATCAGACATCCTATTATACACCTCAACTCCTAATTAGTAAATTTGGTAACACTGAGGAACTTTTGGGGTGATAATGAAAAAAAACTCATTGCCATTGAGTCAATTCCAATTCATAGTGACCCTATAGGACAGAGTAGAGGTGCCCCATAGCATTTCCAAGGAGCGGCTGGTGGACTCAAACTGCCAACCTTTTAGTTAGCAGCCATAGCTCTTAACCACTCTGCCACCAGGGAGTGATACTAAGCTTTAAATCTGGAATGACAACCTCGTTCTTCTTTGACTGAACAGAATGGTAATTTGTTGCCACATTTTTGAATCATGACCTGATATGCTGAATGTCCTCTAGATCCACTCTTCCCCATCATTTTCTTTGGGCTTGGCCAATGAGAGGCACAGAGACAAAAATGGGAGGTGACTACCACAGGCCCTGCCTTCAGTTAGGAGCTCCCTCCATAGAGTTACTCTTCCCAGATTCTAGCAACAATGACTCCCTGCGCTTGCTACCCCCAGGGCACTGCATTATCCCTGGTTGGGTTTCTTAATCCTGACCACACCTTGAAAAAAGTTTCCTTTAGTAGACTATCTTCACATTACCAAGTTTGAGGGTGCCATCTGTCTCCTGCTGGAATCATGACTGATAATCAGGAAGATGAAAAACTAGTCTCCATTATTTAAGTAAACCTCAACCATAGATACACCCCTGGGCCAGAATTTAAAAGTGCCATCTATCCTAATTTCAAGATTGCTCCTTTGGAAACTTGGGGCTGATTATTTCTACAGTAACACTCGGCAACTTGGGGCCAACAACAAATTGATTTTCAGTGAATTGGTCTTTCAGCATATTGATCATTTGATGAATTGATTTTGGCAAGTTGATTTTAGTAAACTGGCCTATTTCAACACTGAGTACTCCTCCACCACCAATGCATCTCCTTCCTGTTTTAGTTTTGAACTTACGTCTTTCCTGCTACATTGTGGAATCTTTTGACAGTGAGAGCCATGTACTATTCATCTTTGTACTTTTCCCACTCTTTTCTGAGGGACCTATAGAGTGTTTATCCCTAGTAGCTATTCAGCAAATGTTTGTGAAAGAAAGTGAGTGAACAAAAGGCACAGTGAAAGACTGAAGCAAAGGCAGACAGAATCCATCAGAGAGACTCAAAGACATGCTGTTAGAGAAAGAGAGCAGGTGTGTGTCTCAGTCTGAAGCAGACACTGGAAAGGAAGGAGAGAGGTAAGGAAAAGGATAGAGGAAAGATTTCAGAAGAGGAAAGAAGGAAAAGATGAAGGGAAGGGACGGAAAATCAATAAGGAACAGACAGAAGAAAACCTCTTTTATAAACCTATGTTAAGAAAAATATCTACACATTTTTATATGTGTATATACAGAAATATAAAATTATTGACTTACACAGATAAATCAGCAGCTGTATTTTATCAATGTGATATCTTGCTCATCCCTAATAAAGCCTTTCAAAAACTTACCAGTAATTATGGAAATAATGCCCAACACTTCTTCCTTAAGAGTATTTTCAAATTTCGATCCTCAAACTCTATACAGATTGTTTTTTAACTCCTGCAAATAACTTCTCTCTTGAAATTTAAAACTCAAAGCAAAAGCTGACCAGGATCCAACATGAACATGGTAGATCTGTCTCTGATTTCTAAAATAGGACCACAGAAATGACTTTCCCAGCAGTATTTTTAGAGGTGTGAGGGAAGGAGCTCCCTGTGCTGTTCCTTGGCAGGCTCGCAGTCTGTCACTCCTGAGCCTGTCCCCTGAATCCTCCTCTGTCATTCCTGTCTTCTGCATCAGTCAGCATCCACACTCCCGCCTCAGAGTTGCTGAAGCCATCCGCAAAGCTTATCTGTGTTCCTTTGCCTTAAGTGGGACATTTAAGACACCAATAGCTCATCTACCTGGCAAGTGTGTTGAGAAAACAAATCCCGTATCACTCAGTTACAAGTTCCAGGAACAGCTCCATTTAAAGAGAAGATTTAAAACAAAAAACACCATTGCCCTCTAGTCAATTCTGACTCATGATGACCCCATGTTTTACAGAGTAGAACTGCTCCATAAGGTTTTCTTGGCTGAAATCTTTATGGATGCAGATTGCCAGGTCTTTCTCCTTCAGCGCCGCTAGGTGGGTTTGAACTACCAACCTTCAAGTTAGTTGCCAAGTGCCAACCATTAGCACCACCCAGGGACCTAACAAGAAGATAATTCGTGTTTGTTTAGAGTTGTCATTGTTGTTAGTAGTCATCAAGTTGATTCTGACTCATGGCGACCCCTTGTGTGCAGAGTACAACTTCTCCATAGGGTTTTCAAGGCTGTGATCTTTCGGAAGCAGATCGCCAGGCCCGTCTTCTAAAGTGCCTGTGGGTGGGTTTGAACTGCCAACCCTGTGGTTAGTAGTCCAGCGCTTAACCATTTGTGCCACCCAGGGATTCCTTTCTTTAGAGTAGGTACTCTTTATGCCTTATTACTTAATTTAATCCTCACAATCCCTTGGAGAAGCAAATATAATTCGCCCTTTTCTACAGATAAATAAAAAGCTGATTAGAGAGGTGAAATAACTTGCCCAATGCTACTCAGCTAGTTATAAAGGTGTAAGATTGATAGGAAAAGCAATAATTAATAAACGATAGTCCTGGACTGTTTATGATGCACGTCTCATTGACTCTCATGACAAACCCAAAAGATAGATTGGCTAGGCCGTATCATTATTCTCATTCCACAGAACAGAAGACTGAGATTCAGAGAAGCAAACTAAATTCTCTGAGATTGCACAGCTGGTAAGTAGCAGCGCCCTGGCTTGAGCCCACAACTTCTGACTTCCCTCCACAGGGCCAGTATTGCTTGAGAGATCAAGCTCTGTAAGCAGCACCGTCAGAGCGATTGGTTTTACTCTGCACTGTGTGTCAAGGAAGTAAACTGCCCGTGCCAGAGCAGCCTGGCAAGGGCATCAGAGCAGTGAAACAGTGAATGGTATGTCTATATCTAGATGATCCCTAGATAACTGTGAGGCTAACTCAAAAAAAAAAAAAAAGCCCGTTGTCTTTGAGTCTGTTTCAACTCATGGTGTCCCCATGTGTTACAGAGTAGGACAGTGTTCCATGGGGTTTTCTTGGCTGTAACCTTTACAGAAACAGATCACTTTCTTCTATGGCACCACTGGGTGAGTTCGAACTGCCAACTTTGGCTTAGTAGCCAAGAGCAAACCATTTCTGCCACCCAGGCACCTCTGATAAAATGAAGGCGCTATGGGGCGTATAATTGACAATACGTGGCATTCGGCTTATAAAAAACCTCTTCCTTGCAAAGTGTGACTCAGGAAAGCAGGCTGACCAGGTGTCCCAGTTTCCCTGGGACAGTCCATCTAGGCTGTTGTCCTTTGCATAATTATGAATCATTAGTTGTCATCGAGTTGATTCTGACTTACGGTGACCCTGTGCGTAGAGTAGAACTATGCTCCATAGGGTTTTCAATGGTTGTTTTTCAGGAGATCACTGGGCCTTTCTTCAGAGGTGCGTCTGGGTGAACTCGCACCTTCAGCCTTTCAGGTAGCAGCCGAGCACATTAACCATTTTCACTACCCAGGGACTCCATAATCTTGCATAGTACCTTCTTTTACTCTTCAAAGTACCTTGGCTTGTGCAATGAATCATACAGTCATCCTACATACAGGAGTTTGTATTTCATAATTTTTTAAGGCAAAATGCTTCTCTCACCTTTTTCAACACTGCAAAACACCAGTGTTGATCAAACAGGGCATCACAACTCGCTGATGTCAGGGATCCACAAGTGCAGAGGTCAGACCAAACCAGTTAGAGCAGAATTGGCACTTTCTCAACATTTTTGAGTCGACGAACAAGACAGTAAATCATACGTTTTTCCCAGATGCCCTGGCATCCAAATTCCCTAGAAGTTTTCCCAAGGCAAGTGTCATTGCTAAGAAACAGCAACAAAATATCTTACTACCGGAGTTCTTCGTTGCTATAATAAAAAGTATAATCCAAGATAATACCTTAGATGTAAAAATTCTGAAAATACTAAGTGCCATTTTCTCTGACATGACAACTACATGAAGAACCAGCTAATCGGGTGTTGAATTACTTTCTTTCTACTTTCAGACATGGCAGCTTGTCCTTGGGCATTTTAAAATCAGCTCATGAGTTTATAGTTTCCTAAGCAGCCTTTCTGTCTTCTAATTGCCTTTAAAAGAACCAACAGTAAAAGCTAGAAGTCTTTCCAAGCCCGTGGGTTTAACCCCAGGACAGCACATCATGGCTTTCCTGTATCAGCAGGTCGGGTTACATGTGCACACGAGAACCCTGCCTGCCCAAGAGTTCGTCAAGGATCCATTACTGTGTTTTGCAGGGACCTATGGGATTTCTCCCTCTAATTTCTCACTTACTGGCTTCAAAGGTGACTCTCAATGTCATCAAGATTAAACCAGATTTTAGGGAGGCAACATAATGCCGTAGTTAAGAGCTTGAGCTTCACAGGCCAAGACCAGGGTCCAAATCCCACCTCCACCATGTACAAGCCATGTGACTTTGGTCAAGTTTTTTACCTCCTTGTCTGCAAAATGAGGATAATCATAGTTTGTGTGAGGATTCAGTGACGTAATGCATTCAATGATACAAAGCACAATGCCTGGCACATGGCATGTACTCAAAAAATACTAGTTATCTCTTCTTAAGAAGTGAACATAGCTTAAAATTTCAGATTACTTTACACTACGTGTCATGGATTGAATTGTGTGCCCCCAAAATGCCTTTCGGCTTGACTGGGCATGATTCCCAGTATTGCATGATTGTATAATCTTATGTGATTTCCTTATGTATTGTAAACTCTATCAATATGATGAGGTTATATATGATTTCCTTATGTGTTGTAAACTCTATTACTATGATAAAGTTATACTGATGAGGTTTACAAGATTAGATAGTGTCTTAATCCAATCTCTTTTGAGATATAAAAGAGAGAAGCGAGCAGAGACACATGGGAACGTCACACCACCAAGAAAGCAGTGCCGGCAGCAGAGCTTGTCCTTTGGACCTGAGGTTCCTGCGCTGAGAAGCTCCCAGACCAAGGGAAGACTGATGATGCACAACAAGGACCTTCCACCAGAGCTGACGGAGAGAGAAAGCCTTCCCCTGGGGCTGATCCCTCAATTCAGACTTGTAGCATCCTGGACTGTGAGAGAATAAACTTCTCTTTGTTAAAGCCATCCACTTGTGGTATTTCTGTTAGAGCAGCACTGGATGACTAAGTCACTACACCACCGGGATAGAATCAGGAAAATCTAGACCTGTGGAGAAACCCTACAGGACAAACGATTTCATTTCTTCAACAAATTGATTTCAAGGGGAAAAAAGTGTTGGAGGGGAATCTATTAAATTGGAAACTTTGGTGGTGTACTGGTGAAGAGCTACGGCTGCTAACCAAGAAGTCGGCAGTTCAAATCCACCAGTTGCTCCTTGGAAACCCTATGGGGCAGTTCTACTTCATCCTATAGGAATCAACTCGACGGCAATGGGTACGGGTAATAGTTATCATCTAATTACAATGGTTGGAATTTATTTATATCCTGTTTCAAACATACTGTAACAAAAATAAAAGCATTAAATGATAGAACTAAAAAAAAAAAAATCATCATTGTAAAGATCAGGATGGTTTTAATAGAAAGAAGGCAAAATTTGGAATCAGAAAATCTGAATTCCAGTCCTGGTTTCCCTACTCATTGGCTTATATGGTTTGAGATTGTTTAATTTCTTTGAAAATCAATTCCCCTCCCATACCCAGGAGAATGATGATAAATATACCCGGGGGGCATTGTTGTCATTCTTAGTTGCCATTGAATCCATTGAATCAGCACCCGCTCATGGGGACCTTATGTAAAACAGGGCAAAATGTTGCCCGGTCCTGTGCCACCTTCATGATCACTGGTGGGTTTGAGTCCATTGTGGCTATTGTGTCAATCCATCTCATTGACCCACTACGAAACATGATGTTCTTAGAGTCATTGGAAGGATCCAATAAAATAACATAGGGGAAAATATTTTGTAAACTCAACAAATATTATTAGCATTATTATTGTTATTATGAAACAAAATAGAACTAAGAGTATGTCACGCACACAAACCTAAGGGCTAATATGTAAGCAGAATGCCCAGTCTCTTGGCTGGTGACACCACAGACCGGAGCCTCAGGACCAGGCTGGGCGGCCGTGGGGGGCTCCTCGCATGCCCAGGCAACACCTGCCTCGATGCCCCGTCTGCCGGCTTGCCTGCCTGCTCTGTTTCCTATTCTGGCAGAATTTGTGCTGTGAACAAGGAGACTGCAAACTGGGAGTTTACTTCTCATAATATGGGATATCCTGCCAACTTCCCTAAAAGGGAAAAGGCAAATAGGAGAGCTGGTGTGACATGCACTTCTATGCCCACAAATCCAGATAAGAAGCAATAGATCAAATTATAGACAATACTCCCCCAAGAAACACCACTGTAGTATAAACCAATAGGGCTAGAATGGGACCATGGAGCTCGTCAGGGATTTTTTAAACACAACTTTATCATATATATTTGGTGGGGGGAGGAGGAGAGTGAGGACATTGTTGAGAGAAAGATGAGGAGGAAGAGGAGGACAACTGTTCATATCCTCATACTGGGCCTAAACGAGAGCTCAAGTGAGAAGTCACATCTACAGTAATAAGAAACACTCATCTCAAAGAAATGTTTAAAGCAAATGATTTTAAGGTAGAGTTTAGAATTCACAAAGTCTTTTCACACTTAACTTCTGGAAGCCTCATGTTAAAATATTCCCCTTCTTCTAAAAAACACTGGACCCTTGTAGGTATTCACTTGTATCTCTCTTTGAAATATATATATACATATACATACATATTAGCACTTATTTTGCAGACAGAAACCTGAAGCCCATAGAAGTTAAGTCTATAAGTCTATGACACTCCTGTCTTAATTCAGTAGTGATCACCATAATAGTTCTAAGCCTTTCTCTGTGTAATCAACCAAAATAACATAAACCAATACACCAGTTGCCTTCAACTTGATTCCAACTATGGTGGCCCCATGCATGTCAGAGTAGAACTGTGCTCCATAGGGTTTTCAGTGGCTGATTTTTTGGAAGTAGATCATCTTAGGCTCCTCTGGGTGTACTCAAACTTCCAACCTTTGGGTGAGCAGCCAAGCATATTAACCATTTGCACTACCCTCACAAAAAAAGACAACCAAACCCATTACCCAATTCCGACTCATGGTGGCCCCACGTATATCAGAGAAGAACTGCTCCATGGAATTTTCTTGGCTGTAGTTTTTACGGCAGATTGCCAGGCCTTTTTTCCATGGTGAAGCTGTGTGGGTTCAAACTGCCAACTTCTAGGTTAGTAGACAAGCACAGACCATTTGCATCACCCAAAACCAAACCAAAACTAAACTTGTTGCCATTGAGTCAATTCCAACTCATAGCGACCCTATAGGACTCAGGGACTCCAAAACAACATACAGATGTATTACACAGGCAGTCGCGGGGTTAGGAACAAGATCCGTTCCTAAGTCTGTCTTTACGTCTAATTTGTAGGTAAATCAGAACAGGTACATATGGTTCTTATTTAGCATCAGTTACTCAAAGTTTGCCTTAGAATATAGGATATATTTTACATTCTGTGCGTATAAAACCCTTAAGAAATACTTCCAAACCACACAATATTTTCATGAGTGTCACAAAGTAGTGCATGTGTTCATTATTACAAACCATCGTATTTGACTCAGATTTTTAATATAATAGGCTTTATGGCAGTCTGTTCTTAAGAACGAGTTGTCTTTAAGTCGTACGTTCGTAACCCAGGCACTGCCTGTATTTTGTGAAACCACTGTGCCAATTTTAGTTTACCTGAATTCTCCAGACAATTAGTTTCGTGAAATACATCAATCCTCACCACTAGCTCTTCTGTAGCACCCCTGGAAATAGCTAAAATATCTACAGTCATACTACAGAGCTGTGGGGAAATGAACATAATAAAAAGGTAGAAATAACAATTATAAAAATAATGCAGTATTTTGACAAGGAACCTGAAATTCTCCAAGTTACCAATCTGTGCCTATCCCCTACCTCATCCACAGGCAGAAGAGTAAGAGTATCTTTCTGGGGCTTCCTCAGGATTTAAGGTGGACCATCAACTTCAGTCTATAGGATCCACAGGATTTTTTTTTTTTTTTTTTTTTTTG
>NW_004443954.1:3439191-3449382 GCF_000243295.1 Trichechus manatus latirostris
TTTTTTTGTGCCATTGCATCGTCTTCCTATCTATTGCCATAACTTTTTATGTAATACTCAGAGGGTCACTGCTGGCCCTCCTAGGAGTCTCTACTCCTCCCCAACTTACCCACCCTATGTTGGACATCAGAATGTCTCCCTTCCCTGGCAGCCCTCCAGTGTTTGCTCCCCTGCTCTGTAGTCCTCTGTTATAGTCTTCTTATACCTGCAGTTGTGTCCCTACTATTTGATTATGTATTACTATATGTCCACCACTCAACTGTCAGTTTGTCATGCTTTGGTGGCTTGGGTGTTGCTGTGATGCTGGAAACTATGCCACCAGTATTTCAAATACCAGCAGGATCACCCATGGTGGACAGATTTCAATGGAGCTTCCAGACTAAGACAAACTAGGAAGAAGGACCTGGTGGTCTACTACTTAAAAAATTGGCCAGTGAAAACCTTATGAATAGCAGCAGGACATTGTCTGATACAGTGTCGGAAGATGAGCCCCTCAGGTTGGAAGGCACTCAAAATATGACTCGGGAAGAGCTGCTTCCTCAAAGGAGAGTCAACCTTAATGACGTGAATGGAGTAAAGTTTTCAGGACCTTCATTACTGATGTGGCATGACTCAAAATGAGAAGAAACAGCTGCAAACATCAATTACTAATTGGAATGTAGAAAGTACAAAGTATAAAAAAAAAAAAACCCTTGCCATTGAGTCGATTCCGACTCATAGCGACCCTATAGGACAGAGTAGAACTGCCCCATAAGGTTTCCAAGGGGCACCTGGTGGATTCGAACTGCCAAACTTTTACTCTTAACCACTGCGCCACACGAATCTAGGAAAATTGGAAGTCATCAAAAATGAAATGGAACACATAAAGATCAATATCCAAGGCATTAGTGGCTTGAAATGGACTGGTACTGGCCATTTGTAATCAGACAATCACATGGTCTACTATGCTGAGAATGACAAATTGAAGAGGAATGGAGTCACACTCATCCCACTCCTCACCCTCTCCCCACATCCTGGAGAAGAAGTGAATTATCTGACTGGTAAGTTTGGAAAGATGAACAGGGCATGCTCAGCTCAATTCCTCTAAGTTCCCTTTCAGACCCAGCCTGGCTACAGAAAAGTGTCTTCAGGGCTGCTCTCCTGCTTCATATAAGGGACCTGTCCATGCAGAGGAGGACAGCAATTGTCCTGCTGCAAGAGTGCACCAGTGACTGGGAAACAATGCCTGTCTAATTCAAGGTGGCTCTTGGAATTTGCCTTTCTCACGTTTCCATCCTTCAATCAGTTTGAAACTTGAGCAGGGGAAGAAAAGAGTATTGATTTTTAATTCCTTAAGACCCCAATACCCGAATTTTAGTAGTCCCCTCACCTAATCCCTTTGTTTCTCATCTGAGGCAATTCCTCTGTTTTCTCCATCTGAAAACTTTTCCCAGTGAGAGGTTATAACTTGTCTCATACAACTGTATTGTCTCACATTGTACCCTTTATAATTTCAGTCTCTCCCCATTAAATGGAAGGAAATGAGCTGAAGGGTTCTCATTGGACCATTCAGTTTGGGAATTAGGAAATCTATAAGAAGATAAAGCTGAGTCTACCTCCACTCGTTGGTTGAGCATATAGTTTGAGTTGGTTTTTCGGTACTGGAAGTGGAGTTGTGCTGAACCATCCATAACCTCTCACTTTGTTTCCTAGTGACAAGCAGATGTCCAGCCTTCATGTTGCAATCCAAGGTTGTGGAAAAGAGTGACACTAATACACAGGGGGACTGCACCCAAAAACACTTGGTGTCTTGATCCCAGTACTATAACATAAGCAAACCATTTTAGGAAAAACAGCTGGCAAAAGAGATCATAAGTGCTTGATATGGAAAGAAAAGAGGCCCCAGATAACCAAAGCATTACTGAAGAAAAAGAACAAAGTAGGAGGCCTCACGCTACCTGATCTCAGAACCTACTCTACAGCCACGGTAGTCAAAAGAGCTGGTACTGGTACAGCAACAGACATACAGACCAATGGAACAGAATCAAGAACCCAGACATAAATCCATCCACCTATGGTCAGCTGATCTTTGACAAAGGACCAAAGTCCATTAAATAGGGAAAAGGCTATCTTTTTAACAAATGGCGCTGGCAAAATTGGATGTCCATCTGTAAAAAAATGAAACAGAACCCATACCTCACACTATATAAAAAACTAACTCAAAATGGATCAAAGACCTAAATATAACCTAAAAGATCATAGAAGAAAAAATAGGGAGAACACTAGGGACTCTTGTGTTCATGGCATAAATTCAATATAAACCATAACTAACAATGCACAAACACCAGAAAAATTAAACACTTACACTGATCAAAAGACTTCACCCAAAGAGTAAAAAGAGAACCTACAGACTGGGAAAAATTGGGGGGCTACTACATATCCAACAAGGGTCTAATCTCTAAAATCTATAGAACACTTCAACATCTCAATAACAAAAAGACAAATAATCCAATTAAAAATGGGCAAAGGATATGAACAGACACTTCACCAAAGAAGACATTCGGGTAGCTAACAGACACATGAGGAAGTGCTAGCGGCCATTAGAAAAATACAAATCAAAACTACAATGAGATACTATCTCACCCTGACTTTACTGGCACGAATCCAAAAAATACAAAAAAACAAATACTGGAGAGGTTGCAGGGAGATTGGCACTCTTATGCACTGCTAGTGAGAATGTAGCAACCACTATGGAAAACAATATGGTGTCTCCTTAGAAAGCTAGAAATAGAAATACCATATGATCCAGCAATCCCACTCCTAAGAATATATCCTAGAGAAATAAGAGCCGTCACAGAAATAGACATATGCACACTCATATTCATTGTAGCATTATTCACAATAACAAAAAGATGGAAACAACCTGGATATCCATCAACAGATGAATGGATAAACAAACTATGGTACATACACACAATGGAGTACTACGCAACGATAAAGAACAATGATGAATCTGTGAAGCATCTCACCACACGGATGAATCTGGAGGGCATTACGCTGAGTAAAATAAGTCAATCACAAAAGGACAAATATTGTATGAGACCACTATTATAAAAACCCAAGAAAAGTTTTACGAACAGAAAAAAACAGTCTTTGATGGTTATGGGGGCAGGGAAGATGAGGAAGGGAAATCACTAACTAGTCAGTAGATAAGTGTTAACTTTGGTGAAGAGAAAGACAACACACAATATACGGGAAGTTGGCACAACTTGACCAAGACAAACTCATAGGAGCTCCCTAGACATATCCAAACACTTTGAGGGTCTGAGTTACTGGGATGAGTAACTGTCTTGGGGGACATCTAAATTAACTGGCATAACATAAATTATTAAGAGAATGTTCTACATCCCACTTTGGTGAGTGGCATCTGGGATCTTAAAAGCTTGCGAGCAGCCATCTAAGAAACATCAATTGGTCCCATCCCACTCAGAGCAAAGGAGAATGAAGAAAACCAAAGACACGAGGAAAATATTAGTTCAAAGGAATAATAGACCACATGAACCACAGCCTCCACCAGCCTGAGCCCAGAGGAGCTAGATGGTGCCCCACTACCACAAAATTTATACCACTCTGACAGGGATCACAACAGACAGTCCCAGACAGAGTGGGAGAAAAATGTAGAACAAAATTCAAATTCACACAAAAAAGACCAGACTTAATGGTCTGACAGAAACTGGAGGAACTCTGAGACTATGGTCCCTGGACACCCTGCTAACTCAGAACTGAAGCCACTCCCAAAGTCCACCTTTCAGCCAAAGATCAGACAGGACTATAAAACAGACAATAACACACGTGAAGCACGTGCTTCTTAGTTCAACCAGCATAATAGAGGGTCCAAGACAGAGCGGGAGGAAAATGTAGAACAAAATTCATATTCACAAAAAAAGACCAGACTTACTGGTCTGATAGGAACCCCCAAGACTACAGCCCCTGGACACCGTGCTAACTCAGAACTGAAGCCACTGGAGAAGTCCACCCTTCAGCCAAAGGTTAGACAGGCCTATAAAACAAGTGGAGTGGTTAAGACCTCAGCTGCTAACCAAAAGGTTGGCAGTTTGAATCCACCAGCTGCTCCTTGGAAACTCTATGGGGCAGTTCTGTTCTGTCCTATAGGGTCACTATGAGTCAAAATCAACTCGACAGCAGCAGGTTTGATTTGGTTTTTGGTATAAAACAAACAATAACACACGTGAGGAACGTGCTTCCTAGTTTAAACAAGTATATGAGGCCGAATGGGCAACACTTGCCCAAAAGCGAAGGCAGGAACGGAAACAGGAAAACTGGACAAATGGATACTGGGAACCTGAGGTGGAAAGAGAAATGGGGAGAATGCTGGCACAAGGCGGGCATTGCAACCAATGTCACAAAACAATTTGTGTATAAATTTTTTAATGAGAAACTAATTTGTACTGTTAACTTTCACCTAAAGCATAATAAAATTTTTTTTTAAAAAAGAGAAAAAGAGAGAGATCATCAGTTATGAGGCAGCTGTAGGGTAGAGGTGAAGCATACAGGCTCTGGAGCCAGGCTATGTGGGTTTCTCTTATCTCAGCTTCTCTACTTGCTGATTGCGTGACGTTGGGCATATTATTCTACAACTCTGACTGAGTTTCTCATTTGGGAAATGAGGATGATAATAGTGCCTATCTCACAGGTTTGGTATAGGGTAAGTTAATACTTATAATATCTAGACAGTGCCAAGCAAACAATAAACATTCAATAAATGTTTGCTGTCATTATCCACGATTGAATGTGATGGTACATACAAACATAAGCACTGAGTAGGATTTATTTTCTCTTCAACAGTGGTAACAATGGACAAAACATCTGGTGTTTCATAAAGCCTTCCATGGCTCTGCCCATAAAGAGCTCAAAAGATTCATTTTTGAGGTTGGTTATGTGCTCGGTTTCCTTCATATTAATCTTAATAATTATGTACATTTAATACAATAAAACACAGGTAAACATCTTTCTGGTATTCTCTGCTTTCAACTAAGATCCATCTGACATCAGCAATGATATCCCTCGTTCCATGTCCTCTTCTGTATCTGGCTTGAATTTCTGGTAGTTCCCTGTTGATGTACTGCTGCAACTGCTTTTGAATGATCTTCAGCAAAATTTTACTTGCATGTGATATTAATCATTTTTTTGATAATTTCCGCATCCTGTTGGAACGTCTTTTCTTGAAACAGGCACAAATATGGGTCTATTCCAGTCAGTTGGCCATGTAGCTGTCTTCCAAATTTCTTGGCATAGACAAGTGAGCACCTCCAGCGCTGCATCTGTTTGTTGAAACATCTTAATTGGTATTTCCGACAGTTCCTGGAGACTTGTTTTTCGCCAATGCCTTCAGGGCAGCTTGGACTTCTCCCTTCAGTATCACTGGTTCTTGCTCATATGCTACCTCCTAAAATGGTTGAACATCTACCAATTCTTTTTGGTACAATGACTCTGTGTATTTCTTCCATCTTCTTTGATGCTTCCCAAGTCGTTTAATATTTTGCCCATAGAATCTTTGAAAATTGCAACTCGAGACTTGAATTTTTTCTTCAGTTCTTTCAGCTTGAGAAATGCCAAACATGTTCTTCTCTTTTGGTTTTCTAACTCCAGGTCTTCACATATTTCATTATAATGCTTTAGTTTGTCTTCTCGAGCCACCCCTTGAAATCTTCTTTTCAGCTCCTTTACATCTTCGTTTCTTCCATTCACTTTAGCTACTCTAGTTCAAGAGCAAGTTTCAGAGTCTCTTCTGACATCCATTTTGGTCTTTCTTTCCTGTCTTTTTAATGACCCTTTGCTTTCTTCATGTATGATGTCCTTGATGTCTTCCCACAACTCCTCTGGTCTTCTGTCATTAGTGTTCAGTGTGTCAAATCTTTTCTTGAGATGATCTCCAAATTCAGGTGGGATATACTCAAGGTTGTATTTTGGTTCTTGAGAACTTGTTTTAATTTTTTTCAGCTTCAATCTGAACTTGCATATGAGCAATTGATGGTCTGTTCCACAGTCGGCCCCCACCTTGTTCTGACTGATAATATTGATCTTTTCCATTGTCTCTTTCCACAGATGTACTCGATTTGATTCCTTTGTATTCCATCCGGGGAGGTCCATGTGTATAGTCGTCTTTTATGTTATTGAAAAAAAGCTATTTGCAACGAATAAGTTGTTGGTCTTGCAAAACTCTATTATGTAATCTCCAGCATCTTTTCTGTCACCAAGGCCATGTTTTCCAACTACTGATCCTTTTTCTTTGTTCACCAGAAAGAAGTTTACCTGTGTTATTGACTATGCAAAGACATTTGACTGTGTCAATCATAACAAATTATGGATAACATTTCAAAGAATGGGTATTCAGAACACTTAATTGTGCTCATGCAGAATCTGTACATAGACCAAGAGGCAGTCATTGGAACAGAACAAGGGGATACTGAGTGATTTAAAATCAGGAAATTGTGTGACAGGGTTGCATCATTTCACCATACTTATTCGATCTGTTTGCTGAACAAATAATCCGAGAAGCTGGACTATATGAAGAAGAAAGGGTCATCAGGACTGGAGGAAGACTCATTAACAACCTGCTATATGGAGATGACACAACCTTGCTTGCTGAAAATGAAGAGGACTTGAAGCACTTACTGATGAATATCAAAGACTACAGCCTTCAGTATGAATTGCACCTCAACATAAAGAAAACAAAAATTCTCACTATTGGACCAATAAACAACATCTGATAAACAGAGAAAATATTGAAGTTGTCAAGGATTTCATTTTACTTGGATCCACAATCAACACCCATGGAAGCAGCAGTCAAGAAATCAAAAGATGCATTGCATTGGACAAATTGGCCGAAAAAGACCTCTTTAAAGTGTTGAAAAGCAAAGATGTCACCTTGAGGACTAAGGTACGCCTGACCCAAGCCATGGTGTTTTCAATTGCTGCATATGCATGTGACAGCTGGAAAATAAATAGAGAAGACTGAAGAAAAACTGATGCCTCTGAATTATGGTGTTGGCAAAGAACATTGACTATACCAGGCACTGCCAGAAGGGCAAACAAGTCTGTCTTGGAAGAAGTACAGCCTGAGTGCTCCTTGCAAGCGAGGATGGCGAGACTTAGTCTCACGTACTTCGGACATGTTATCAGGAGGGACCAGTCCCTGGAGAAGGACATCATGCTTGGTAAGGTGGAGGGTCAGTAAAAAGGAGGAAGACCCTCAACGAGGTGGATTGACACAGTGGCTGCCACAATGGGCTCAAACAGCAACGATTGTGAGGATGGCGCAGGACAGGGACATGTTTCATTCTGTTGTACACAGGATCTCTGTGAGTAGGAACTGACTCCATGGCACCTAACAACAACAATACAATCAAAGTTGTGAAAGCCGGAATCTGTGTAAGGAAGAAACCTGTCAGAAAAGGAAAACAAGTATTTTCCGCTAAAACGAGCAATAGAAAAGTGGTAAAACTGCACCCTGTCAAAGACAGAAAACCTGTGAGGCCAGGAAAAACAAGGCAGTCCCTTCAAGTTCCAGCTCTCACAGGTTTCACTACATAAACTTTAGTTGATGGGTGAATTATATGTCAAATAAGAATTGAGCTGCCAGCTACTGGGATGACCGTGCTAACTAACACAGATGACTTAGAAACACTTGGGAATTCAGTTGTTGCCCTCTCAGAGGACTGTCTGCTGCATAATCTGTTCATCCACCTCCAAATCACTCCGGGTCTGCAAGCAGCAGCTCGTCTGTAGCTTTAGTTTGTGGCCTCCATGTGGGTTAGTCAAAAATAGGTGCGGCACATGGAACAAGGGTGGATTGCACAAGACGGTATCAGGCTAAAGGGCGTCATCTGAAATTCTCTCAGTAGCACAGTAAAGAAGCAAGGTAAAATGTAAGCAGTGATCAATTTCCACAAGGATCCTTGCAAGAAAATGAACTGCAGTCCCACGGAGTCACTTAGAATTGGGGTGTCATCTTTTCTTTGAGCTCCACACACAATAGATCCCAGCCCCTAATTACTATGTATTGCTTCAGATGCAAGAAACACAGTGTGTTCTGTTTTTACGATAACTGTTGGTCTTGTTCAGAAAATGTACAACTTCACCAGTTGCTGAACCAATTGTTCAGTTGAGTTGTCTCCGTATTTCCCAGGCGGGGGCCTTCAGCCGTATCCCAGGCAGTGTCCTCCTTACTCACACAGTAGGGGCTTATTTCTGCTTCCACAATGACTACCTCATATGCTGTAACATGTCAGAGTTGAAAGGTAGAATATGATTTCCAGTTCATTTATTCCTGCAGAATGAGATTCTCAGCAGTGACTTACAAACCCAACACTTAATAGAAACCAGAATATAATTAAGATTTTAATAAATGCATCTGCATATGTGGTGAAACTGAGCAGCTGCCTTCAACTCAGGGCTTACAGGGAAGCCAAAAAGGGCATTTAGAAATGCAAGGAACCGTGTGCCAGAGAAGCGTGTTTTGCAACCGCGTGCCCAGGGACCTGGATCCCTGATCGACCAGGCAGCTCCTGACCAAGAATCTCCACCGGGAAAGCTAGTACACGATGGGTAAGTCTCCCCTGATCCCGAAGTGGTAGCCAAAATAGAACTCCTCAAACTTTAGGAGGTAAAGCAGCTGCAAGAACTTTGCAAAATCCCAAGCCCTCTAAAAAGAATGGGAAAAGCTCAGTGTCGTGACGCAGACCCCACCAGCAGGAACGTATGGGGCAGACTGCAATTACCCCCTTCCATAAATAGGGTTTTAAGTAATATACAGCTCTAATTACAAATCTGTCTTGGAAGAAGTACAGCCAGAATGCTCATTAGAAGCAAGGATGGTGAGACTTCGTCTCACATACTTCGGACATGTTATCAGGACAGACTAGTTCCTGGAGAAAGACATAATGTTTTGTCAAATAGAGGGTCAGTGAAAAAGAGGAAGACCCTTAACGAGAAGGATTGACACAGTGGCTGCAACAATGGGCTCAAACATAGCAAGATTGTGAGGATGGCGCAGGACTGGGCAGCGTTTCGTTCTGTTGTACGTAGGGTTGCTATGAGTCAGAACCAACTCGATGGCACCTAACATCAACAGTTACAACCTGGAATCTCTGGATGGCACAAACAGTTAAGCACTGGACTAGCAACCAAAAGGTTTGTGGTTCGAACCCAGCTTGAGGCACCTCGGAAGAAAGTCCTGGCGCTCTGCTTCTGAAAGGTCACAGCCATGAAAACTCTATGGAGCATTTCGAGTCTGTACACATGGGGTCACCATAAGTCAGAATCGACTCAATGGCAACTGATTTAATTGCAATGCGGTTTTAATTACTACTGTGCTCCATAGGGTTTTCAATGGCTGGTTTTTCAGATGTAGATTGCCAGGCCTTTCTTCTGAGGTGCCTCTGAGTGAAGTCCAATCTCCAATCTTTCAGTTAGCAGGCATGTGCATTAACCGTTTGCACTACTCTGGACAAGTGGGGCTCAATCCCATTGGGGAATTCTGGGAAACTTCATAAAACACAACTCGGAGTGTTCCCACCTGAGGTACAAGGAAGCTGGGATGTTTATCCATCATCTGCCATCTGTCACTGATTGAGGGCTGCTCCTAAGAGTGTTAGCTCGCCAGCACTTCTCACCTGACTTGTGTGTGGGCGGAGCATGCTCCTGGAGCCAGAGAAAGTGCCTGCTAGAGCATAGCAAGTACCTGCAGTGAGAAGCAGGAAACCTGCTCAGGAACAGTGATGCCAAGAGGATACAAGTGTTTGTGGACCACGTTTGCTACACCCCCAAAATATCAAACTCAGGGACAATGGAACAGCTGACCCTAGTTGTTGTGGATTTTAGTTGGGGCAGAGGTGAGGTATACTCAGAAATGGGGGTGAAAGAGGAGAGTTGATGCCACTTTTCCTTAGTCACTGTGATGGTTAAGATTGTCTGTCAACTTGGCTGGGCCATGATTCTCAGTGTTTATATATGATCACTGCCATGATTGAGTATGCTGTGAGTAGCCAATCAGGTGAAAGGGAGTTTCCTTGGGGGTGTGGCCTGCATCCAAATATAAGCAGACGTTCTGGCTTTTTGCTCGCTCTGGATCCTGTGACTTCCTCCTGTTCGTCTGGCCTCCATTTCTTGGGACTTGAGCTATCAGCTTAT
>NW_004443954.1:3450624-3451561 GCF_000243295.1 Trichechus manatus latirostris
TCATTCCACTTTTTTCCTCCCTCTTCACATGCTCACTTTCCTTCTTGGTGTCCTGTGTCCAAATCTCCCTCTCCTCTCTCTTATAAAGACACCAGTCATTGGCTTTAGGGCCCACCCTAATCTCGTTCTGAGATCAGGTAGTGTGAGGTCTCCAACTTTGTTCTTTTTCTTCAGTAATGCTTTGTTTATCTGGGGCCTTTCCATATAAAGTTGGTGATTAGTTTTTCTATCTCGTTAGAGAATGCTTTGGTATTTGGATCAGGATTGCATGTCATAGATTGAATTGTGTCCCCCAAAAATATCTGTCAACTTGGCTAGGCCACGATTCCCAGCATTGTGTGAATTCCACAATAGCGTCTTAAGCCAATCTCTTTTGAGATATAAAAGAGAGAAGCGAGCAGAGAGACATGGGGGACTTCATACCACCAAGAAAGCAGCACTGGGAGCAGAGCATGTCCTTTGGACCTGGGGTCCCTGTGCCTGAGAAGCTCCTCGACCAGGGGAAGATTGAGGACAAGGACCTTCCTCCAGAGCCGACGGAGAGAGAAAGCCTTCCGCTGGAGCTGATGCCCTTAATTCAGACTTCTAGCCTACTAGACTGTGAGAGAATAAATTTCCCTTTGTTAAAGCCATCCACTTGTGGTAGTTCTGTTATAGCAGCACTAGATAACTAAGACATTGCATTATAACTGTAGATCACTTGAGGTAGAATTGACATTTTCACAATGTTGAGTTTTCCTATCCATGAGCAGGGTACGTTTTTCCATTTATGTAGGTCTCCTTTAGTTTCTTGAAATAGTATTTTGTAGTTTTCTTTATAAAGGTCTTTTACATCCCTGGCTAGATTTATTCCTAAGTATTTTATTTTTTTAGGGGCTGTTATAAATGGAATTGTTTTCCTGATTTCCTTTTCGAAGTTCTCTTTGTTGGTGTATAG
>NW_004443954.1:3451865-3452965 GCF_000243295.1 Trichechus manatus latirostris
AGGCAGAATGCTTTCAGTCTCTCTCCATTGAGAATTATATTGGCTGTTGGTTTTGTATAGATGTTCTTTATTATGCTGAGGAATGTCCCCTCTATCCCTATTTTGTTGAGAGTTTTTGTCAGGAATGGGTGTTGGACTTTATCAAATGCCTTTTCTGCATCTAGTGAGATGATCATGTTATTATTTTCTTTTGTTCTATTTATGTGGTGGATTACTTTGATTGATTTTCTAATATTGAACCATCCTTGCATAACTGGTATGAATCCCACTTGGTTGTGGTGTAGTATTTTTTTTGTATGATGCTGAATTCTATTCACTAGAATTTTGTTGAGAATGTTTGCATTTATATTCATGAGGGATATTGGTCTGTAATTTTCCTTTTTGTGATGTCTTTGCCTGACTTTGGTTCAAGGTTTTGCTGGCTTCATAGAATGAATTTGGGAGCATTCCTTCTTCTTCTATGCTCTGAAATAGCTTGAGCAGTACTGGCGTGTCTTAGGCTGGGTTCTCTAGAGAAACAAAACCAGTAAAGTGGATAAATATATATAGAGAGAGATTTATATCAAAGAAATGGCTTACGTGGTTGCAAAGGCTGCAAAGTCCCAAGTCCCTGGGTCAGGCTGAAGACTTCTCCTGACTCACATGGCTGCAGGGACTGGCAAACCCAACATCGGCAGGTCAGACAACAGGCCTCTGGCTCACAGACTGTGGAGACCGATGAATCCCAAGATTGGCAGGCAAGACCACAGGTAAGCTGCTAGCTCAAGTCCTAAGAACTAGAGATCAGATGAATAGGAGACAGCTGTAGGATCCAGAGCAAGCAAAAGCCCATGAGACTTTCACTCCCTTTCAATTGATTGGCTAGTTATAGCAGATCCCATCATGGAGGGGATCACATTATATCAGATCCATCATGGAAGTGATTACATCTTTATATGACTGCCAGACTACATCATAAGTGCCAAACCACTGAGAATCATGGCCCAAACAAGTTGACACACAGCCTTAAGGATCACATGGTGTGAGCTCTTCTCTGAATGTTTGATAGAATTCTCCACCATCTGGACCAGGGCTTTTGTTGTTGTTGTTGGGAAGTTTTT
>NW_004443954.1:3455062-3458819 GCF_000243295.1 Trichechus manatus latirostris
GTTTTATATATGTCATCCCATTGTCTTCTTGCCTGCCTAGTTTCTGCTGAGTAATCAGAGTTTAGTCTTATTGTTTCCCCTTTGTAAGTGATTTTTCATTTTTCTTAAGTGAGAACTGAGGAGAGGTGACTCACAGGGTTAGGTGGGAGGGAAAAAGAAAAGAAAAACAACGAAAAATTGGCAGCATAATGGGGGCCACGGGTGAGGATGAAGTGGACCCGGGCAGCAGCAGGCCAGTGTGCCAGTGGCTTTCTAGCCACAGTGGCGCAGTGGGGTCCAGAAGGAGAGACAGGACGTGGCATACAGGCTAGGTGGGTAGGAGAAAGAAAATGAAGACAGAAAAAAATTTGAATAGAAACATAAAAACAAATTTTAAAAAGTTGCTTTGCAGTGGGGGCTGGTGAATAGGGGTGGGACGTACTTGAGGGGGGAGAAAGAAAAGGAAGAAAGAGACAAGAAAATAAAAAGTAATAATAAAATAAAAATTAAATAAATAAACTGGTGGTGCAGTGGGGGTCAGCAAGTGAGGGCAGGATGGACCTGAGGGCTGGTTGGAAGGGAGGGAGGTGACATACAGGACTAGGTGGGAGGGAGAAAGAAAAAAAATGGTGGTGAGGTGGGAGCAGGCAGGTGGGTGCGGGGTGGACCTGGGGCAGTGGCGGGCCAGTGACTCTCTACACAAGGTGCCGTGGGGTGGCCTGGTGGGAAAGGGTGGAGGTGATGTACAGGGCTAGGTGGGAGGGAGAAAGGAAAGGAAGAAAGGGAAAAAAAGAGAAAAGACATTAAAAAAATTTTAAATGGCATGGTGGGAGCTGGCAGGTAGGGCTGGGATGGACCCTGGGCAGTGATAGGCTGGTGGCTCTCTAGCCCGGGGGCACAATGTGACCCAGTGGGAAGCAGTGGAGGTGGCTTACAAGGCTAGGTGACAGGGAGTAAGAAAAGGAAGAAGGTGAAAAAAGAAAAAAAAATGACGCCACAGGAGCTGGCCAGCGGGGGTAGGGAAGAACTGGGGTATCAGCAGGCTGGTGGCTTTCTAGCCAAGTCACACAGTGTGACCCACTGGGGAAGGCAGAGGTGGCATAGGGGCAAGGAGGGAAGGAGAAATAAAAGGAAGAAAGGGAAGAGAAACAATGGCACAGCAGGAGCCAGCCAGTGTGGGTGGGGCGGACCCCGGGTGTTGGCCGGCCAGTGGCTCTCTAGCCAAGTGGCACAGTGTGGCCTGTCAGGAAGGGGTGGGGGTGGCATACAGGGGATGAGGGTGAGAGATAGAAAAGTGTATTTCTCTGGTTACCAAGTGCTCTGTCTCCTTTCGGGAGCTCCATGAGGTTGCCTTCCCATACGCCCTCTTTGGGGTCCTTGCTGGCTGTGTTCCAAGATGGTGATACTGTGACATGTTACTTGGCAGGGGACTTCCACTCCGTATCTCTCCTTGCTCTGTTGTGCATCAGTTTCTTCTTCCATTTGCTGTTTGATCTACTTTTTTACCCCTTCATTTGATGCTTTGGATTCCAAGATTGACATTGGCATCTGTTTTACTGAGTTTTTTGGGTCTTGGCTACAGAGGGTTGGCATGGTGTGTCTGTTTACAGCACCATGTTGGCTCTGCCCCCAAGAAGAATTCTTGCCGGCCTGAGCATGACCTGTGTCTCACCACTACACGACCCCTTCCCAATACATACACACACAGAAACTTCTACAAATAGCTGGTCAAAGAAGATCTCTTCTCACTCAAAGAAGAATAATCATCAAAAAGGATCCAGCCCTTCTAGATGAATCCCTGAAACTATTGCCCTGAGATAATCTTTAAACCTTAAACCAAAAATACTCCCTGAACTCTTCTTAAAACCAAACAACAGTTTAGTTTAACTAGTAAAGAATGTCTGCCTTGAGCATTATGCTCTTTTAAGATCTACCTATATGGGATCAAACTGACAACAGCAACTCAAAAGATTAGATAGGAAACCTAAGGGGCAGTGAGTTTATGCTAATGAGGGGGAACAACTCAGAAAAGGAGGGTGGTAACAGTTACACAACTCGAAGAACGTAATCAATGCCGCTGAAGTGAACATGTAGAAACCATTGAACTGGTGTATGTTTTGCTATGTATATTCTCAGCAACGACAACAGAATAAATAAACTTTTTTGAAAAAGATCCAGCCCCAAAACAACATAATTTACAAAGGTATTCACTGCAGTATTGTTTGTAATAGCAAAAGATTGGAAACATACTAAATGTCCATCAATAGGCAACTAGTTAAATAAATTATAGTATATCCAAACAATAGCTTTCTATGCATCTGTTAAAAACAATGAGGTAGCCCTTATGTACTAATAAATAATAATCTCTATCAGTCAGGATCACCTAGGTTATGCTCTGACAACAACCAACTCCAATATCTTAGTAGCTTAAAACAACAAAACATTATTTCCCAGTCATACAGCATGTAATCATGGAGCAACAGGATGCTCTGCTCCATATTCTCCTCACTCAGGGACCTGGGTTTATATTTAGAACGTCACAATCATAATGGCAGGGGGAAGAGGGAACCAGAGAATTCCGCACTTGCTCTTAAGTGCTTCCACCCAAAAGTGACATATCACTTCTGATTGCATTTCATTGGCCCAAGCAAGTCACATGACCACTTAATTTCAAAGGGTAAGAGATGTGCGTTCCTACTGCTTCAGCCAAAAGGAGGAGAAGTGGAAATATTGGTGAGCAGCAATGATGTTTACAATCCTCTCCAAGAGATATTATTAAGTGAAAGGAAAAAGTAAGGTTTATTCTTCATTAAAAAAATAAAAAGTTTAACAACCTAAATGTCCAACAGATGAATGAGTAAACAAAATGTGGTATACCCATACAAAGGAATATTACTCAACCATAAACATAAATGAAGTCCTGATACGTGCTACAACATGGATAAACCTGGAAAACATGCTGCGTAACGTAAGTCAGACACAAAAAGATAAATACTGTATGCTCACACTTACATGCAATATCTAGAATAGGCAAATGAATAGAGACCAAAGTTTATTAGCAGTTACCAGTGATGGGAGGGAGGGGGAAAGGGGAAATCATTGCTTAGGGGGCACTGAGTTTTTGTTAATGGTGGTGAAACAGTTTGGAAATGGACAGTGTTGATGGTTGCATAACAAGGGGAATGTAGTCAATGTCACTGAATTGTACATGTAAAAAATATTGAATTAGCAAATGTTTTGTTATATGTATATTTACCACAATAAAACGATTTTTTTTTTTAATTTTTTTAAGTTTACATTATTAGGAGGAAGCCTTGATGAATCCTTTTTAAGTTTTCTTCCCCACGGCCAATAAGGAAATGATTGTCCTAAAATTTCCTGTTAATGAAAGAAAGGATGTTACTATTTTAAATAAATGTCATCATGCAATTTTGGTTAAAAAAAAAAAAGTTTTTCTTCTTATATTCTTCAGATAGATTCTTATATATAATCAATATAACAGTATATATTAGCAATAAGGAAATATCTCTAGGTAAGTGTAGAGGAACTGATTGCAGGAAGGCTTAATTTTCACTGTATGCGCTTTTGTATCTTATGTATTTTATATCGTATGTATGTATTATCTACCCAAAATGTATTTAAAAACAAACAAAAAAAAGAAGCATATGTCCTTTGGCCCTGAAACATAAAGGGTAGTATATGGAATCTATCTTCATTTGTACGTCCTTAAATACAATTATGTTGAAGCCCTGGTGGCACAGTGATTAAGAGCTTGGCT
>NW_004443954.1:3459609-3503912 GCF_000243295.1 Trichechus manatus latirostris
AAAAAAAGACCAGCTAAAACTGAGTGAAGACACTGAAACTTTCTGGTCACTTGTACACCATTCAGTACCCCACATGATGCTCAGGCCACACCTCCATTCCAGAAGCACAAGAGCTCACAGTTGAAATAAACCACTCTCAGCCCTTCAGTCTGGGACTTTGACCACTGGGAAGAGTGAGGAAGTGTCTCCAAAGCAACCAAAGGTAGGATGCACTTTGATCTAGCTCACAGAGCTGAGGCTGGGGTGGGAAAGGTTCTGAATATGAATAGAGTTCTCCCATCACTGCTCTTTTCCAGCCATTCTGCAACTCCCTCAAGGTTCTGCCCAGTTTACATTGGCCACCACAAACCTAGGATGGAAGTAGATCTTGTTGTTATTGTTAGTTGCGGTCGAGTCCGCTCTGATTCGTGGGAACCTTATGTATAGCAGAACAAAATGTTGCCGGATCCTGCACCATCTTCATGATCGTTGGTATGAGTCCATTGTTGTGGCTATTGCGTCAATCCATCTCGTTGTGGGTTCCCCTCGTTTTCACTGACCCTCTACTTAACCAAACATGATGTCCTTTTCTAGCAATTGGAAATTCTTTCAAAAGTAAACAAGCCAAATCTCACCATCCTCATTTCTAAGGAGCATTCTGGTTGCGTTTCTTCTAAGACTGATTTGTTTGTTCTTCTGGAAGTCCACGGTATATTCAATATTCTTTGCCAACATCATGATTCAAATGCATCAATTCTTCCGTCTTTCTTTTTTTGTTTGTTTGTTTTTGTCCAGCTTTCGCATGCATATGAGGCAATGGAAAAGACCAGGGCTTGGGTCACGTGCATCTTGGTAAGATTAAAGCCACCTCTTTGCTTTTTAAACCTTTAAAGAGGTCTTCTGCAGCAGATTTGCCCAGATCTTGTATTAGCCTGCACATAAAAAGACAAAAGCAAGGACAGGGGTATGAAGGATGAAGTGGGAAGGAAGAAATATTTTTTCCTTATAGAAATGGGCTACAATAAAATGACTCAAGATAACTGTGAATTCTTGGGGAGCTGCATGTGGGATCAGCATCTCTGCTGTCAGGTGTCCTTAGAGAAATAAGACTCTAACGAGGAAGGGCCTGACTCTCATGAACTCTCAGAAAACCAAGGTCCCAGGGGATCCCAATTCGACCCAAAGAAAGTAACCCCATAATCAGTGTCAACCTGTCTCAGGAACTTGTCCAATTCCATGTTCTTTTATTGTTTCAACACAGACAACAGAATGAATTGATTTTTATTTTTATAAAATTAATTATAAATATATTTACTAATAAGAAAAAATGCTTTGCCAGAAAAAATGCTGTGTCCTGATTTTTCATTTACAAAATATGATCATTGTATCTTCATTGATACAACAAACATTTATTGAGTATGTACTACATCCCAGCCACTATGCTAAATACTAGGAATACAAAATTAAGAAAGCCATTGTCCCAGACCTCAGAAGTTTACTTACTAGACATGTAACAAATAACTCAATAGAATAGCTGCATTTATCAGATTGCTTAGCATCTGGTGGGAACTCAATAAGTATTTGTTGAAAAAATAAACATATTTTAAATAAATGAATGATAAATATTTATATAAATAAATAGGAATGCCTAAGTTTAAAGTGGTTCGGGGAGATACAACAGAGGAGGTGATGTATGAGAACTAAGATTTCATGGATAAATAAAAATTCTCTAGGAAAAATGGAGGCAAGCCTTCTCAACAAAGGCAACTATGCCTACAAAGGCACAGAATTGTAGAACATAGAGCATTCATGGAGCTGCAGATAGATCAGCACTATTGCAGAGTGGACGAGGGCAGGTAGTAAAAGATGAAGCTTGAAATGTAGGTAGGACTCAGATCACAAAAAGCAATGGGAACAGGTTGTAAGGCCAGGAGAGATGGCAGAGAGGAAGATTAAAATTTCGGGGGGTCACTGATACCAGGGACTTCTGGATAAAATGAAGGTAATAACTAGTATCATAATTATTTTAAAGGCAAATAACATTTATTAAATGTGCACTGTGCTTAGTACTTTAGATCGTTGTTGTTGTTGTTAGGTGCCATCGAGTTGGGTCCGACTCATAGCAACCCTATGTGCAACAGAACGAAACCCTGTCGGGTCCTGCGCCATCCTCACATTTGTTGCTATGTTTGAACCCATTGTTGCAGCCACTGTGTCAATCCGTCTCATTGAGGGTCTTCTTGTTTTTCTCTGACCTTCTATTTTACCAAGCTTAATGTCCTTCTCCAGGGACTGGTCCCTCTTGATAACATGTTCAAAGTATGTGAGACGCAGTCTTGCCAAATATGAGATGAAGTCTCACCATCCTTGCTTCTAAGGAGCATTCTGGATATACTTCTTCCAAGACAGATTTGTTCGTTCTTCTGGCAGTACATGGTATATTCAATACTCTTTGCCAACACCATAATTCAAAGGCATCAATTCTTCTTCAGTCTTCCTTATTCATTGTCCAGCTTTCTGCATATAAGGTGATTGAAAACACCATGGCTTGGGTCAGGTGCACTTCAGTCCTTAAAGTGACACCTTTGCTTTTTAACACTTTAAAGAGATCTCTTGCAGCAGATTTGCCCAATGCAATGCGTCATCTGATTTCTTGACTGCTGCTTCCAAGGGCATTGATTGTGGATCCAAGCAAAATGAAATCCTTGACAACTTCAATCTTTTCTGGACTATATGCCTCATTTTTACACTTTAATCCTCACAATAACTCTTTAAAGTAGATGTAATTATTATCCCCATTTTACAGAGGAGCAAAATGAGGCATAGAAAGATTATATAACTTGTTCCAGGTCTCATAGCTAGTAAGTGCTGGGGTTGAGATATTGTTCTTCTATCTTGAGCAGAGAGGTTCTAAATAGGGGCCAACCCCAAAATATGTTTTGCTTGGTAAGTACAGTACATTAATAAACTAAATTTGAATGACTCTGGTGGTAGTCTTTATCCACATCCCATCCCACAGTTCACCACTCTCCCTAGGACACCATATTGTCTTACACCCACTAACATAATATGATGGACACTGAGGTGAACTGTCCAGATCCCTCTTCAGGAAAGGACTTGTCCCATTTGCTAGGAGTGCTGTCAATATTCAACCTCCAGCTGTCAACTCAGTCAGGGTTTGCCTCAGCTGCACAGAACTGCCTCCCCCAAGGTCACGCCCCTCACAGGGCAGCTCACATCCAACAGCTGATCAAGGGGTGAGCTGTTGTTGTTGCTGTTGTTAGGTGCATTGGGGTCTTGAGAAGGGGATAGAAAAACCAGAACAGCTTGGCCCCAACACAGGATGAGTCAGATGGGCTATTTCAACTTCAGACCACCGGTGGGCTTGGCAGAGGCTGTTGGCCATGCATTGCAGCTCAGCTTCTCCCTCTGCCCAGTCCTGCTTCCTTCCCCTCTCTTCCGTAGATGTGAATCCCAAGGGCACTCCTCAATAAACATCTTCTTATTAAACTCCATCCCAGAGACCATTTCCTAGAGAATCCAGCCTGTGAATAACACATAACCTAGCGCTTCCTTGACCACATTTGAATTTTGTCTTCTACAAAAGGGTCAAGCATTGTCCTATGAGTTTGAAAACTTTTAAGACTTAGACAATATACGGGAAGTCAGCACAACTTGACCAAGACAAAGTCATAGAAGGTTACTAGACACACCTAAACACCTGCGGGCCCGAGTTACTGGGTCTGAGGGCTGGGGACCATGGTCTCAGGGGACATCTAGGTCAATTGGCATAACATAGTTCATAAAGGAAGTGTTCTACATCCTATTTTGGTGAGTGGCCTCTGGGATATTAAAAGCTTGCGAGCAGCCATCTAAGATACATCTATTGGCCCCATTCTGTCCAGAGCAAAGGAGAATGAGGAAAACCAAAGACACAAGTAAAATATTAGTTCAAAGGACAATGAACCACAGCCTCCACCGGCCTGAGCCCAGAAGAACTAGATGGTGCCCAGCTACCACGAATTTATACCACTCTGACAGGGATCACAATAGACGGTCCCAGACAGAGTGGGAGAAAAATGTAGAACAAAATTCAAATTCACACAAAAAAGACCAGACTTAATGGTCTGACAGAAACTGGAGGAACCCTGAGACTATGGTCCCTGGACACCCTGCTAACTCAGAACTGAAGCCACTCCCTAAGTCCACCTTTCAGCCAAAGATCAGACAGTTCTATAAAACAAACAATAACACACGTGAAGAACATGCTTCTTAGTTCAATCGAGCATGGGAGACCAAATGGGCAACACCTGTCCAAAAGCAAAGACAAGGCAGGAAAGGACAGGAAACCTGGACAAACGGACACTTGGAACCCGGGGTGGAAACAGGGAGAGTGCTGGCATATTGTGGGGATTGCAACCAATGTCACAAAACAATTTGTGCATAAATGTTTGAATGAGAAACTAATTTGCACTGTAAACTTTCACCTAAAGCACAATAAAATTAAAAATTTTTTTAAAAAAAGACTTAGAGCACCTTAATATATGAATAAAACCAAGCTCAGTGGGACTGAGTGGCCAGTGACAAAAGCTGACTCAGGTTCCCGTCCAGATGATGAAACCCACTGGGAGTTCAGTTTGGTATTGCTCCATCCTTGGTTCCCACCTGCCTTTCCTAAGCCTTTTTTTTTTTTTTAATACCTTTTGTCCAGGTCTCCAAGCCTAAAACTTAAACCTGTCTAAGTCCCAGCCCCAGACCAATTCAAACACAAACAAAGAAAAAAAACTTTTACCATCAGATGACTCTGACTCATGGCGACCCCATGTGTGTCAGAGTAGAACTGTGTTCCACAGTGTTTTCAATAACTGGTTTTGCAGAAGTAGATCACAAGGCCTTTCTTCCAAGGTGCCTCTGGGTGAACTTGAACCTCCAACCTTTCAGTTAGCAGCCAAGTATATCAACTGTTTGCATCACCGAGGGACTCAAGGCCAATTCAACAATGGGTAAAATCTCAGACTGCCAACTAGGCTCATTACTGCCCCACACGGGACATAGTTAATGTAAACAGAGTGGATGACACACATCTCACTGGGAGTCATTCATTTCTTTGGCTGAGACTTTGCCTACCTCACCAAGCAGCCTGTGCTAAAATGTAAATCACCTCAGTTGATATAAATATATGTCTTCAATACACATGTATTGATAAAAAGATGAAAAGTTCTCACACCAAAATGGGTTGTAGCATTTATTTTCCTTTCCTTTTCCATATAAAATTTTCTAGAACTAGTCTGAGATGATTTAATAATTAGGAAGAAAATTATACAAATGATTTTTCAAAGACAAGAGGATCATACCTTACTCCTAGATAACCTTGGAGAAGGAAGCGCATTGAGCTATAAGCATGAGAGGAAGGTGTGAATACCTTGGTGTTAACTAGGTATAAAGACAGCCAGTGGATATCAAAGCAGTGAGGAAATGGGATGTTTGATATGCTTGGAATAGTTCTAAATCATATGAGGCTGGCCTAGGTGAGGGGCCACAGTTTTATGATTAAGGCATCCAAGGTCAACTAGAGGAGGAAGTCTTTGCAAACAGAGATGGAGACATTGAGACTAACCTCCACAATTTTGCCTGCCTTGTCCCTCACCCTCCTGTGCCCCATCCCTCTCTGCCAGCACCCCAAGAAATGCAGAAGATGGGGGCCTACAGCTAGATGCATTTCCACTCTTTATTCCCTTCTACCCCAAACCCCTGCCTCTTGTCCTCCTCTGATGATTTCTGAGATCCCCTTTTCTCTCGTCCTTGAGCTTAGGGCATAGAGCTAGGCCAAAGCCTTGGATTCCTTCGATCTCCTCCATCAGGCCCTACCCTGGCCCTTCTAACCCTCCAGAACAGAAGGAGCCTTCCAAGCACAAGGAAGAAAAGGGGGTTAACCCCCTCAGCTTGCCTTGTCTTATGCTCCATCGACACCTCCCACCAAAGCCCACTTCAGCTGTGTCTCCGCTCCCCTGGCCTTAGGACCTGTCACCCTCCCTGGCTGACTGGCTCATTCCTTCACCTTGGGTCTCACTGGCACGACCATGTACACCCTGGGGTCAATTATGAGCCCCATTTGGTCTCTGAACCTATACTGACCACCTTGCATGTGGGAATGTCTAGATCCCTTCCCTGCTATGCGGAAGACAAAGGAGACTCAGGGCTGACCCCAGGCCTCCCTCTGCCTGATGACCCAACTCCTAACTGCCCTGGAATGCCCCAATGTGGGTACACAGCAGCCCTGCCCTACATGAATATCCAGATGCTGCTAAAGGCACCCTCCTCCCCATTAAAGCTTGACCCAGGGGGGCAGCAGGGAAAAAATTAGGAACCCTAACCCACCAGTTGCCATGGCGTTGACTCCAACTCATGACAGCGCCGTATGTGTCAGAGTATACTTGGGCTCCATAGGGTTTTCAGTGGCTGGTTTTTCAGAAGTAGATCACCAGGCCTTTCTTCCAAGGCACCTGTGGGTGGACTCAAACCACCAACCTGTTGGTTAACAGCTGAGCACTTACCCATTTGCATCACCCAGTGACTCCAGCACTTGTCTTTCTCCTCACCCTCTCTCTCTCGCCGTCTCTGTAGTGGACAAGATCACTGCTCTACTCAGGTCCCCTGGAATCCTTTCTTTACATTGCTGTGCACACCCCAGCTTTGACGAGCTTTCACCTTCAACAGCCAGCACCTGGGGATATTTTCTGGCAGGGCTACAGGAGCCTGCTTTGCCTTCATATGTGGAAACTGGAAGTGTCTGAGAATTTATGGCTCCAACGCTGCCCCCTCCGCGTCCCCTGAGCAATGGTGAATGGCAGAGGGAATATGAGAGCTTCAGCTCCTTTGCTTTGGGTCAGGACAACTCTGGACACAACCTACACTACAGAGCTCCCCTGCAGGATCAGGATGAAGCTACCCTCTGGGATCTCCTCCTGTATTCTGCTTGCTCCACTCCCTCACAATCTCCCTGGCTTGTTGTTAGCTGTTGTTGAGTCGGCCTCCATGCACAATGGTATCTAACCATTGTGATCCATAGGGTTTTCATTAGCTGATTTTCAGAAGTAGATTGCCAGCCTTTTCTGTCCTAGTCTATCTTAGTCTAGAAGACCAGCTGAAACCTGTTCAGCATCACAGCAACATACAAGCCTCCACTGACAGATACGTCATTTGAGGTGCTGTGGCTCAGTGAATTACTTAATATGGCTCTTCTATCCATTGTCTTTGTAACTCCCACCAAATGACTGGGTGGGACTATGCAAATGAGGTGCTTGTGGCCCACCAAGAAGATTGGATAACTTGCTAATAATACAAATAAGGTGCATGGCACCCTTCTGGGGGTAGAAACATGCAAATAAGGTGTATGGAAACTTAACAAGGGGATTGGTCAGTTTTGCCATCCCACTAGGCTTAAAATGAGCCATCCCAGCAGCAGAAAGGGGGACCTACCACCAAGAAGAAGAGATGAGAGCAAAGTATGTCCTTTGGACCAGGGATCCCTGAACTGAGACCTTCCTAGACCCAGGAGACAGAGAGAGAGAGCTGTAACACCAGAGACAATGAGATGGCAAGAAGCAGCAGCAGAGAATCGGCAGTAGCAGAGACAGCAGAACCAGAAGACCAGCAGGAGATGGTGCAGTGAGCTTGCCAACCCATGGAGCGAGAGAGCCGAGTGCCTTTGAGCTGAGGCTTACTGGTGGAGTGAGTGCCTCCGGGCACTGACTGGCAGAGCTAAAGAGATTTGTAATGCTTGCGCAAGCAGGGCAGAGGCCAGGCTGAGGGGCCAAGGGCCAGAGAGAGGCCTGCCTGTGGGCACAGCTGAGAAGAGGCTGTCCTGATCAAAGAACTATATCCTGAATTGTAACCTATTACTTCCCTAATAAACCTTATAACTATGAATTCTGTGTGACCATTGCAACGAATTATTAAACCCAGCAGAGACGTAGAGAATGCCATGGGAGGGACAGCTGGTGTCAGAATTGGTAAAAAGGTTGGAGAGAGGAGGTTCGTCTGACCTGTGCCTAGTAGGAATCTGCCTTCAGCTGTTGATCTTGATTCTCCCTCCCCCTTGTGAAGTAGAGAAGGTCAGATGCCTCCACCACGCCATTTTTACAGGTGCATTGGCTAGGAATCGAATCCAGGTCTCCCGCAAGGAAGGCAAGAACTCTATCACTGAGCCACCACTGCCCTCGCTTCCCTGGGAACGTGGCCTCAATCTGTCACTTGAATCCTCTCTCAGGCTTAGCTTATGGGAGACACAGCTGAAGTCACCCTCCCTCTACCTCTCTTCTTCCTAGAAGGTGGGAGCTCGAACCCCTTCTGCGTTCTATACTCCTGCTACCATACTTCAGCAAACCTCAGGGCCTTGGTATCACAGGTGGAGAGACCATCAACTTTTTATGTTTTGCTTAAGAAACACCAAGGGCGATTCAACTTAATCTTCTTCTAACAAGACAGTTACAAACAGTGGAGAAACAAAATCCAGGTACCCTCTTGGACTTGAAAAATAATAGAGAGCTGACAAGATTCTTGGGCTGAAAAAGTTTATCTCTGAATTTTAAACTTGGAAAATCCCTGACCCCTTTATTGAATTTCATGTTAAACTTGTTCAATTATTTTCAACCAAATTGCAAGTTATCCTCCAGATGCTGAGTTTGACCTGCTTTTTAAAAATGGGTTAAAGATGTTCCATGTGCCCGCTCTGACCTCTTTCCATGATTACCATTAACTTAAAATCTGAGCCAGCCTCCTTTGCAACAAACTGCCAGTCAAACATGCTCTGTGGAGACCTAACTGGGTTTAATATGATCCAAAAGCTCCCACCATTGGGCTAATTCCATCTTCACTTGGTGCTGCTTGTATGGTCCATAAGGAAGCATCATTAAACTGGTGCTTGGTGTAACAAGGCAAAACCTAATGTTAAACTATTTACCACAAAATAAAAGATAACCAATAATATTGATCAGACATCTAGAGTCCAAACTTCGGTGGAGGGGGGGGGTGCACTTCTTTTCTTTCTACCAACATTCTCGATTGATTTTAGGTACGTCATTTTATAATCTCAAAATGGAAATATTCCAAAGAATCCTGATGATTAATGATATAATGAAACAGATTCCATCAAAGTAATGTTTCATCCGCCTGCGAATTCCATCCTATTCTGCCGAATAGAATACAGTAAAGCATAGACCTGCAGTATTATCAACACCATGGGTAATTTCGAAATTCAGGAATACAATTAAACATCCACCAAGCATTCCTACCAGCGCACTTCTGCCATTATTGTCCCCTTTGCTGCCAAATTAATGGTAATAGCGAGTGGCTATTGAAAAACAGGGAATTACATATGGTATAGAAAGGGTCAAGCAAATAATAGTAGCTAAGGTTTTGAGTGCTTACCGCATGCCACACGTTAATTCAGAAGCTTTACCAAAATAAACCATTTGAGTTTCATGACATTTGAGTGAGATAGGCACTGTCATTACCCCACTTTGCAGAGGAGAAAACAGAGACACAAACCTGCAAAGCTGCAGTTCATTTGTTCCTGTTATACAGCTTGTAAGTAGCAGAGTCAGGATTTAAACCCACAGCTTTGCTTATGCCGTTTCCAGCCAAGCAGCAACTGTACGTTTAAACCAAACGAAACCCACTGCTGTCGGTTCATTTCCGACTCATAGGGACCCTGAAGGACAGAGCAGAACTGCCCCATAGGGTTTCCAAGGCTGTATTTCTTTACAGAAGTATACTGTCACGTCTGTCTCCCGCAGAGTGGCTGGTGGAGTCGAACCGCTGACCTTTTGGTTAGCACTCAGCACTTAAACCACTGCACTACCAGGGTACTTCTGGCAGTAGTAAAAACAAGAAAGGTGGACTTAGCTAGCAAATAGCTGAAAAAGCTAGGCCCACTGTCAACAGAGTCAGAAAAAAGGAGAGAGAATTCCCAAAATTAAAATTGGAACACAGAAGGAAAAGAATGACAGACTGCAGAGGTGGCAGATAGAAGATGTGGCAGCAGAGATTAGAAGTAGCAAAGACCACAAGAGTTAGCAGCTGTATGAGGTGGCAGTGGATAAGAGAGTTGGTAACAAAGAGACAAAAAAGAAAAGACTGGAACAGCCTAGCAGCTTAAGAGCAAGTAGAATCTCAGTAGCTCCTGCTGGCACATTAGGCATCTGGTGAAGAAATAAGCTGAGTCCTACTCCAAAAGCCACTCTATTCCAAAGTAGAAGAGCAATTGATGTCTGAGCCATTAAGAAAAATGATTATTGTCTATTGTTAAAATTTCCATCCAACCCCATTTGAAAGGTCCATGGCTTACACGGTTAAGACTGAGTCATATGGAAGATTCCCCTTAAAGGAATTGCATAGTGCCTGGTAATGACAGGGAGATAAGGCTCTACTGTACATGTGTTCAGTGTGACGGCTTTGTTTGTGGAGCGATGGGATTTGTCCAGTGATGTTCCTCTCCTGGATGATATTCATTGCTAAAAAATAGAACTCTCCATTTCAGCTTTTCCTGGAGACCTTTCACTGACTTTGCCTTGCATATTTACACCTGACATGTCTACAGTCTACCTCTACCCAAGCGTGGAATTTAAAATAGATCAATGGACAATCCAAAAAAAAAAGTTCATAGTCGGTTTCCATCTCTAATTTATGTTCTAAAACACTCACCTAGTTATCTTTGAATAATGTATTATTTGGATGCTCTATTTTAGTATAAATCCAGGGGAACTTCACACTATATCACCAGTGTATCAGCAAACATCGGCCGGAACATACTTCAGAATTCTATCAATAATAGGACAGGAAGATATGCAAACCCATGTATCAGTTCTAAAAACCTCATCAGTAATGTATTTTCTAATGATGCATGGATCCCAAGGTTATCATTCTCTAAAAATTAGTAGATATTCCATACGCCATGACTTGAGCTGGCAAACAATCCGTCAAACAATGACTATACATTGAATTCACGGGTTGTACCTCATACTGTGCTTCATCTGTGAGAGATTAAAGTTACAACAAGTAGTTCCTTCACTTACTGAGTTTACGTATCATCATTACCTCGTTCATTTATTCATCTCTCATTTATTGAGTTCCTGTAAGATACAAAACCTCACAGTCCAATGGAGGAAAGAAACACATAAACCATTAGTCTTCTCAGAGGTACTTAGCACAATGCCTGGTAATTCCCGATGCCAAATCTATGTTTGCTGAAATGAATGAGCACAGGTGTTCACGTGACCACGAGGAGCTATATCTGGCTGGGGTAAAGAACCTATTGTCAGGAAATACAGAACATGAGGCTGGAAATCTAGGCAGGAAACTAGATCATTAATGACCTTGTAAGCTATGTTAAGAGATCTGATTTTTTTCTTGCAGACAAGCGGGGATGATTGAAGGTTTTTAAGCAGAGGAGTGGCATAATCTATGCTTTCTGGGCAACAGTGAAGATGATGGATTGAGAGGGGTCAGCCTGGAGCCAGGACTATCTGTCAGAAGCCCTTGCAATAGTCCAAGTGAAGGATGGCAAAGGCTTGAACTAAGTCAATGGTGCCAGTGATGGAAAAGAAGATCCCAAGATGTGTTTAGGAAAAGAATTTGACTGCGCTTATTGACTGCATGAGTGAGTTTCTGGGAGAAACAGAAGAATCAAGGATGAATCTGAGGAGTCTAGGTTGGGCAACTGCATTAAAAGAAAAAAAAAACAGTTGTCTTCAAGTTGATTCCGACTCATGGCAACCCCATGTGTTTCGGAGTAGAACTATGCTCTGTAGGGTTTTTCAATGATTGTACCTTTCAGAAGTAGATCAAACTCTGAGTGGGTTCGAACCACCAACCTTTCAGTTAGTAACCAAGCACTTAACCATTTGCGCCACCCAGGGGCACATGGGAAACTGCATAAGAGCTTATTTATAGAAACTGATTACAGGAAGAGAAGTGGGCTGGAGTAGGAGGAATGAGCAGGTAACAGGTACCACTTCAGACATGCTGAAGAAGCCTTTGAGATAGCCAAATTAGAATCTCCAGTAGCCATTTGATGCTCCAGAGAAATAGCTGAGCCTGAGATACCTGTTACATCTCCAGGAGATATAACAACTAGGGAGACAAGACAGGATGTACACATGGAAACAATTAATGAACCAAGAAACATGGGATGATTTTATATGCTATTGCTTTAAATGGGATAATCATGGGTTAAGAGTTTGGAGAGGAGAGAGAACTATGTCATCTGGCAGAGTAGGAAAATGAAGCTTGGGCTTAAGGGATGAACTGAAGTTGAACAAGCAGAGGGAGGGCATGTCAATGGTCAGAGCATGTACAACCAAAGTCAGGAGGACAGGATGTGCCCAGGACAGAGAAGGGACCCTACCGATGGGGTGGACAATGGAAGTTCTAAATGGAAAATTCTGTTATGACAGAAGAGTAAGGAGGGGAGCAGATTACAAGGGGTCCTGGAAATCAGGAAGAAGAATGAGGCCTTAATACAGTAGAGAATGAGAAACTGTTACACATTTTTGAGGAAAAGAATGCCATAATAGAAATGCTGTTTCACCACTTCATCCAAATGTAGTTTATAATGCTCATTCCACGGCTCTTTATGTCTGTGCCCAATACAAACATATCATCTCTTCACTAAAGCTCTTAAATCATCTAAATTTATATAAAACCCATTGCCGTCGAGTGAATTCCGTCTCATAGCTACCCTAGAGGACAGAGTAGAACTGCCTTATAGGGTTTCCAAGGAGTGCCTGGTGGATTCGAACTGCTTACCTTTTGATTAGCAGCCAAACTCTTAACCACTACACCACCAGGGTTTCCAAATTTATTAGAGAGTTTTTAAAAAGGAATCTTTACAAAAGATATACTGAGGTGAAGAAGTAGAATAACAGTGAAATTTCACAATGCCAAGTATCATTTCAGCAAATGACTTCCTAACAAATATTTCCATGCTCCTGCAGATGGCCCATAATAACAGTGTTTTGTTGAGCAGCTTACAATATATTTTGTGTGATAAGCCATTCTATTTACAATATGCTTTCTTTTGTCCTTGACCATCTAATTCTATTTCAATGGTGACTCCAAAATATGTTTGAGTTATCCAAAATCTTGGGGTAGGATTGAGGGGTAGGAACAGGGTTCTTATTTTTTAACTTAAAACTGGGTCAACTTTCATGCTGCTTCTGCGTGTGAAAGTTAGCTTAGAAGATGTAGTTTGAATGACAGAGACCCAATCTCTTCTGCTCTCAGTTCATGTGATTTGAGCGAGCTAATACAATACCTATACCACCACCATCTCCACAGCTCCACAGGTAGGATGTGACTGGGGGTAGTCATTGTGATTGGTTCAGGAATGGACACATAACCCAAGTAATCCAGTGAGAATCAGGCAGGTACTGTTGGGTCCCTATACAATAACTATTTACCCACCCCACTTCTTCATTGCTAACTGAACTCTGATTCTGTTTAGCTATTGTGTAACCTGAGCAACATCCATGGGCACTGTGATGGTTAAGATTGTGTGTCAGCTTGGCTGGGCCATGATTCTCAGTGTTTATATGTGATCACTCCCATGATGGGATCTGCTGTGAGCAGCCAATCAGTTGAAAGGGGGTTTCCTTGGGGGTGTGGTCTGCATCCAAATATAAGCAGATGTTCTGGCTTTTTGCTCGCTCTGAATCCTAGCGCAGTCTCCTGTTCATCTGACCTCAGGTTCTTGGGACTTGAGCTATCAGCTTATCTGCCAATCTTGGGATTCATTGATCTTCACAGCCTGTGATCAGGAGCTCTGCTCTCCAACCTGCCAATCTTGGGTTCACCAGCCCCTGTGGCTATGTGAATCAGGAGAAGCCGCTATTCTGATCCATGGACTTGGGACGTTCCAGCTTCTACAATCACGTGAGCCGTTTCCTTGATATAAATCTCTTTCTATATATATATTTATAGGCTTTACTGGTTTTGCTTCTCTAGAGAACCCAGCCTACGACAGGCACATACTCATCCCCAAAAGATAAATGTTCATCAGTCTAAAGGTATCAAAGTAGTGGTATTCTCCTCAGAAGGGATTGGTAAAGCATGAGCATGTGATGCAACTCTGGTCCATGAGACCTAAGAAGTCTGCTCAGTGGCTTCGGGGTTTTGTCTGCACCCTCAAAAGCAGACACAAGGTAAGGATTTACTCCTTCATGTCTCTGGACATTATCATGTGAGATGTGATGTTGGGAGCTACTGCAGCCACCTTGAGACTATAAGGAAAAGGCCAACAGAGTGATAGAGAAGTTGACCAAGTGCCCTGGTATCATTGATCTCTTGCTATGTAAGAAAATCAAGTCCCTTGTATCCAGTATTTGTGTTACTCATGGCCAAAGCATCCAAACTGATCCAGGCTCAAACCTGGGACTCTTGCTGGCACTGTTGGAAAGCAGAAGTTTTCCTTCCATTGGAGTAACCCTGGACCCATCACAGCCTTCCACAAGAGGAGAAACAATCAGAAAATAAAACCAACAGAGAGGAAACCAACACCAAGAGATAGAGAGACACAGAATCCCAGTGACATTGTTTGAGCACTTAGATCCAGTTTTGCATGAAGCTACCCTCAAATTTTTTAGTTACACAAACCAAAATTTCCCTTATTTGCTTTTTCTAGTTTGAGATGCATATCTTCTACTTGTAACTTAAAGAGATCTCCACATAGTAGATATGGAGGGAAGGAGGAAGAAAATTGAGGTAGTATGCGGAAAACCCCTAGCACAGTATCTCGTTCATAGTAGGCACCCAATAAATGATAGTGGAACCTAAACATAAGTTTTCTTTGCCTTTCTATCCTTCAGCCAAATCATCGTCAACATGAATAACATTAAATGAATGCCAATGCCCTCCAGCTCCTTCCATCTCTCCTATATCGGGGGTTCCAAAACTTGAAATAAAACCTACCCAAGCATCTATACCAGTCCCCAAAGCAGGTTAGAAGAGAAAGGAAGTAGGGTAGTCAATGTATATGGCCTTCCTTTCTTTCCCTTCCTATTTTAAAGAAAGTTCTTTTTACATATTAGGTCATTATAATCGGAACTATCCCCAGCTGTTTCATCTTCAAGCTCTGCCAAATGGCTGGGAGTGATTCTCAGCATTTTATCAATTATAATCACATTCAAAGGTCACATCTGGCTGTCCTCTGTCACAGTACATTTTATTTATATGCTAATGCTTGTCTGCTCTACAAGACTTCAGGTCCCTGGAGACTAGGAATAGTCCTCTTCATTGAACCCTCCGTACCTGATGCAGTATCTGCACACTGGAGGCACCTGATAAGGTGCTCTGCTTAAACAGACGAATTAATTCAGCCTCAAAGTCGCCCGTCTGTGTGTTCTTTAAAGATGAGCCACACCAGAAGCCCAAATACACCAGACGATCTGTGTATCAAGAGTGATTCTTACTCAGATACACGCTAAGACACGGATGGACCTTGAAAACGTTATGCTGAGTGAAATAGGTGACCCACTTCTATGAAATTTCTAGAATAGGCAAATGCGTAGAGAACAAAGTTTATTATTGGCTATTAGAGTCTGAGGGGAGGGGAGAATGGCCCGTTATTGCCGAAAGGGTACTGAGTCTCTGTTTGGGGGACTGCAAAACTTTTGGAAACGGATAGTGGTGATGGTTGCATAACATGATGAACGTAATTAATGTCACTGAATTGCACACTTCAAATGGTTAAAATGGCAACTTTTCGTTATATAGATTTTACCACATAAAATTTTAAAGTAAAATAATTTTTCAAAGAATTACTCTTAGTTGCAAGCAGCAGATGCTAACTCTAGTTGATTAATTCTAAAATGAGTTTATTAAAAAGGTATTTAATGGAGCCCTGGTGGCACAGTGGTTAAGAGCTCGGCTACTAACCAAAAGTTTGGCAGTTCGAATCCGACAGCCACTCCTTGGAAACCCTATGGGGCAGTTCTGCTCTGTCCTATAGGGTCTCTATGAGTTGGAATCGACCGGCTGGCAATGGGTCTAATGATGATGGTAGCACAACATGATGAATGTAATTAATGTCACTGAATTGTACATGTGCAGAACGTTGAAATGGCCAATGCTTTGTTACAAATTATTTACCATAATTTTAAAAAAGAAGGAAAAGGTAGTGCCTGAAAAAGCTAAATACTATATGATTCCAATTATATGACCTTCTGGAAAGGGCCAAACTATAGAGAAAGTGAAAAGATTAGTGGTTGCTAGGGGTTCAGGAGGGGGACAGGGATAAATAGGTGGAGCACGGGCATTTTTAGGGCAGTGTAACTCTTTTGTATGATACTGTAAAGGTGGACAGTGACATTATGCATTTGTCAAAACCCATAGGAATGTACAACACAAGGAGTGAAGCCTAACGTAAATTAGGGACTTGGGTTAATAATAACATACCAACACTGGTTCATCAGTTGTAACAAAGGTACCAGTGCAAGATGTTAATAATAAAACAGTGTGCTGGGGGTAGCAGGGGTAGGTGGGAATTCTCCGTACTTTCTATGCAATTTTTCTATAGATTAAAATTACTCTAAAAAACAAAGTCTATTTTTTTTTAAAAAAAAAAGGACTGTGTAGCACATAAATTGCTAGGAGGGCTGAGGATGATGCACAAGGTTTACCTTGTAAAAAACAAAACCCAAACTTTAACCACAGAACTGACCAGAAGAAGAAAACACCACTGCACTGAGCACTGGAGGGAGATGCTGCTCTGGCCACCAGTGGAGGCACCATCCCAGCATGGCTTCTCCTGTTCTTCATGTCTGCATTGCAGACTCACGCAGATGCATCTGGCGGGCAGAGTCTGGGTCACATACTTGTATCCCAGCTGCAAATGAGGTTTGGAATTTGAATCAAATTTCTACATTTAGGAGGCAAAAATTCATAATAAATATCGAAAGTCCACCCAAAAGATGACGAGCAATCATGAACGTAACAGATGCCCACTATATTGGAACTGATAATCTTAAGCACAGTGTCCTCTGCGTAAGTCCCAAGTCATCTGAACCAAAGACCCAAAGGAAGCAATCACTGCCTTCATGTCCCTCTGACCTGGCTCTTGAAGCTGACCTGCTCTCTGACTTTGGCCATCCAGGCTGACCTTGGCAGAGAGAGACCTTAATATGTGAGAAAGGTGTTAAGATTTGATTTAAGAGACTTCTTGCCTCAAATAAAGAGTGGTAGAAAATGAACGCTAAGCCCTTTGCAAATATTGCCTCCCTACTTTGTGAGGGAGGTAGTATTTTACTTCACTCCGCCCTGCAACAGTTAATCACTCAGCTGCTAACTGAAAGGTTGGCGGTTCAAACCCACCAGCAGCTCTTCGGGATAAAAGACCCGAAGGAATAAAAGCCTAGGAAACCCTATGGGGCAGTTCTACTCTGTCCTATAGAGTTTCTATGAGTTGGAATCCACTGGACAGCACCCGACAACACCAGGGAAACTGAAGAACAGAGAAGGCTGTTCAGCTTGTAAAGGACACCTCCTCTGCCTGACCCCACTGCATGCTGCCCGCCTTCTCTGACGCACCCATCCCATTCTGACGACGTGTTTAGTTTTAAGTCCTTTGGCATGGAGGTATTTAAAACTTCTCAACTAAAATACTAAGCATTAACAAGGGTTGGTGAGGATGTGGAGAAACTGGAACTCTCGTACATTGCTGGTGGGAATGTAAAATGGCGCACCCACTGTGGAAAACAGTTTGGCAGCTCATCAAAAACTTCAACATAGAATTACCTATGACCCAGCAATTTCACTCCAGATATTATACCCAGAAGACTGGAAAGCAGGGACTCAAACAGATACTTATACACCAATGTTCATGGCAGCTTTATTCCCAAAAGGCTGAAAGCCGGCAACAGCCCATTCATCATCGGATGAACGGATAAGCAGATTGTGGTTTATATATACAATGGAATATTATTCAGCCATAAAAAGGAATGAAGTTCTGACCCATGCTACAACATGATGAACCTTGACAACATCATGCTAAGTGAAAGAAATAGTCACAGAAGGTCACATATTATCCGATTCCATTTATATGAGAGATCCAGAATAGATAACTCTATAGAGAAAGAATGCAGATTTGTGGTTGCCAGGAGCTTAGAGAAAGGAGGAACAGGGAAAAACTGCTTGAAGTAAAGAAGTGTTACTTTAATGGAAATGTTTCGGAACAAGATAGAGGTGGTGGTTGCACAGTATTGCACACGTACTCAATGCTGCTCAATCATTCACTTTAAAACGATTCATTTCATGTTATGTGATTTTTACCTTAATAAATTATTTTTTTAATTTTTAAATACTAACTATTCTTACTTGTATATTCATCTTTCAATTCCCAAGTATTTAATACTGTAGGTTTCCCACAAATGTTCCTTGAATAAACAATATAAACTTTACAAAAGCTTAAGTCTTCTACGCTCTGCTTTTATTGACCTTGAATCCTATGGATCACCGTTGCTAAGAAAGACTTCTGTGAAATAATTCAAATAAATAACTATAGCACGCCACATAATACATTTAAGTACTCTTTAACCACCATAACAACATTTACTCTCACAGGCACTTGTTTCCTGTAATTACCACTTCTGTGCAAATAAACTCCAGCTGAAAGTTATGAGAATATAAATTCAAAATAGAACCTCTACCTTGCCAGCACTGTGGAGATGTTTACCAGTATGTACGTGCCATTTATGTGCACTGCTCACTGAAAAGGCAGTAACCGTTCACAGATTGCTCCAAGAATAAATCTTATTGACAAGGCAACAAAATGGAATTAAAATAATGCAGTCAGCTCAGAGATCTGTTGACAAATTACCCATGATAATCAGTCCTTTATGATTTCTGACAGCACCCACTCTAAACCAAAACCAAACCCACTGTCATCAAGTAGATTCCAACTCATAGCCACCCTATGGGACAGAGTAGAACTGCCCCATAGGGTTTCAAAGGCTATAAATCTTTGTGGAAGCAGACTGCCACATCATCCTCCCGTGATTGGGCTGGTGGGTTTGAACCGCGCCAATCTTTACAGTTAGCAGTGGAGCGCTTTAACTACCACGCCACCAGGGCTTCTCTGCACCCGCTCTAGTGAGTGCTAAATGCAAGTACTTTGTTGGTATCCCACAGTGAAGACATTGTTCATTATTGTTACCCTATGTCTTTTCATGGAAAGTAGCTGCTTGTCATGGCGAGATAGATATGAATCCCACATCTGCCCCTTGCTATCTGTTAGGCTTTGGGTAAATTATTTCACCTCTCTAAGCCTCAGTTTTCCCATCTTAAAAAAAAAACAAAATTGCCATTGAGTCGATTCCAACTCATAGCAACCCTATAGGACACAGTAGAATTGCTCCACAGGGTTTCCAGGGGGCGGATGGTGTATTTGAACTGCCAACCTTTTGGTTAGCAGCCAAGCTCTTAAAATACTGTGCCACCAGAGCTCCTTTCCCATCATTGAACTGGCTTATCTCAGGATTTTGAGAGGGCCAAATTTAGGAAGTTAAAAAGCAGGTACTTAATAAATGTCAATATATATATTATATATTGTACTCACCATACAAATCAGAGCCCTGGTGGCATGGTGGTTAAGAGCTCTGCTGCTAACCAAAAGGTCGGCAGTTGGAATCCACCAGCTGCTTCTTGGAAGCCCTATGGGGCAGTTCTACTTGGACCTACGGTCGCTATGAGTCAGAATCAGCTTGATAGCAAAGGGTTTGGTTTGATTTTTTTTTTTTCCACCATATAAATTTCCACTAGTTTCCATGTTAGAAATAAATGTTACTTTTCGGATGAACTGATGTACTTCCTATAAACTGGCTAACAAGCTTTATAACAGAACATGAAGAGACTGGATCAAAGTTGCCCACTAAGAACATATTAAAACCTTCTCCGCAGCTCAAATCCCCATAAATGACAAAAAGATTTAAATTGAAAACAGCACTAGAAAATAAGACATAGTGTGCTCAATAAAGCAGAAATTATAGAAATTCCTGAAAAATTAAAGGCAGTTAGGTTTTTATTGAGGGAAGTAGTAATAGCCAAAACAGCCCTAAGAGAGAACAGATGAAGAGGGTGAAAGTGTCTTTGGGCTCTAAGCTGAGAGGCAATAGATAAAAAGAACAAGAGAGGACCCAGGGTCGACCAGAAGGGTGACTGGTTGAGGTAGAAGCATCCAGAAAGTCTGAACTCTTTGTATCTCTTCTTATGCCAAGCAAGTTCAGTGGTGGCATCTTCCCCAAGACAGAAGCAGTGCACACCAGGAACATGTCAGTCCTGGTACTTGGGACTTGGGACACTACTCACTGCTACCCAGAAGGAAGGGGAGGCCTCATTGTCCAGGAGGCCACATGCCACAGGCCTGCCTGGAATCCTGGAAGCAGGCCACGTAAACAAATACAGCAGAGACAGACTAACACAGGAGCTCAGATGCAAGACGAGCATGCAGCCAAAAATCAGCAAATATTTAAAGAAAAGTCATCCTCTGAATGAAAGGCACCAAAATATCACACGGGTAAACTAGCCTCCAAAGAAAAAAAGATAATGAAACAAACAAATCACACGTTAAAAGAAGTACAGCAGATGTAGTCAATATCCTCGGAGGAACAGAAGAGTCTAAGGGCTCCATTAAACTAAAATAGGTTATTATGAACAAGAACTCATTAGAAATCTTCAAAAGGAAGACTCATCGTTGAAATCAAGAATTCTGATTAGGTATAAACGTGTCTGTATCTATGTATATACGTTGTTGTCGTTAAGATCATCAGGTCGGTTCCAACTCATAGCATCCCTGTGTCCTACAGACTGAAACACTGCCCGCTCCTGCGCCATGCTCACAATCGTTATGCTTGAGCCCATTGTTGCAGCCACTGTGTCAATCCATCTCGTGGAGGGTCCTCCTCTTTTTCGATGACCCTGTCCTTTACCAAGCATGACATCCTTCTCCAGGGACTGATCCCTCCTGACAACATGTCCAAAGTATGTAAGACGTAGTCTCATCATCCTTGCTCCTAAGGAGCATTCTGGCTGTACTTCTTCCAACACAGATTTGTTCATTCTTTTGGCAGTCCATGGTATATTCTATATTCTTCGCCAACACCACAATTCAAAGGCATCAGTTCTTTGGTCTTCCTTATTCATATCCAGCTTTCACATGCATATAATGTGATTGAAAACACTATGGCTTGGGTCAGGTGCACCTTAGTCTTCAAGGTGACATCTTTGCTTTTCAACACTTGAAAGAGGTCTTTTGCAGCAGATTTGCCCAATGCAATATGTCTTTTGATTTCCTGACTGCTTCTTTCGTGGGTGTTGATTGTGGATCCAAGCAAAATGAAATCCTTGACAACCTCAGTCTTTTCTCTGTTTATCGTGAAGTTGCTTATTGGTCCAGTTGTGAGGAATTTTGTTTTCTTTATGTTCAGGTGTAATCCATACAGAAGGCTGTGGTCTTTGATCTTCATCAGTAAGTGCTTCAAGTCCTTTTCACTTTCAGCAAGCAACGTTGTGTCACCTGCGTATCGCAGGTTGTTACTGAGTCTTCCCCCAGTCTTGGTATATACACATAGACTTCTGCTTGGCTTAGAATGTAGAAAGCTGCAAGGAACATCACTTGTACCCTAACAATGAAAAAAAAGCCTGAAAACCCACAAAATCATAACTTTCTTGAGTTTATCAGTAAGCTGAAATTACAAGGCAACCAAGCAAACCAAATCCCAAGGAGGGGCAAGCCCCTCCAAGGAAAGACAGTCACATGAACTATCTCATCTTTGACAAAGCATGGGAGAAAGAAGTGGCCATCACGTAAGCAGATAAGAAAAAAAATCAGCTAAACTTTTAACAAATTCTTCAAGGCCAAATATGGGCAAGTATGGTAGTTTGGAATAGCTGGGGCCCAAGACACAGCGGAGATTTCACTCCTTCCCAAGCTCTTCTCCATGAGCCTCCACCAAGCACTCATCAGAGATATCAGGGACAGGAGATCAAAGAAAGCGCCCATTGGTGGTACAGATGTGCAGGAGGTGATCAGCAGCTTCGGGAGGGACAGGCACATGGTCTTAAACACACATACACAAACACACATATACTCACACCTAGACAAGTCATAGTCAAAATAATAACAATGGAAGATAAAGAGAAGATCTTGAAATCGGAGAAAAAAGAAACAATACTTACAGAGAAACAAAGATAAATATTACAGCTGACTTACCATCGGAAACAATGCAAGCCACAAGGCAATGAAGTGACATCCTTAAAGTACTAAAAGAAAAACTGTCAACCCAGAATTCTATACCCAGAGAAAATGATGTTTTTAAAGGGAAAATATACAGAAGCAAGGAAGCTATTTTTTGTGTGAAGACATAATGTCAGAAATTTATTTTAAAAACTCCAAAAAAAATAATTATGAGATAGATGAAAAAATTTGCTAAAATATTAGTACTTGTTGAAGCCAGGTGATAGGTACATGGGAATTTATTATAGTGTTTCATCTTTGCTTGAGTATGTAAAATTTATATAATAAAAATGCTTTTTTAAGAGTTAAAGTTGGAAGGAAGAAGGCAAAGAGAGGCATTACAGAAAATGTGGGACCTAGAGAAAATACTGTTAACAAATAAAGTATCTCCTTTCAATATTTTTAATACACATATACATTCATTTGTTCTCACAAAACGAAGAATATACAGGACGTTTACTTAGCTAATGTTTTCATTTAATAATATAGCATTTATTTTTCCCACATTCTTAAAAATTCTCTAGAACATAGCTCTTAATCACTATCTTGTATCCCATCTTATGCTGAACTATAATTTATTTAAGTAATGCAATTCCAGAAATTCTTAAAACCAATTAATCACTTAATTATCATGTCGTGGATTGAATTATGTCCCCCCAAAAATCTGTGTATCAATTTGGCTGGGCCATGATTCCCAGTATTGTGTGGTTGTCCTCCATTTTATGATTGTAATTTTATGCTAAAGAGGATTAGGGTGGGATTGTAACACCACCCTTACCCAGGTCACATCCCTGATCCAACGTAAAGGGAGTTTCCCTGGGGTATGGCCTGCACCACCTTTTTCTTACAAGAGATAAAAGGAAAGGGAAGCGAGCAGAGAGGGGGGAACCTCATACCACCAAGAAAGAAGCACGGGGAGCAGAGTGCATCCTTTGGACCTGGGGCTCCCATGCGGAGAAGCTCCTAGCCCAGGGGAAGAGTGAAGACAAGAACTTTTCTCCAGAGCCAACAGAGAGAGAAAGCCTTCGCCTGGAGCTGATGCCCTGAATTTGGACTTGTAGCCTACTGCACTGTGAGAGAATAAACCTCTCTTTGTTGAAGCCATCCACTTGTGGTGTTTCTATTCCAGCAGCACTAGATGACTGAGACAAGGACTAAGACAACAATGAATCAGTTTTAAGAATTCTGGAATTGCATCCGCTAATCAATATGTACAAGACACTGCTGAGTGCTGCAGGGGAAATCAAGAAATACCAACTTACGACTTACTTGCCATGCATAAGAAAGCAAACCTTTAATGAGATAAGAAAATTATTTCTTTACAGCATGGAGATAGGTTTTCAGAAAAAGACTAAAACAGGAGAAAATGACATAACCAGAAAAATTTCTAAACCGTCCAGACTCAGAATCTGGCAGAGTAACTTCATTATTTTGATTAAAGTGAGTTTTGAGACCATGAGGCGTATTCCATACATGAAAAATGTAAACAGAAAGGATAACGTCTCTTATGGATTGAATTGTGCCCCCGAAAATATGTGTTGTAAACCCTAACCCCTATACCTGAATGGGAATGGGTTTTCTTTGTTATGTCAGTGAGGACTTAGTGCAGGATGTATCTCAAACTAATCACCTTTGAGATATAATTTAGATCAGGTGCAGAGAAGCAAGCAGAGATGAGGGAAGGTTAATGCCAAGCCACGTGGAGATGGCCAAGCAACAGAGGAACAGAAGCTGAAGAGACAAGGACCTTCCTCCAGAGCCAACAGAGAGAGTAAGACTTCCCCTAGCCCGCAGCCTGAATTCAGACTTCTAGTCTTCTAAACAGTGAGAAAATAAATTTCTGCTTGTTAAATCCACCCACTCGTGGTATTTCTGTTATAGCAGTACTAGATAACTAAGATAGTCTACTAAAAGTTTTTGCATTGTTTTACGTTTTTTTATTATCTAGTTGTCTGGTAACTTCCAATAGCAAAGAATTGACAGTGGTGCACATTTGCACCCAAAGTATTCAATTAAAACCTCTTTAAAAGTTGCACTTATTGTTACTGAACTGTACATGTGAAGATTGTTGAAATGGAAAATGTTTCATTACCTATAAATTTACCACAATTTTTTAAAGCTGCACTTACTGAAGTTTCCTGAAACGTGCTACAACATCGATGAACCTTGAAAACTTTATGCTGAATGGAAGAGACCAGTTACAAAAGCCACACATCGTCCGATTCCATTTATATAAAACGTCCAGAACAGGGACATCCACAGAGACAGAACGTGGATTAGTGGTTGCCAGGGGCTGGTGGGACGAGAGAGTGGTTAAGTTCTGCTAATGGGCTTGGGGTTTCTTTTTGGGGTGATAAAAATCTTCTCACAGTGCTAAGAGCTCAGCTGCTAACCAAAAGGTCAGCAGTTCGAATCCACCAGCTGCTCCTTGGAAACCCTATGGGGCAGCTCTACCCTGTCCTATAGGGTCAATACGAGTCAGAATCAACTCGACAGCAACAGGTTTTATGGGATGGTTGTACAACACTGTGAACATACTAAATACCACTAAATTGTACAATTTAAAATGGTTAAAATGATGAATTTTATGGTATCTGAATTTTACCTCAGTTTAAAAAAAGAATGAAGATAGAATATAAATATTTTCAGATTAAAGAAAATAAGTTGCATTTATTGCTGTCAAAAAACAATCTGCCAAAGGAACAGAAACATTTCACCCGTATTAAAAAACAAATCCAAGTGGATTCCAACTCATGGTGACCCCATGTGTTACAGAGCAGAACTGATCCACAGGGTGTTCTTGGCTATAATCTTTACAGAAGCAGATCACCAGGCCTTTCTTCCAAGGTGCCTCTCGGTGGGTTCAAACCTCCAGCCTTTCGGTTAGTAATCGAGCGCAAACCATGTGCACTCTCCAGGGGTCTCTCACCAGTCTTGGCACCTACCAAGCAATGTGTGTTCAGAGTCATGATTTCTCCGCTACACTCATGGGCCTGCAAGGCCGTTTCCCAATTCAGGCACATGTTCATTATTTCATAAACTCCTGGAGGCAAATGATCTAAAATAAATTTTATCGTTACCTATAAATATAATTTAGGTATTTATAGGCTCTAGAGACTTCAGTTGAATTTACCTCAAAGATAAATCAATCAGAAACCTTTAGAGACTCAAATTTAGATTTCTTACTCACTGACTCAGATAGTAAATATTTAGTAACTAAACTGTTAAAAAGCTGGAATGAGTTTAAAAACATTCCCTTTAATTCTGATAACAAAATAAAATTTGCTGCCCAGAGACTTGGGTTTTACAGTGTACCTCCCAATTTTCTCCCAGAAAATAAAGGCTTGTCATTGTTGGTAGAAAAACAATGAAGCATCTTTAGAAAGTTCTGCTACACACGATACGTCGGGAGCATTCTAGCTGCTTATTCAACAAACTTTTATAGGCACTTGGAGTCTTTCAAGAAGTTAAAAAAGATATATGCTTAAAAACAAAGTTTAAATGATTTCAGAATCTGGTAGCTATAAATGACAGACAGTAAGATTTCTTTTGCTCATTTTTGCCCAAATGTCCTACAATTTCCACTCTGCAACTTCATCTTTTTTTCCATCATGAAAATACCCTTAGTCTTGCAAGCACCTTAATATAAAATTATTGAAGTTTTTTATTTAGGTGTAGACATAAAGCTGCAAGTATAACCCTTAAAAAAATTAACAGTTAAAATATATATACGTGTGTGTGTGTGTATATATATATATATACACACACACACACTCTGTCGTATATGGTTGCTATGAGTTGGAATCGACTCGACGGCAATGGGTTTGGGTTTTTTTTGTGCTTTTTTTATAGTCCCCTACGGAGCACAATTTTACTCTGAAACACGTGGGAACACCATGAGTCAGAATTGACTGGATGGAACTGATATATACTCACAGACACACAAAACACATTCAATTATCTACATCTAAATTGATATATTAATGGACATTGCCTTCCTATTCAGGAGAATAAAAATAAAAGCGTTGCAATGGGGTGAATGACAATGATGAATTCTATTGTTCTCTGACCAGGGTAGCCATCTTTAACTCGCTGTTATTCTTCCTTCCCTTCCGTTCCTATTCTGTAAACTAAGTATGCGTGGCAATGCTGGTGGTTTATTCAGATACTAGAAGAGAAGGACTGAGTCTGTGGAAATGTCTTTGCATGGCACCTGTCTTAGTTATCTAGGGCTGCTATAACAGAAATACCACAAGTGGATGGCTTTAACAAAGAGAAATATATTCTTTCGCAGTTTAGGAGGCTAGAAGTCCGAATTCAGGTGTAAGATCCAGGGGAAGACTTTCTCTCTCTGTCTGCTCTGGGGAAAGGACCTTGTCATCAATCTTCCCCTTGTCTAGGAGCTTCTCAGCGCAGGGACCCCAGGTGTAAAGGACACATTCTGCTCCTGGCACTACTTTATTGGTGGTATGAAGTCCCTCTGTCTCTCTGCTCAGTTCTCTCTTTTATATCTCAAAAGAGATTGATTTAAGATACAACCTAATCTTGTAGATTGAGTCCTGCCTCATTAACATAACTGCTTCTAATCCTGCCTCATTAACATCATAGAGGTAGGATTTACAACAGACAGGAAAATCACATCAGATGACAAAATGGTGGACAATCACACAATACTGGGAATTATGGCCTTGCCAAATTGACACACATTTTGGGGGGACACAATTCATCCATAACAGTACCTATTAAGGTCATTTGTAATTTTAGGCTTAATAAATATTTCTGAATGATGCCTGAAGGAAATAATGCATATTTGATCAGGGTCCCATTTATACTTTAGAACACAGAAATTCCGATTTGTGCTCTTGGCGGAATTTGTCTCCCTCTAAGTAACACCCGTTTTCAGCATAAAAGGGTGATCATGACATTGATATTTTCAGGAATAACACTGTCGTTTGGACAATCTTGGTGGGGCTGAAAGGCTTTGCATTTCAGAGTCATGCATTTCTCTAGAGGTTGAAGGGTTAAAATAAAGGATGTGTGGTAAAATAATTCAGTCTCCACCTCTCTCTTATCGAAGACAGTATAACCAACTCCTTACTCTCCACAGAGACTCAACCCAGTCTCACAAAATTCAGAAGGCCTGCTCAGTGGTTAAATATCATCTGCATTTTCTCGGAATGTTTACTGGAGGGAGTTCAAATCCTCGGATACTGGTCAAGGTTTCCATCATGCTTCCTTTGCAAACGTAATCAGTGTTGCCTTTTCTTCTGGTAACCAAGTGTTCCTCTGTGTGTTCCCTAGAGCTGGTTATCGTTGCATTCCTCAGCCTCCAAAACTTACCCAGGCACAGAGCTGTCTCTGAAGTCAAAGGTACACCATGCTCAGACCTACTGTAAATGTTGCATGAGTTTCTGATCCAAACTTTTGATCTGCCATTTGTTCTCTCTTCCCTTGTCTGCTGGGATCCTGGCCCACGTGGCACATTTTGTTGGTGGTATGCCCTGCTCCGGTGAGAGAACAACAAAAGTCTTAGTTTCTAAATATGGAAGCAATGTTTCAGAAGTGGTGATACTTCACTACATAAGCTACCATACTTCTCAAGATGTTTCCAAGATTCGGGTATCTGTTAAGACAACTCTGACCATTCTTCAAGCTTGTCTATGTTGACTAAACTTTAAATATTTTAGCAATTGGTTCATTCACATTTTAAAGACACTGTGCACTTAAAAAAAACACAAGGCTCATTAGCTATAGAATATGTTATGTGATTTAGGCAAGATCCTTTCACATGGAATACAGAAAAGGAACACATAAAGGTTAACAGTTATCTTATGATGTATTTGCATATAGTCATAGCAGTGAGGAGGTGAAACTTTTTTTCTTAGCAAATTACTTGGCAAGGGACCCAAATAGGTCAGAAATTTGAACATGGGAAATCAAATGGCAGAATAAAAGCCAATTCTCACTTAACTACCCGCATGCAGTCTCCCTTGCACGGACCCTGCGTAAAAACCCACGGTACACAGAGAAAGAGAGAGAAGGAGCTAAACAAGGCACATGTGAAATTTATGAAAGAGTATGCCTGCTCTAAGAAAACATTTTAGTTTGGGGGTAAGGGTAGTAATTTAGAAGGCCAGTAGAAAAAATTGTGAACCTACTATAATAAATGATATAATATGTAACTATATTTTGATTTCAATTCAAATATATATATATTTGATATAACTACTCTGCCTAAAAGAAATGGTATGCAACCATGAAAATAAATGCATTAAAATATCATCAATTCACCACTTTAAACAAAATCCAGTAACTTCCTTTGCAGAATTCAATGGCCTCCATGATCAGGCCCCTAAGCATGCCTCCTGACACCCCATAATCCAATAATACAAAACTACTTCAGCATTTTATTATTTCACTTTCATATTTTTATACATGCTGTTCCATAGCCTGTCCACTCAGGTACGTACTACTCATCCTTCAAAACCTAACTCAGATATCGCCTCTTTTGTAACAGAACTTATTATCTCCCAGTTGGTGTCCCAAATGAGCCTTCAACCAGCCATAACCTCTCCTGCCAGCAACCTTCTCCATTTGAAATGTAGCTCCTGGCTTGCTACCAAGCCCTGGTACAGACCGAATGCCAGACTGTGGGGCACCAAGTGGCTTTGCAACCTGAACTGCCCATCACAAACCGAGTATTATCTGATACCCCCCAAATCACAAAATTGACTGTGCACAGCAGCATTCCACTATAAATTAGAAATGATATAATACAGATGGGCTTGAGCAGGCTTGGAAGGCACAAGCAAATTACACAAGCAGGAAGCTCATATTTCCATGGTGCCTGCTCCCAATGTTTTGCCATCTCCCCCTCAACCCTCTGTGGCCTCGTAGGGAATTCCCTACGACCAGTCAAGACAGGAGCAAAACGCTTGGGTCTGGTAACAAATGAATCTACACTCTATGTCTTTCAGGCCACCTCAGAAAGACAGTGATGAATGGAAATCCACCCCATGGCAGAACTTTAGGTAGTGCATTTGGTTGTCCACTGCATGAGAAAGGAGAAATGGTCTGAGATCTAGATATATACTGACTCATGGGCAAGGGCTAACAGTGTTGGCCCACTGGTTAGGGATTTGGAAAATTGGTGGCAAGGGTGAGTGGAGGAGAGATGTGTGAATGGACTATTAGAATGGACATGAAGTATGAAGATATGCACCAGAGGGATTACTCTGGAGGAAGCTCCCAATAATTGGGTGGACTAAAAGACTTACTCAGTTTCTGCCGGGAAGCCTCTGTGTTTGCTTGATGGGCTGATGTAAAAGTGGCCATGGTGGCAGGGATGAAGGATATAAATGGGCTCACCAAAGCTGATCTAGCTATCAGACTTATTTAGGGCCCAATTTGCCAATAGTAGAGGTCATTACTGTACCCCTGATATGACACTACTTCCTGGGGGGACCAGCCAGTCACCTGGAAGCAGATAAAGTACATTGGACTTTTCCATAATGGATGGGGTGCAAATTTGTCCTCACATATTAGACTTACTCTAGGTTCAGATTTGTCATCCCCGCTTGAAGTACTTTTTCCAGCACCTCCATGCATGAACTTACAGAATTCCTCAGTCACTGTCATTGATGTCCCACATAAGTTTTCCATCCAGAGGAAATATTTTAAGGCAAAGGAAGAGTGGCAATGGACATGCATCCAAGGCATTCACTGGTCTTTCCACTGGAAGCAGTTAGCTTGATAGGATGGTAGAATGGCCTGCTGGCTACAGCGCCAGTTGGAAGATCACAGACCCTGAGGTTGGGATGCTATCCTACAGGATGCAGTATATGCCTTAAACCAGTTTCCAATAAGTGGTCCTATCTCCTCCAGAGCTAGAACGCATGGGTCCAGGAACCAGAAAGTGAAGGTAGAAGTACTCCCTCTCACTATTATTTCCCGTAAATTTTTTCATCTTGTCCCCACCACTCAAAGAATTTTTGTGTCTTGTCAATGTGACTTTGAGCTCGGTAGGTTTAGATGTCTTAGTGCCCAAGGGAGGCAAGCTTCTACCACGAAATGTAGTCATGGGTCTGATTAATTCCAAGGCTGTTCTCTGGCCTTTTTGAAATTCTCATACCTCTAAATCAACAGGCAGAGGAAGAAAGTCATTCTACGGGTCAGAGTGATTAATCCCAATTACCAGGAGGAAACTGGATTGCTGCCACTTAATGGTGGCATGAAGGACTATGTTTGAAGCAGAGATTCACTGGGGCACCTCTTAGTACTCTCTTGCCCAATAGCCCTGGTCAATGAAAAACTACAGCAACTCAATTAAGATAAAACTCCCAAGGACTCAGACCCCACAGGAATGAAGGTTTGGGTCAAGTCATCAGAAGAAGAACTCTCCAGGTTCAAAGTTAGCAGAGGATGAGGGATACATGAGATGGTTGTTGAACAAAGGCAACCACGATTATCAACTAAGGCCTGTGCTGAGCTACGGAAATAGGAAACGTAGCAGCTATAAACCAAAACCAAAGGGGTTAGCAGCTATACCTTTTGTTTGTCCCCCAGGCCCACTCTCCATCTTTCTCCACCCTTCTCTCCTCCCAGAAGGGTGACTTGTAAAGATTACATCAATAGTTACGTTACCTCCTGGCTTCTGGTTGGGTTTGACCAATGAGAAACACCAGCAGATCAGAGAACAGGAGTGGAGTGAGGATGGGGAATATACTCTCTCTGCCCCTCCTCCCTCCCCACAGAGTTCTCTGACCCCTGCCTATAGCCCTGCATCTAAAATCTCAGCTCCAGTCAGGTGCGCTCTCCACTCTCTCCTCTCAGTCTCTAAGTTCTAGTAAGTGCCTCCTCCCATTAACTCTTCTGAAGCCCTGCCTTACTAGCTCCTAGATCTGGCACTACCCCTTCTGAGATTCCTTTCCCCTGTCCTGTGAAAAGTCCCCTTATTACATTCTCTTCCATTTATCCTATGGCTATGCCGTCTATTTGCTGCTAGGACACTGACATGCACATCTTTCTCCTCCACTAAAATACGACCTCCTTGAGGGCAGGTTCTATACCTTATTCATTGTTGTATTCTCAAGAGCTTAGCCAGTGCCTGGGATGTAATAACCAAAACCAAACCCACTGCCGTTAATTCCAACTCATAGCAACCCTACAGGACAGAGTAGAACTGCCCCATAGGGTTTCCTAAGCTTTAAGTCTTTACAGAAGCAGACTGCCGCATCTTTCTTCTGAAAAAAGGCTGACGGGTTCGAACTGCCGACCTTTCGTCAGTAACTGAGCACTTTAACCACTGCACCACCAGGGCTCCTCCGGAATATAATAGGTGCTCATTAAATATTGTTGGTTGAATGAATGAGTGAATGGATGAATGATAAAATACAAATATCCACAGTATAGGACAGACTATAAGTAGCATAAGAACAGGGCACTACACACAGCAAGGGAGGGCCAGTGGGGCTGAGACCCGGTCTGCACAGAGCTGCACCGAGTTGTATTAGCCCAGATCCAGAGGACGGGGTGCCTTTTGCAACTGCTCCAACCAGGGCGTGCCTTTTGGAAATCTGAGCAAAGAAGTGGAATGTTCTAGCAGGGACTTTTGCGTAAGAAAAAGATATGACCTAAGTACTTTGGGCAGTCAGGTTTAAAATAAAAAATGTTTATATCAGCTTGAGGGCAATAAAGAAAGGTATCAGCTAGGAAAGTTCTCATGATTACATTTATTATGAGATAAATGCTTTGTGTTCAGTTATTTAGCAATCTTTACAGTTGTCAAACATGCCGTGAGACAAAGTATTTTTAGCCAAGCCTAACTACAAAGGAAGCAACCGAACCTGCTGCTGTCAAGTCGATTCCGACTCCTAGTGACCCTGCACGACGGAGTAGAACTGCCCGGTAGAGTTTCCAAGGAGCGGCTGGTGGATTCGAACTGCCAATCTTTTGGTTAGCAGTCATAGTTCTTAACCACTGTGCCACCAGGGCTCCAAGCCTCAGACAAATCATAATAGGATTTTTTTTAAACCCTAGTCCAATTAGTTGCGGGCTCACGCAAGCAGTTGTGGGAGATGCTTCCAAATCCTTAACACATGACTCACCGGTGTAAATAAGCCGTGGCAAATTCAACGGACCAAATTTTTCAGGTGTTCTGATTTGGTCACAGGTATATAGAAATGGACTTAAACAAAGCTTTGTGTTCCCTCTGTAGAAAAAGGAAAAAAGTCCAAGGCCGGTAAATATTTTTTCAGGTCGCTAAACCAGCATCTAAATACTGAGATAAACAATGAACAAATACATAAATAGCGATGTTGTGCTTCAACCCCATCAGGTCACCTTAACTAATAAACCAAAAAGAAAAAAAAAAAAAACCCAAACCGCTTGAGTGGATTCCAAGTCATCGCAACCCCATAGGACAGCGGAGAACTGCAATACAGGGTTTCTAAGGAGCAGCTGGTGAATTTGAACTGCCGATCTTTTGGTTAACCACTGCGCCACCAGAGCTCCGCCTTAAATAACAGTGCAGATAAATACCAGGGGCTCGACTGAAAAAGGCTGTCAATAAGATCAAGGATTAATGCCACTAAAATACGTTTCTTTATTTGGTAAATCTAATTTTATTTCAATTACTTGCAGGAACTGCTGAATCTGATTTTTATGATGATAATTTAAACAAAATCTTTGTAATAGACTAAAATGCTCTGATATTAGCATTTTTGAGACTCAGTAAAAATTATAGGATTTGGGGTTCAGTGAAAGAATTAGTGAACCTTTACATTCATGAAGAAGAGTTTAAGATTTCTACGGCAAAAGTGGAATACTCATTAGAGAACTCATGTACTTTAATGGTTATATCTGACCAGTCCCTTTGGCAAACAAATAAGTCAGCTTTTGTTACTCTGCCACACTGGGTTAATTTAAACCATACCTGTTTAGAAGGGTGTCTGGAGAATTTCTGCAAGTTTTGACCTGCATCTCCTTGATACAAGAAACTATGTGACTTTGTTTCAGAACCCTATAAAGGGGAGCAAATGTGTTTGCCGTTTTACGGATCACTTCCTGGACCAAGTGTCTCCTTTTGCCTTCTCTGTTACAATGCACACTTTTCTTCCTTGTAAAACGGAAAGAATATTGGTTTGAGTCAGGCTGGCCTGGGTTCAAATTCCAATATTCTCATTTTTTAGCCCTGTGGGCTCTAAGATCCTCAGTTCCCCCATTTATAAAACTGGCCCCACAAGAACTATTTTACAGAGTTGTTATATATCAAAAATGGATAGTACCTATTTCAGTACCAAGCTTTTAATAACTGGTAGCAGCATCATTATTCCTGTTATTATTACGATTATTTTCATTGGGACTTCTGCCATGTCACTTTGGTTTCAAAAACCTGCAGCAGTTAGGAATGAAATTATTCAGAAAACGAGGGGGAATCACTAGAGAGTCAGTTGTATTTTACTCAGTGAGAGGTTCACTAGTGACGGTTGGATAGACCATTTTATCGTATAAAACACGTGTCTAATAAAACAGACAGGATTCTTTCCCAACTACAGTCCAAGAACCAGTGGAAATCAGAATTTAGATGAAGTCTATAAAAACGGTATCACTCCCAGAGCACTACAGAAATGAGTTTTTAATTCGTCCACGTTGGTCCCGATTTTATAGCATCCTCTGCTGAGCATATGGGGTCGCCAAGCGTTGGACTTAAATCTACAGCACCTGGTTTTGGTTTGCTGAGCAATTAACAATGATCACTTTTTATTATTGCCTAAAACCTAAAATATCTATAAAATGTGTTTTTCTGGTCTGTTGCTATAATTGTTTATTTAGACGCCATCCACATCACTTTTGCCATAAAAATGAATAAAATATGCAAATCACCTGAAATAGCTATACGTCTTGTATAAACAGCATGATAACACAGATGGTTTAAGGGGCCTATCTAGTAAACGGAGTCCTTGGGTGATACAAACGGTCAGCGCTCAACTATTAACCCGATGATCAGTGGTTTGAACCCACCCAAACGTGCCTCAGAAGAAAGTCCTGGTGATCTGCTTCGGAAAGGTCACAGCCTTGAGAACCCTATGGAGCACAGTTCAGCTCTGTACCACACGGAGCTGCAATGAGGCGGAGTCAGAATCATCGTGTCAGAAGCTGGTTTTTCTGGTAAAACCCACACCCCAAAATGCCAACCGTTTCATAGTATCAGTGCCGAATATTCACGTAGGAAACAGAAAAAGTTTCACCAAGTAATGAATACATCACGTTATCTGACATCTCCTTTCTTCTTCCCCTGACCCTTTCTAAGAGTATCCAAAAAAACCAAACCCCTTGCCATCCAGTCAATTCCGACTCATAGCGGCCCTATAGGACAGCGTAGAACCGCCCCACTGAGTTTCTAAGGAGCGCCCGGTGGATTCAAACTGCTTATATTTTGGTTAGCAGCTATAGCTCTTAACCACTACGCCCCCAGGGTTTTCTTCTAAGAGTATATCTAACAGCAGATAATTTGCCAATTCTTTCAAGATGTCACCTGTCTTTTTTTCTTTACTGGAATGATTTGCTCTAAGAGCAGTAGCTTGGAACAGCATTAGGAGTGTCAGGTTTTATAACAAGCCATGTAGATGGAGGGTTTTGTTGGGTCGGGGCTTTTTTTTTTTTTTGGCTGACAGCAAACGAGTCTATCTGAAAACATGCTAAGCTCCAGCAGGTGCCCAGAGCTAATTTGGTTTGGAACTATTTTTAAAAAGCATTAGCTAAGTTTTATAACCAGTCATACCAAATGCTATATTGTTTCTCTGTCTTCCTGAAATCCAGGGGCCAGTTTTCAAAACGTGACTCTGAACATAAGGCCACAGATTGGCCGTGTACTAATCGGGCCTGAAATACCCAGATCCCTACGCCTTTTCATAGATCCCTAGAAATACAACCTTCAGAGGTGGACCCTTTGGTTTCCACGTGCCACGTTCCTTTGGGAGTTCTCTGCATTTCCTGTGAGGAGTTTTCATTTAGACCTAGTGTTGTTTCAGCTCTGGCCAGAAAAGATGACGTGAAATGCTTCCCAGCAGTCAGATGTGTGGATTCCACTGCGTGCTGGTGGCACGTGTTTTTACTTGAAGCTATCACAATGGAGACTTGCTCTCCCCGTGGAATCTCTGTCCTGGCAATTGGCATCCTTCTCCTCATTCTCTGGGATTAAACACCCACTTAGGTGTGGTGTTTGAAGAACCCTCAGCTTTGAATCTCTCCAACACATGCGTTGAGCCCAGCCTTCCTTTTCTCAAACACTTAAGTCCCATTTGGATTTAGATAAGAAGATTGGATTTTTTTTGGCTGGCTTTTTTGTTTGATCCCTGTATATCCAAGCAGAGAAATCATGAATGCAGTAACTAGAGTCAAAATATATATTTGAGGCAGCAGGTCTCGTGTGTAGAAGATGAGTTTTGGAGTCAACCAGACCTGGGTTTGGATTCTGGCAAAGCCCCTTATCAGTGTGACATCCTGGGCAAGTTAACCTCTCTGTGAAAAATGGGAATAATAATATCTACCTCACAGGATTGTAACGACCATTAAATATGATTATATGTGTAAAATGGCTAACATTAAATCAGGCTCCTAATAAATGCTCAATAAATTCTAATTTCTTCCAATTGCCTTTCTCTAACAGTGAAACAACCCAAAGCTGCTTTGTGTTCATTCTACTCTAAGGAGCTCTTCTGTTGAAGACACGCCAAACACACCTTTCAGCTGACACTCATAACAGCCCCTTAAGGTGGTCCTGGCAGCTGTCATTGGCCCTTTGTCAGATTAGAAATCTAAGGTGCAAACAGGTGAAATCATTTTCCCGAAGCCTTGCAGAAGGGAAGTAGCAAGGCCACAAGCAAGAACACAGATGACGTGTCTATAATTTCAGTTCTTTTCCTACAGTTTTGCCATTTCACTTTGTTTGTCACACACTGAATTATTTAAGTGAAAACCTGCTCCGTGGAGTCTCCGTTCCTGAAAGACTCAGGAAATAGGACGGTGAGCACGCAATGGGGAGAACCACAGCCGGCAGAGCCATGTCCATCTGGCCCTGCTTTTGTCCCTTGCAGGGCAGCCAAGGATCAGGCGGTGGGAGGTCACAGTTGCCTTCCACGCCGTTAACTTCAAAAGGCTGGGGTATTAGGGCCAGAAAGGACCTCGGAGGGCAAGGGGTGGCATAAAGACAAGGCCAAGATGTGATGAGTTCCCTTTTGATATTTTGAGTTTGAAGAGACAGTAGGACGGCTAGCTTGTTCTCTTGCCCACTCCGCCCTCATTCAGAGGTTTGCTCAGTAACGTTCCATCCTGTCAGCCTCCCTGACATTAGCAGAGCAGACATACTATCTGGTGGGCTGTCAGGCTTGTACCCAGGCTCTTGAAACTTAATTCCCTTCTATGAGGTCTCAAAAAAGGTGCTTTAAGTCTCGGTGTAAAAAATTTTTTAAATCATACTTGGAATTTTCTCGCAAAGGTCTCCACATTTCAGTTGACCGTCACCACGACGCTGCAATGCAGACAAAACCGAGCTTTTTTTTACAAGGGGTCCGCAGTTCAGAGCTGTTAGTTAGCTGGTAAGAAGTGGCACATGAAGGGAAACTCAGGCAATCTCATTCCTCACCTGGAACTCTTTGTACACCCCCTGCCTCCTCGCAGTAGCCTTGGAAATCCAATGGCACTCCCTCATGCCCCCTCCTATGAAATACAAAAGGAACCCTGTAAACATCCCCTGAATGGGTGGAACAACAGGGGATAATGAGCACCGTGTTACAGTTTTCTACTCGTTCTGCCTCTCTTGGGTTGTGAATGAAACTCTCCGCAAATTCAGCTGAAAGAAAATCAGCTCATTTTTGTCCTATCATGCCAACTTGTCATGTTGCCACAGCTAAAGCATTTACCGGCCCAGGTCAAAGCACCCAGGACACTCCGGAAGAGGAACCTTCTTGATAGGGAAATTCCTCATGAGGCCATCTGAAAGAACTTTGCTCTGAAAGGGCAAAGAAAGAGCCATAAAATTAATGCACCCATCCCATAGCCCACTTTTCAGCCAAAGATGAGACAGGCCTACAAAACAGTAACACACGTGAGGAACGCGCCTCTTAGTTCAGTCGAGCATACGAGCCCAAATGGGCAACACCCGCCCAAAAGCAAAGAGGAGACAGCAGGAAGGGACAGGAAAACTGAACAAATGGACACAGGGAACTGGGGGTGGAAAGGGGGAGAGTGCCGACACACTGTGGGGATTTCAACCAATGTCACTAAACAATCTGTATATAAGTTTTTGAATGAGAAACTAATTTGAGCTGTACACTTTCACCTAAAGTACAATAAAATTTTAAAAAATCAATGTACCCCATCTTCGCTTGGTATGTGTTTCTGGTTTATCTCCACTATGATTTATGAAAATTAGTAAATGCAACATTAGCATGAATATAATGAAATCCTTAGGTCAGCTCACTTAGAAGTCAGACTCATCATGCCTGAAAAATTGGAAAGCAGAAGCATTAAAGAAGGCAAAATTATGGGAGATCTGAGAAAGCAAAAGAGAAAGAAAATTGACTTCAGGAATACCCCAGTGACGATAAATATTGATACAGCATGTTTTTGTTAATATGTCTGCATATGCTCAGTCAACAAAAATTCCTCAGCTCGAATATAATTCTCCTTCCTCTAGATTCCTTTGTCTAGTTCAGATTATTATTGTTTATAAAAGATTGATAAATCAGGTAGGCTAGACTCTCCTTCATCAAAACATTTTTGATACTTAGAACTAAGCAACAGGCTGGTTCTCCATAGTTGGGTTGCTGGTCACTCAAGCACTTGTTTATATGACTTCTTATGTCCATGTGGCAAGCTGACCCTTCAGAACCAGACTTTCCTGTTATCTGATGGCATTTCTGTCCCAGATTTCTATCTGAATTCAGGAACACCAAGAGGCAAGACCTTTGATGGTGGTGAAGTTAAAGACGTCTACACAACGTGAGGGCGAGAAGTGTGTGGGATATTTGGAGCCTTAGTCTGAGTCCTAAAAAACATTCTTCATCTTCCCAGATTTAACAGAGGGGGTTTTAACCTTGGCATTTATCCCCATGAGCTGTTAAGTATGGCGGATCATGCTTCTTGACATTCTTCTCTTCAACCTCAAATCAACGAATTATGCATCTGTGGAAATAGAAAAGTCTCACATATCCAAGACCTATAAGATGCATCTGAGCGATCTGAAGCAAGTGGGGAGGGATGAGAGGATTACTGAGAAACACCAAGAGAAAATCAGTAGATTGTGCTGCTTCTGTCTTTGTGTTTGGGGGGCGGGGAGGGAGGTAGCAAGAATCTGTGCTTATGAGAAATCGTAGAACAGTGCTTCTCAACCAGTATTACCACCTCCAGGGAACATTATGGGGGGTTATTTTATTCGATTCCGACTCATAGTGACCCTATAGGACACAGTAGAACTGCCCTATAGGGTTTCCAAGGAGCGACTAGTGGATTTGAACTGCTGACCTTCTGGTGAGCAGCCAAGCTCTTAACCACTGCACCCCCAGGGCTCTTCTCAATGATTAGAGGATGTCAGTGGGAGCAGGCCAGAGATGGCAGATGTCCCGAAATGAGCAGGAAGGTGCCACACTGGGAAGAATTAGTCCCCGTCCTATAAGATCCAGGCATTTCTAGTTATCTAGACTTCGTGTAAGGAGTCCCTGGGTGGGACAAACGATTAAGCACTCACCTACTAGCTGAAAGGCTGGCAGTTCAAACTCACCCAAAGGCACCTTGGAAGACAGGCCTGGCAATCTGCTTCCGAAAGGTCTCAGCCTTGAAAACCCTATAGAGCAGTTCTACTCTGCACACACGGAGTCACCACAAGTCAGAATCGACTCAATGGCAAGTAACAATGACAACAAATTTTATGTATGTGTCTTGTGTTTAGACTCACACTATTTTTGCACTATTTTAATGTAGGTCAAATTTTGGGAGATTGCCACCCTGAAGTAAATTGAGGAGCATTTCCCATTGTTTTGTTCCAGATTTTAGCAAGAGTTGCTCACCATTGTCAAAAATTACCTTACCAACATAATGCCGCTGACTGAGTTTGATCCGATCGTCAGATGCAAGTACATTGGTAGCTGTCCCCGTTTCTGTGATTTCTCGCACAGATACGAGCATCTAATACCTTCAGTGTGTCTCCGCTGCAGAAGGGGTAAAGCGTTTCTGTACTGAAATGCACATTGTTTGTGCTATACACGACTATCCTTTCATTCCTCCTTTATACCACATTTGAAGTCATGTGTACATAGGTTATATTGTCTATAAAATACATTTCAGAATAATAAAGGGGGTGTTACAGATTAGTTTGATTTTCTAACTCCATCATTCCATCTATATGTATTATTTGGCGTGATGGAATTAGAAAAATATCCAAAACCCATTGTCGTCGAGTCATTTCCGACTCCTAGTGACCTCACAGGACAGAGCAGAACTACGCCATAGGGTTTCCAAGGAGCAGCTGGTAGATTCGAATTGCTGACTTTTTGGTTAGCAGCCAAGCGCTTAACCACTGTCCCACCGGGGCTCCAGAAAAGTAACAGTGGATGCTAATCCTAGTGGGTGAAAATTTGATGAAACAGGATATTTATGTAAATCTTAAACCATCTCCTCACAAATTTTATTGATTGAAAAGAGGAAAAGTAACTACAGTAGAAAAGCCTGGCAAACCCTACCCTAACCAAGTGATCAAGGGCAGAAAAATATTATCTATATAATATTCATATATATGTATATAACATCTATGTGTATGTGCATACACACACACACATATATATGTATATAAGGAGCCCCGGTGGCACAGTGGTTAAAGTGATGGACTGTTAACCAAAAGGTCAGTGGTTCGAAACCACCAGCAGCTCCCAGAAGTAAGATGTGGCAGTGTACTTCTGTAGAGATTTACAGCCTCAGAAACCCTATGGGGTCACTATGAGTCAGAATTGACTCAGCGGCAGTGGATCTATATGCATATATACATATACACAGTGAAACCTGCGAAAGCCAGAAACTGTGTAAGGCAGAGATCTGTCAGAGAAGAGAAACTCAAATATTTTCCACTAACAGAGAGCGATAAAAAAGTGTTAAGACTGCACCCTGTCAAAGGTGGAGAACTTGCAAGACCTGGAAAAAACAGGCAGTCCAGTCAAGTTCCAGCTCTCACAGATTTCACTGTATGTGTGAATATGCATATATCTATATATATATACACATATATATACACACACACATATGTATGTATGTATAGAGAGAGAAAATCAATCTCTCTACCCACAAAGTAAAAATGAGAATTGAAGTTTGAAAGACCTGAAGTAACAATGTGAGTTATTAAAGTTTCTAAATAACCGTCTATTCATGTGTAAGTCCTCTGGGGGTGGTGTCATGCTATATAAACAATACAGGTATTTACCATTTCACATGTGTAGACAGACTCATGGAAATATCTAAGAAGATAGTAATGATGGGAAAAGGTGATAGCATGAAAGAAAAAGAACAGCACAAATATCATAGGAGTCATGATTTTTTTTAAAATGTGGATAAGAACATACATTGATGTATATATGTACCTTTACCCCAGTTTACAAAACATTTCTTGTGTGACTCAAATGAGAGATTTGAACGTAAGAGGCTGGTAGAATTTTTATTCCAAACAAGCAAGTGAAACCAGCAACAGCAAAAACCCACTGAACTCTAACCCTATTTCAACCAGCATAGTGGGTTCTCCCAACATAGTAACTGCAGCTTTTTCCTAAGTGCCCACACTGCAGGCCATAGAGCTACCTCTCCGATCATACTCTCCCAAGTACAAAATTTTAAAGAAATGATTAATCTACCAAGGAATTTTTTAGAAAGATAGGCAGGTTATCGACCGCAAAGCTGCCCAGATCTGCCCTCTGAGCCCCAACTTGCCCACTTTGTAAAAGACGGATCCTAAGTGGGGCGTTTCCCTTTGCCAGGGGAGAGAAGCCACGTGAACAGCCCACAGCTTCCTATTTCCCAGCTATCGGGGTAGGCTCTGAACCTGCAGAGCAAGCAGGAAAGGGTTTTCTCCTTTGCAAGCAGTTCTTTTTCCTGGCAAAGAAACCGGGTGCCAGAAACTTTACCCAGACTGGGAGGGAGAGAGATTAGAGGAAGCAGAAGAGGCAGGGCAACTAATGAAGAAAATAGAATCACAGGGAGAAGTGCAAGATGGTGTCAAAATGGCTACAATTTGAAACAATTTCAGGAAAGCTAGCGTTTTGCAAAGCATGTAAAGCCTCTCCAATTTCTGAAAAGGCGTAAGCCGGCGTGGAAGTGTATTTCCTCAGCATTGTAGTTCTCTCACCCAACTGTCGAAAAACAGAAAAAAAGATCTTCCCACTCAGGAGTCACAAAAGTATGTGCAGTGTGTGCACGCCGCCGACGGCTGGGTTTAATTTATTTGTACTAAACAGACACCGTTCTCTCAAGTTTCCACCAAACCCCAGGGACTCCTCGCCGGTGTATTTCCCAGGGCTTACGTCACTTTGTGCTTTCATTGCACCTGCTTCTTTCTGTTTGTCCCACATTCCTTTCCCTTTCACCTGAACAACGGACAGACCTGCCCCGAGTTCCCTAATGAACCCTGATTTTATCTTGCAGCTATCAGAAAAGAACAAAGTCAGCTGGGGTCATCTCTTCAAGGTTGAGAAGCCTGAGCCGCCCACCTGCTCCTGCTCGTCAAAATAGAATCTGCCAAGTGCTGAGTTGCTTGAAAATGCTCCGTTAAGGCATTTAAAGATGTAGTTCTGCATCTTATCTAGCAAAGCATACCCTTAATTTGAGACATACTCCTTGTCACAATGAGAGAACCTCTGCATAAAGTGTTTTTCCTTATTAGGAAATAAACTCCCAGCTGAAAATATTATTATCCATATTTCTTATGCTTATTTCTTACTTCCTTAACAAACAGAGCATTCTTTCATGCAACCAGCCGTGGCATCTTGCGCTTGGTGAGGGCGATTTTAAAGTGAACAGGTCACTTGGGTCTGCAGCATCTCACACCAGTTGACATGGAGTCAGCTGCCTCCACGGGAACCCCATGTGTGTCGAGGTAGAACTGTGCTGCATAGGGGTGTCCATGGCTGCTTAGTCAGAAGTAGATTGCCTGGTTCTCTCTTTCTTCCGTGTGGACTCGAACTTCCAGCCTTTCAGTTAGCAGGCAAGCGCGTTACCGTTTGTATCACTCGGGAACACCCAGTGCCTCAGAACAGGTTTCCATCCTCTGCTTCCTCAGTAAGCAGCTGGGATGACACAATCGGCATTTTTCCGAGTTTCAGGTCCAAGAACTAGGCTATCAATCTATACCAAAAACCAAAACACCAAACTGGTTGCTGTCAAATCAATTCCGACTCGCAGCGACCCTATAGAGCAGAGTAGAAGTGCCCCATAGGGTGTCCATGGAGCAGCTGGTGGATGCAAACTGCCGACCTTTGGGTTAACAGCCAAGCTCTTAACCACTGTGCCACCAGAGCTGCTCATCGATCTGTATGTCACATAATTAACATAATCATTTTACTCTTTCATTGAGAGCTGCTGATTTGCCAGTATCTTCCCTGGACATTTCCATCTAATCCATTTGCCTTAAAAACCCACACCCCCCTCTGTCAAATCCACCACTTAACCGTCAGTTTGTTGTACCGTGGTGGCTTGCATGTTGCTATGATGCTGGAAACTATGCCACCAGTATTTCAAATACCAGCAAGGTCACCCATGTTGGACAGGTTTCAGCAGAGCTTCCAGACTAAGACTAGGAAGAAAGGCCTGATAATCTACTTCTAAAAATCAGCCAGTGATAACCCTATGGATCACAACAGACTATTGTCTGATTTAGTGCTGGAAGTCACTAGGGGGAGGCACTCAAAACACACAGTGGTCACAACAATGGACTTGAGCATACCAGCCATCGTGAAGTTGGAGCAGCACTGGACTAGCTTTGGTGATGTTGTGCGTAGGGCCGCCATGAGTGAGAGCCAGCTCGATAGCAACTCACAACAACATCTGTCAAATAATCTAGGGCACAGTGTTACCCTAAACCTAAGCCCTGAATAAACGCCTTCGTACATGCGCCTTTGCCTTACACCAGGCTCTGGTTGTTAAAATTTTTATCACACTCTTCCAAATGAACTCCAAAGAATCATTTTTATGAAATAAGTTTAACGCTATTTATAAAGTTCTTACTGTGTCTCTGAGAATTGTCCTGCACTTGTTCTAACCATCCCTTCTGTCAGGGAGCTCAGGTTGGTTGGTGTCTGCAAAGGCAGAAACGTTGCAAGTGTCCCGCTCCCCGGGGCCCTTTGCCATGTCCAGCTCAGTGAGGATGGACACAGGTTCCCACTGTGGGTCCCCTTGACTCAGACGAGGCAGGTAAGTCATAACCTCTTTTGGCCTCAGTTTCCTTGTGTGCCATTTAGAGAGTTCTCTTAATTCCCTTATGGGTCTAAATTCTCCAGCTCTGTGACTGTAACCGTGACACCGCAAGGCGACCTTGATAACAGCTGGCCCAGCTCACACTCAGACACTCTGTAGCTCACAGAGCCCTCTCACGTAGCCGACCCCGTAGAAGTTCCCTGATATCCCATGAGGTAGGTAACACGCGGGAGTGCTAGCCTCATTTCACTAACGTTGACTCTGAGCCCCAAGGTACCACAACCAGTACCAAGCAAGACCAAAACTCAAACCCCAACCTCAGATGTTTTTTGTTTTGCTTTGTTTTTTATTGTACTTGAGATGAAGGTTTACAGAGCAAACTAGTTTCTCATTAAACAATTCATACACATATTGTTTTGTGACCCTGGCTGCCAACCCCATGACATGTCAACACTCTCCCCTTCTTGACCTGGGGTTCCCCATCACCAGCTTTCCGGTCCCCTCTTGCCTTCTAGTCCTTGTCCTTGCCCCCTTAGTCCGTTTTGTTTTATGGGCCTGTCTAATCTTTGGCTGAAGGGTGAACCTCAGGAGT
>NW_004443954.1:3504012-3533144 GCF_000243295.1 Trichechus manatus latirostris
TGGTCCTTTAAACAATGGATTGGTTCATTCTTACTGTGTGTGAGTGAGTGAGTGAGTGTGTGTGTGTGTGTGTGTGTGTGTGTGTGTGTGTGTGGGTTAGAATTTTGTTCTCCATTTCTCTCCAGCTCTGTCCGGGGCACTCTATTGTGATCCCAGTCAGAGCAGTCGGTGCGAACCTCAGGTTTTCAAATTCCCATTCTGGCGCCCCTTCTACTATACGATGATGTTCTTCATAAAGTTTCTATATATAATCACTGAACTGATTGGATGAGAATTTCTCATCCTTCCTCTCATGCTTCCTCTTAAGTTCACCCAGATAAACACACAGGTGCTATCACCCCAGCACTCTGTCCTGGACAGAAGTTAATATGCTTTCCTTAGAGAATCCCGTTAGTCCAGCAGTGAATGTTCATCCACTTAGGAAATGTCTGTGAACCACGAACACTGCAATATTCAAGGCTCTGTAATCAGTACTTTATCGGCTCAAAGACGCCCCTCCGGAGTCGCAGTCCTGATGGAACAATGGGATGCACTTAAATAAGCTACTCAAGAAGATGGAAAGTCAGAGGAAGAGGGACAAGGTCCCACGGGAACTTTCCCTGAGAGGAGCAGAGAAGGCTTCACAGGGGAGGTGTCATTTTAACAGAGTCTTGAAAACGAGCTAAAACTCTGACAGTGGCCGCAGAGAGCAGAGCCATCCTAAGAGGATTCATGAGCAAAGGCATGGGAGCACACAATAAGGGGCACTCTGATGGAATAGTGGTTAGGAGCTATGGCTGCTAACCAAAAGATCAGCAGTTCGAATTCACCAGCAGCTTCTTGGAAAGGAGTTCTAATCTGTCCTTATAGGGTTACTGTGAGTCGGATTTGACAGCAATGGGTTTGGTCTTTGTTTTTTTAGGAGAGAAGGGTCCCTGGGTGGTGCAAATGGTTAACAAGCTTGGCACGGTGGAATTTGGAGGTTCAAGTCCATCCAGAGGCGATTCAGAAAAAAGGCTTGGTGATCTACCTCTGAAAAATCAGTCATTAAAAACTCTATGGAGCACAATTCTACTCTGATCTGCATGGGTTCTACTCTGATCTACATGGGTTCGCCATGAGTCAGAATTGACACTACACCAACTGGATAGAGGAGAGAAACATGGGGGCAACAGTAAGAAATAAAGCTGGAAGGATGACTTGAGGCCAAATGAAGATGGGTCATGAATATGAACAAGGCCAAGGAGTCTGACCTCTATTTTGTCAATGGTAAGGAGATCCTGGAAATCTTGCTAGTGCTCGTTACAATGTCTTTAAGAAAAACCACACCCTTTTCAGTTTCCTGGTTGAGAAAATAAGAGCTATCTCTAGGACTCCTTCCATGCTAACAGCCTATGATTACTGACTGCATTCTAGAAGATTAATCTCTTAGAATTTCCTATTCTCTCTGATATATAACCTATGAGGAAATTATCTCAGCAAAGGAGAGATAATTCTTAAAGGTCTTTGTTTTTATTCTGAGAGGGTTAATGATTACGTAGAGCAGCTTGCCCCAGGAGCACCAGGATCCTGCTATTTCTTAGAGAGTGCCGTCAAACAGACATTAAAACAGAATAAGGCTTACCTGTGAGATTTAAAAAAAGAAAAAAAAAGTCCAACAATTTTGTCATGGTTAGCTTGTGCCACAGAGGATAATATTTGGGAACGTTTTTCCAAGGCCTTCCTCATATCCAGTTTCAGATAAAATCCTGTTCTATTGAACAATCTGCTCAAGTTTAATGTGAACTGATTAGCAGCATTGAATCCTAAGGAGCCCCTGGGTGGTGCAAACAGTTAATATATTCAGCTGCTAACTGAAAGATTGTAAATTCAAGTCCATCCAGAAAGAAAGTCCTTGGAAGAAAGTCCTGGTGATCTACTTCCAAAAAAAGCAGCCACTGAAAACCCCATAGAGCATAGTTCTCTTCTGACACAAATAGTCACCATGAATCAGAATCCACTCAATGGCAACTGGTTTACGGAATCCTAAAGGGCCAGAGCTGGGAGAATACTTCAGAAATTATTCATTTCCTACTGTCTCACTTCACAGACAAGGAAGTTGAAGCCCAGAGATGTGCAGTGATTTGCCTGAGGGCCCACAGCTACTTAATAGAAAAGAGTTTCAGAGCTCTGACTGGCAAAGAGCTAAGTAGTAGTTGATGTTTTCCAGGCACTGCTTTAATTCCGTGTTTCTCAAACAATGTGCATAGGAAGCACCTGGGGATCTTGTCAAAGTGCAGATTCTGATTCAGCAGGTCTGGGGTGGGGCCTGAGATTCCGCATTTCTGACAAGCTCCCGGGTATTGCTGGTGATACTGGTCTGAAGATAATCCTTGAAGTAGTAGGGTTCTAAGGGTGTTCAAAACCTTAACACTTATTCTCCAAAATAGCCTTGTGATACAGGTGCTGTGACCATCCCAGTTCTACAGAGGAGAAAACTAAAGCACAGAAAAGTTAAGTGATTTCCCTAAGGTCACACAGCCAGGATTTGCACCCAGACAGTCTAATGCTTAGCCTGTGCTCCTAACAATTACTCTACCTGGGGTTCTTAAAGACAAACAAAACAAAACAAAATCCATTGCCATCAAGTTGATTCCGACTCATAGCGTTCCTATAGGATGGAGTAGAACTGCCCCATAGGATTTCCAAGGAGTAGCTGGTGGATTCGAACTGCCAACCTTTTGGTTAGCAGCAGAGCTCTTAACCTCTGAGCCACAGGGCTTCCTCTTAAAAAATAATCCATGCTAATAATCTCCATGCTCACCCATCTCAGTTTTCAAAGAAGTTTTCAATGACCATTAAGCATGCATTTTACTGACTGCATGTTCAATATACAGTAATTAAAATAATAATCATATAAAAATTCTGGAGAAGTGCTTATGATATAATGTTAAGTAAAAATATCAGAATATTTTGCTGCATGCACACGCAGAATATACATGCTGACCAGCCCAGGACTTCTGATCACCCAGCTTCATCACTCCAGTAGGAACAAGTCAACAGCACCACAATAGCAGGACAGGTTTGCTTTCCTCTCTTTTTCCTCGCTCTCACCAGTAACCAACCCAAGGAAAACTTCACAACAAACATTTTATAAAGTAGAGTCTTGATGGAGCAAAGGCTTAAGAGAGAACGAGTCACCGTGTCTGAGAGCAGCCAGCCTGCAGCCCTCAGCATCCACAGCTGTCGTTCATTCATTCAACAAATGTTTACTGAGAACCTACTATGTGCCGTGTACCATACTAGGTCCTGGGATACAAAACAGACGAAAACCCCTGCCCTTGGGAAGTTACATTCTAGTGGGGAGAGACGGACAATAAAAAAATAAACACAATAAATAAGCGTATGATACAGTGCGTTACTAGATGATCAGTGTTACAGGAAAAAATTAGAGCAAGGTAGAGAGATCAGAAGAGCTGGCGGGGTGAGAGGGGCAGATTGCTGTGTTAAGCAGGGCCGTCAAGGTGACCTCACCAAGAACGGGACATTGGAGAAAGGGCTTAAAGTAAGGGAGTTAATTACACATATATCTGGGAAAGAACATTCCAGGCAGACAGAATACAGTATGAAAAGGCCATAAAATGGAAACACATCTGGAATGTTTAAGGAACAGCAAAGAGCCATTTTACTTGGAGGGGGTGAGTGGTGGGGAGAGTAATAGGAGAGGAAGTCAGGGAGGGGATGGGTGGAGGAAGGGGTGGATTGTTACAGCCTTATAGACATGCTATGGGCTTCGGCCTTGATTCTGAGGGAAATAGAGAGCCGCTGAAGGGTTTAGAGCAGAGAAGTGGCATAATCTGACTGATGTATAAAGAACCTATCTGGCTGACCTATGGAGAATATACTGTAGGAGAACAAGGATAGAAGTTTGGAGACCAGTTAAAAGGCAATTATAGAGATCACAATAGAGGGTCCTGGACAGAGCTGGAGAAAAATGTAGAACAAAAATCAAATTCATAAAAAAAGACCAGACTTGCTGGCCTGATAGAGACTGGAGAAATCTCCGAGACTATGGCCCTAAGACACCCCTCTGACTGGGAACTGCAGCCATTCCCGGAAACCACCTTCCAGCCAAGCAATAGACAGGCCTATGAAATAAACAATAACACCCGAAAAGAACATGCTCCATAGAACAAATATACGAGACCCAAAGGGCAACATTTGCCCAAAAGTAAAGATGAGAAGGCAGGAAGGGGTAGGAAAACCAGATGAAAGGAAATAGGGAACACAGGGCAGAAATGGGGAGAGTGCTGACACAGCATTGGGATTGCAACCAATGTCATGGAACACTTTGTGTACAATTTGTTGAATGAGAAAATAATTTGGTATGTTAAACTTTCACCTAAAACATAACAAAAATTTTTTTAAAGACTATTATTAGAATCCACACAAAGGATGTTGGTGTCAGACTAAAGTGGTAGCTATGGACATGATGAGAAGTGCTGAGATTCTTGGTATCAGGATTTCTCAAAGGATCAGATGTGGAGTGAGAGAGAAAAAGAGGAGTCTGGGATGTTTCCAAGGTATTTGGTCCGAGCACCTAGAAGAATGAAGTTGTCCTGAGATGCAAAAGACTGCAAGGGAAGTACATTTGGGGGAAAGATCCAGAGACAGTTTTAGACATGTCAAGGTGGAAATGTAGTGATGTAAGCTAAAACCCAAACCCGTTGCCATCAAGTGGATTCTGCAACCCTATAGGACAGAGTAGAACTGCCTCATAGAATTTTCTAAAGAGCGCCTGGTGGCTTCGAACTGCCGACCTTTTGGTTAGCCACCATAGCACTTAACCACTACACCACTAGATAGTTGGATAAATGAGTCTGAAATTCAGGGACAGGGGTGGGCTGGAGATCTGCGTATGGGAGTCATCAGTACATAAAGCATGAGATCAGGTGAAATTTCCAAGAGAGTGCATAAGGTAGAGAAAAACAAGGGACCTAAGGTCTGAGCCCTAGAGGTGTCAATGAAAAAGGAAGGAACCAGTAATGTCTGGGAAGAAGTAGCCAGAGAGGTAAGAGAAACACCAGAAAAGGGTGGTACCATGGATGTCAAGATAAAAAAGTGTTAGCCAGAGGAGGAAGTGATCAGTTCTGTCAAATGCTGCTGAAAGGTCAAACAAATGAAGACTGAGACCGAGCATTGGCTTTAGCAAGGTGGAGGTCGCAGGTGATCCTAACAAATGTTGGATTTAGCTAGATGGAGGTCATGGGTGACCTTAACAAATGTTGGATTTAGCTAGGTGGAGGTCATGGGTGACCCTAACAAATGTTGGATTTAGCTAGGTGGAGGTCATAGGTGATTCAGGGAGTGAGGAAAGGTATTTCTTTACCTACAGGAAGAAAAGGAAAACCTCGATAATAAAAAAAGGAAAGAGGTACAGTGCCTGATCTTAAACCTTTAGGGAAAGGAGTAGAGGAAGCTACAGCGCCATTGGCATTTAAGGGATAGACTCGTGTAAGCCAGGCATAGATGTTTCTGAGTGTGTATATACACCTTGATTTTCTCATTACTCAACAAATTATGCTGCTAACTTACTGATTCTTTGTTCTCTTTCAACTCTGCCCTGAATAAAGCTTAATCTTTTAAGTGGAAGAAAAAAATTAAATGTCACCTACAAGCAATTAAGCCATCACTCATACGAAACCTGGACTTAATTCCTTACCCGAAAGGGAAGCTTGCAAAATTCTTCTTCCAGTTGACATTCGGTGCTTTGACAATGGATTTTGTTTTTGACATTGTTGTCTCACCTTTGGAACAACAATATTGGAAAATGCACACCGTCCTTTCTCAGTATTCAGGCCAAAGAGGACAGGCATCTGCACTGAAGGCCGGGCTTGCTCTTTCTATCATCACACTCTCTGTCTCCCGTAGAATTTTCTCCCATCACCAGCATTCCTGCCAAGTCACCCATTTAGAACTGTCTCTTTCTTTTTCACACAAAGCCATATGTGGAATGCAGATGAGATGATATTCTGAAACCCATGAGAATAATTCATCTTTTTTATTTCAAAAATGGAAGCTCGCCTCGAAAATTCCTGAACAGTCCTTCTAACTCATTAACAACTTACCAATTGCTTATGTCTCTAGTTAAACTAGAAGATAAAATATATTTTGGGGGAAGCACCTATATATATCATTTATCTTCTGCTTTGGTACAACTCGATGGAAAGAACTATCATTAACTTCTGTGACTAAAAATAGGATATTTTCATAAGACTGCATTATTTCAAATCCTACTACTTTGAAGATAATGGTAATTCAGCCTTGACTGAAAATTACCTTTGCAGCGTGTTTGAAAAAGGGGCATTGCAAAGCAAATTAATCACATTAATAATGCTCAGGAAGGATATTTAACCCACTTAAAACATAAAGTGCTTCAAATATTATCTATTTGTTAAAGGAGAGCTGTCTACAACACTATTAGCACAGAAAGGCAGGATATAGTTTAAGGATAATGGATATCTATTTATAAGTTCACTGCATCACTCCCACTGTTTTTCTAAACCTAGGAGGTTTTGTTATAATAACTTATCTACACACACAGAGTCACCTACAGTCATGCAAATATACACAAACAACTTACCAACCCACTTATTTTATTTGCCAACACACACAGCCCACCAGCAAGTCAAAGTTTCCCAGGTTTAAAAACAAAAAAAGAAATCATGGGTCCTTTCTTTTTGTGCACAATAACAGTTCCCTCTATACTTGAATAGTAAATGGACTACACCCCACACTGCTTTTACATAATTATGGCATTACAATTTCAGCGGTGTAAAATTAAAAGGAAAAAAAAAAGATGTTATTTCTTGGTTAACTAAGAAGTAACCTGTAAAAGACATTTGCCTCTTTTCCACGTCTGTAGAATTCATCACAGAGCAGAAAAGATCAGAATCTGTGCTTAACCAAGTACAATACGCAAAGATTCGCTTACTAAACTCAAAATAAATAATATGCTTTCTTAACATATTATTTTTAGATGTTGGGTTGTATAAGCAAGAAAATGCAGAAACTGAAATTTGAAGGCAGCTTCTCACAAGATGTAAGTATGTGAGGCATATATTAAGAATCTTACCGGCCCAGGACCAGCAGATGATGAAATATGACAGATTGGCTGGCATTATCCTTCCCATTCTGGGTGCTTATCTCATGCAATCTGCTCCCACGGGGCTGAGCCATTGCCTTGTTCTAAAAACATCAACCACACACACACCACCTCCAATCCTGGAAACTGAAGAACTCTACACTGTGGTAAACATTTGTTCTCTGAAGTTTTCTTAACTAAACTTTCAGTATTCATCTTTACATGGTAAGAATGTATTTAATACACAACATTCAGAAAATTTCCTCCATTGCTATCCACTATAGTTCAAAAATATTTGTTCCACAAACATCTGTTGAGCACCTCCTATGTGCCAGCCACTGCAGCAGCTATTAAAGATGTTGAATCAGAGACTGATCTTCTCCTAAATGAGGTGGGCATGTACATTAAAAAACAACGTTCCATCAGCAAGCTATAGCTTATGAGCCAAATCCATTCTGCCATCTGTTTTTGTAAATAAAGTTTTATTGGAACACAAAAAAAGGTCACAAATATGATTCTAACAGCACAATAGAAGAAAAGAAGGCAACGTGATTCATTCTAAGGTTGAGGAAAGTCATATTAAAGAGGTTATGTCTGATCTGGGCTCTTAAGGATGAAAAAGAATTCACTGAGGAAGAAGGGCAGAAAGAATATTCCAGACACAACAAAGCACTGAGACCTATTCGGGAAACTGAAAACCTGGATTGACAAAGATGAGAATACAGAGGAGATCAGGCTGGAATGATGGCTTGGGCTGGAAGGGTCTTGGATGCGATGCTTTTATTTTATACTAAAAACAATAAGGAAGCATGAAAGATTTTTAATAAAGGAGGAACAATCAAATCTATGCTATATAAATTAAGTATGGCAGTTTGGAGGATGGATTGAAACAGCAAGAAAATGAAGACTTGAAGTAGAGCTGTGGCAGGGCAGAGAGAGGTTGCAAGAGCTATTCCAGAAATAAGATGAGCGGGACTCTGAGTCTTTTGGGTATGAGAGGTGAAGAGCGAGGCGCGTAGGAGGAATCCAATGATTCCAATTACCATGACAGGCGAGAGGCACTTCCATGATCTGAAAATGGGAGCAGAGAAGGAGGAGCAAGCTTGGGTAAAGAAGTGAGCTCAGGGTTGGCTATTTTGTGGGTTGCCTAAGAGAAGTGGAGGAGAGGGTTGGAGGGGCGGTGGAAGTCAAGAAATGCTAAGGCTGTGAACCATCAATGCTGAAGTTAAAGTCAGCAGCGCGATTTCAGGAGACAGAGAACGGACAGAAACAGTGGCCCGGGAGTCAATGGATGTGACAGAGAGAGCTGGTTGTTTATACGTTATGACAATTTGTATGGAAGAGCATAATCCCACTGAGAAGAGTGTACCTCGGGGCGGGTATTTTCCGTTAACTATCTCAAGAGCCATTCCCAACCCTTCTCCTTAAAGCCAGATACTAATTTTGCCAGTGTTCCTATTAGCTGGAGGTGGCAATGGGGAGCTAATGGAAACTCTGCTGGGAGCCTTCTGTGAAAACTCTTGCTTCTCTAATAAAAGGAACAAATGTAGTTGGTAGATTCCCCTTCTTTCTGCCTTGAATGCTAAAATGATTGCCTAGAGCTTCTTGGAGCCAGCTTGTTACCCGTGAGGTAACAAAAAGCCCCACTTTCAAGCCCTGGGGCTGGGGAGCTTTTAGATAAGGCCCAAAGAACAGCAGTATCATTAGACAAAACTCAAGCTTCAAATGAATCAAAGAGGAAGGGGGTTTATTCTAAGGAAAGGTTGAGGATATAAAGGTTCCCCACTGTTTTTCCACACCGGGCACAATGCCTCATACACAGTGGACACACACCACTCATTTGCTGAATCAATAAATATTGAGTAGATGGCATAGTACAAGGGTTTGAAGAAAGGCCAGAGGGTACTCTGTCAAAGGAAAGAGCTGAGCAGGCTGGGAATATGGTAGGCTAGTCATTTGCAGCCGTGTGCCACTTGCACAGAGATCTCTGATCACAGTGAGGAGGAGAGAAGGTGCTAGCTAAAGAGGAAAAGGGAAAGGTAGGCTGATTCTGTGCTCTCGGCAATTTAAGGCGCAAGATCCCAGAGAAAGAAAAACATAAATAGTACTTGAAGAGAAAACAGTCTGAAGCCAATATATTGGCCTGGCACTTTTTCCAGCCCCCCGGCAGTGGCATTCTCGATGTCTACATTTCTGGAGACTACAGCATTGGTGTTTCAGTGGTGGAATGCTCACCTTCCACATGGGAAACCCTGATGGTGTAGTGGTTAAGTGCTATGGCTGCCAACTAAAAGGTCAGCAGTTCAAATGCACCAGGTGCTCCTTGCAAACTCTATGGGGTAGTTCTACTCTGCCCTATAGGGTCACTATGAGTCGGAATCAACTTGATGGCAATGAGTTTGGTTTTTATTCTTTTTTGTATACGGGAGACCCAGGTTCAATTCCCACCAATGCACCTCATGCGCAGCTACCACCTGTCCATCAGTGGAGGCTTGCATGTTGCTAAGATGCTGAACCGGTTTCAGGGGAGCTTTCAGACTAAGACCAACTAGGAAGAAAGGCCTGGCAATCTACTTCTGAAAATCAGCCAATGAAAATCCTATGGATCACAAGGGTCCCATCCCCCAACTGATCATGGGGATAGCATAGGACTGGGCAGCATTTTGTTCCATCGTGCGTGGGGTTGCCATGAGTCAGGGACCTGCTCAGCGGCAGCTAACGACAACATCATTAATACTGTGAAGGAGCACAGATGCAACCTCAGAAACCCACACCTCTAAAAGCCACCCAGGGACTCTTCAGGGGACACAAGTCATCTACTGAAGCAATGTTTATTCAGGCTGACTCATAGGAAAGTCATGAATTCACCCCAGAATCTTTGATCTCCTGTTCTTCAGGCCTAACAATACAGAAGTCTCAGAACGTCTGACTATGGCTGCGTTTAATCTGTAAGAACCTATTCTAATGGCAAGGGGCTGGGCATTGGACAAGAAGAAACTAGCCAGCTGCAGGGTTCTAGGGAAGCAGTCTTTAATGAAATGGTGCTGCTTTTACAGGCTTTCTGGGTGGAGAAAGATGGTCAACACCTGGAGAAGTCTTGTGGTTGGAGAAATCTGCCATCTGAAAAGCAGTCACAGAATTTCCCACAAAACCTCACAACCTCTGAAATTGTACTGCAGCCTCATTTCCCCCTTGCACGTCCCCCCTCCCTATGTGATTCCTTCCCGCACGTCCACCTCCCTGAACAAATTCTATACAGAAAATAAATCTAATGATACCTTAGGTGGTCTTTTTACAAATAACAGCCAAAATATATATATTGAAAATCCATGCATAACCCAGAATCACATGGAGAAGGAAATAAAGGAAAACTGTCATCAGGCATTTAAGACATCTGCACCACGTGGGCACTGCTCTGTTTCCAGTATTGAGACTATATTCTATTATTTAAATAATATCTTAATGTTCCACTTAAGGAAGAACGACATTTTCAAATGTTACTTTCTTACATACAATTCCAAGAAAATTCCGTGAAATTACTAGAGAAACTAATCTAATTTTCAATAGAACGAGTATATACTCCAGTTAAACCGCGTTTAATGCTTTGGTCTACTTCGGTGAGCCTCTTCACACATTGCCTAGAGGGAATGAAGCCCTAACGAGATACAGCGCCACCTATCGACCTCACGCTAAAAATACAGTCTGGTGGTCCTTGGCGCCTTTAGGTTCGTAGGCTGTGTGGCCTTGAGACACATAATTTATTTCATATCAACCGATCTTTAACATCTTGACAGATTTAATAGGAGCATAGTGGAGACTACATAAAATAACTCTAAATAGAAGAAAATTGAGGACTACGTTAAACAACCATAAAACACCGTCAAGGTATTCTGCCTTACTCAATGCCTTTAACGCTATTTCTTACATCTGTTGCAGGAAATCATGTTATATATTGTGTTCACTGGCTGTCTGATTAAATGCATATTTATTGAGCACCTTCATGTGCCAGACCACGTGTCTAGACATAGGATTACAATGATAAACAGCACCGACCTGGCCCCTTGCTCCCTTAGAGCTTACAATTATTCCAGATTCTGACCGTTTCTCATCACCTCAGCCATGAAAACCTTGTTTGAAGCCATGGTGACCCACCCTTCACTCTGATGCGTCCCCAGTCTCTTCTCCACAGAGCACCTAGAGCAAGTCCTTTAAAACATAATCAGCTCCCAAGCCTCCTCTGCTCTGGCTCCTCCAAAGCTTCCATCTTACCAGAGTCAAATGAAAAGTCCTTACTAGGATCCCCAGAGCCCTATATGATCTGACTTTCTTTCTGTTTCTTTACCTCTTCCCCTCAGATCATCCCTGTCAACCATACCATCCTCCCTGCTCTTGTCAAACTTGAGAAGCCTCAGGGCCTTTGCACTTACTATCTCCTTGACATGGATTGAATTGTGTTCCCCAAAAATTTCTGTCAGAGACTGGAGAAACCCCAAGAGTGTGGCCCCTGGACACCCTTTTAGCTCAGCAATGAAGTCACTCCCGAGGTTCACCCTTCAGCCAAAGATTAGACACGCCCATAAAACAAAATGAGACCAATGGGGCACAACAGCCCAGGACAAGGACGGGAAGGCAGGAGGGAACAGGAAAGCTGGTAATAGGGAACCCAAGGTCGAGAAGGGAGAGTGTCGACATGTCATGGTGTTGTTAACCAATGTCGTAAAACAATATGTGTACTAACTGTTTAATAAGAAACCATTCATTCTGTAAACCTTAATCTAAAGTACAATAAAAAATTTTTTTAAAAAAATGTATCTGTCAGCTTGGCTAGGTTATGATTCTCAGCATTGTATGATAATCTACTGTTTCATCATCTAATGTGATTTTCCTGTGTGTTGTAAATCATATCACTATGATGTAATGAGATTGATTAGTGGCAGTTATATTGAGATCTACAAGATTAGATAGTATCTTAAGCCAATCTCTTTTGATATACAAAAGAGAGAAGCTGAGCAGAGAGACATGGGAACCTCATACCACCAAGAAAGCAGCGCTGGGAGCAGAGCATATCCTTTGGATCTGAGGTTCCTATGCTGAGACGCTCCCAAACCAAGGGAAGACTGATGACAAGGACCTTCCTCCAGAGCCGACAGAAAGAGAAAGCCTTCCCCTGGAGCAGGCATCCTGAATTTGGACTTCTAGCCTACTGGACTGTGAGAGAATAAACTTCTCTTTGTTAAAGCCATCCACTTGTATTTCTGTTATAGCAGCACTAGATGACTAAGACACTACTCTACCTGGAAAGTTCATCCTCAGATGTCTGCATGACTCACTCCCTCATTCCCTCCAGGTCTCCACTCAAATAGCATCTTATCAGTTAGGCCTTTCATAACCACCCCACATAAAATTGCAAGTCCCCGTCCCCTCCACTTTGGCTTCCTAATCCTCCTTGACCTGTTTTATTTTTCTCCCTAGCACGTATCAGCACCATGCATCTGTCAGTTTGTCCTACTATGATGGCTTGTGTGTTGCTGTGATGTTGGAAGCTATGCCACCAGTATTTCAAATACCAGCAAGGTCATCCATGGTGGACAGGTTTCCATGGAGCTTCCAGACTAAGACAAACCAGGAAGAAGGAGCTAAAAAAACTGACCAGTGAAAACCTTATGAATAGCAGTGCAACATTATCTGATACAGTGCTGGAAGATGGGCCCCTTGGGTTGGAAGGTACTCAAAATACGACTGCGGAAGAGTTGCCTCCTCAAAGTAGAGTCAACCTTAATGACATGGAGGGAGTAAAGCTTTGGGAACCTTCATTTGCTGATGTGGCATGACTCAAAATGAGAAGAAACAGCTGCGAACATCCATTAACAGTTGGAACATGGAATGTGTGAAGTATGAATCAAGGAAAATTGGAAGTTGTCAAAAATGAAATCGAACACATAAAAGTTGATATCCTAGGCATTAATGAGGTGCAATGGACGGGTATTGGCCATTTTGAATCCGACAATTATATGGTCTACTATGCCAGGAATGACAAATTGAAGAGGAATGGCATTGTAGTCATTGTCAAAAAGAACATTTCAAGATCTATCCTGAAGTACAACACTGTTAGTGATAGGATAACACCTATACACCTACAAGGAAGACTACTTACTACGATTATTATTCAAATTTGCCCACCAACCACTAAGCCCAAAGATGAGGAAATTGAAGATTTTTACCAAATTCTGCAGTCTGAAATTGATCAAACATGCAATCAAGATGCCTCAGTAATTACTGGTGATTGGAATGCAAAAGTTGGAAACAAAGAAGGATCTGTAGTTGGAAAATATGGCCTTGGTGATAGAAATGACGCTGGAGATCTCATGATAGACTTTTGCAAAACCAATGACTTCTTCGTTGCAAATACCTTTTTTCAACAACATAAATGGCAACTATACATGTGGACTTCACTGGATGGAAAACACAGAAATCGAATCTACTACATCTGTGGAAAAAGATGATGGAAAAGCTCAATATTTTCAGTCAGAACAAGGCTAGGAGCCGACTGCGAAACAGACCATCAACTGCCCCTATGCAAGTTTAAGCTGAAGCCGAAGAAAATTAAAACAAGTCCACGAGAACCATAACACGACCTTGAGTGCATCCCACCTGAATTTAAAGGCCATCTCAAGAATAGATTTGACACATTGAACACTAATGACTGAAGACCAGACGAGTTGTGGGATGACATCAAGGACATTATACATGAAGAAAGCAAAAGGTTATTAAAAAGACAGGAAAGAAAGAAAAGACCAAAATGGATGTCAGAAGAGACTCTGAAGCTTGCTTTTGAACCTCGAAGAGCTAAAGCAATATTGAAGGATACTATCAAAAGAAGATGTAAGGAATACACAGAGTCATTGTACCAAAAAGAAATGGTCGATGTTCAAACATTTCAGGAGGCAGCGTATGATCAAGAACCAATAGTATTGAAGGAAAAAGTCCAAGTTGCACTGAAGGCATTGGTGAAAAACAAGGCTCCAGGAATTGACGGAATACCAACCGAGATGTTTCAAAAAATGGATGCAGTGCTGGAGATGCTCACTCATCCAGGCCAAGAAATTTGGGAGACAGCTATTAGGCCAACCGACTGGAAGAGATCCATATTTTTGCTGATTCCAAAGAAAGGTGATCCAACAGAATTGATGTATTTGAATTACGGTGTTAGCGAAGAATGTTGAATGTATCATGGACTGCCAGAAAAACCAACAAATCTGTCTTGGATGAAGTACAGCCAGAATGCTCATTGGAAGTGTGGATGGGGAGACGTCGTCTCGCTTACTTTGGACATGTTATCAGGAGAGACCAGTCCCTAGAAAAGGAAGCCATGCTTGGTAAAGTAGAGGGTCAGTGAAAAAGACAAAGACCCTCAAAAAGATGGCTTGACACAGTGGCTCCAACAGTGGGCTTACACATGGCAATGACTGTGAGGATGGCGCAGGACCAGGCAGTGTTTCGCTCTGTTGTACACAGGGTCGCTATGAGTTGGAGCCAACTCAACAACACCTAGTGACAACAACAGCACATACCCCCGTCTGATGTATTATATGTAGGTATATGCCTGTCTGTTTGTTGTTGTCTTCGCCCACTAGAATGCAAGTGCCAAGAGGACAGGGACTGTGTTTTGTTTACTCTAGAATCTGCAGAGCCTAGAACAGTGCATGGCACGTATTTGTCAAATAAAATCTCCCTCACTTCCCCTGTGGATGTCTCTCTCTTTCTAGGATCCTGGATCCCGAGGACAGGGAAGGAGTCAGATATGAGAAACCATCACATCAATCCCCTGGTTGAAGACAAAGAAGAGCATGTTCCACGTATGTTTGGGGGCAGGGTCGGCTCCATGGGCGTGCAACTTGTGCAATCAAACGGGGATCTCCACTCAGCAGGGCCCGTGCTGCCTGGTTTAATGCTCTGCAGTCATCAACTTGAAATTCTTACTATTTTTGAACAAGAGACCCTGCATTTTCCACTGGGCCCCGTAAATTATGTAGCTGGTGTCTGGGGTGAGAGGTGTTGGGGTAAGAGATGAGTGAGTAAAATAGCCCACTGAGAACATCCCCTGAAAGATGAACAGTTTTCACAGCCCATGAGCCTTTTGGCAAGTTACAGCCACCAACAATTCCGTCAGTAATAACTAAAGGAAGGGAGCTTAGCCCCAAAGCACATGGGATTTCACTGCTTTCAGACTGGGATGGAGTCCCTGGATGATGCAAATTGTTAACGTGCTCAGGTGCTAACCAAAAGGTTGGAGGTTCAAGTGCACTCAAAGGAGCCTTGGAAGAAAGTCCTGGAGATCTACTTCAGAAAAATCAGCCACTGAAAACTCTACGGAGCACAGTTCAACTCTGACACACTGGGGTTGCCATGAGTCAGAGCTGAATCTACCGACACTGGTATTTTTCAGACTAGGACAACCTAACCCTTTAGTGAGTCATGGAGTTCTTCCCGACAGTTCTCTCCTCTGCACCTCGTCTCACCCCATCTCCCCCTCTCACCAAGCCACATGCTGAAATACTCCACTAACAGAGTCAAGGTCAACACATGCCCACGGAGAGACGCGGTAGCATATTAACATGGATAAAACAGCAACATTAACTACTGTGTACCTTAAATTTAAAACAGACTGGAGAGTTCCATTGCTGCGGGAAGAGAAGATGGTTTGTGGTTTTAGCATCTGATGTTGATGAGAGGGAAGAGAAGGTACTTGGCCCAGGAAAAAGTGAATCTTTAAGCATGTGTGATGCAAAAGCAAGGAGCAGAGGAAAACGATAGGGAAGAGAAGTAAAACATCTCTGAAGGCTTAGTGATTGCTTCGTCCCAGCGCAGGATGCCAGCCAATGGCTGCTTGTGCTTTCCTGGGCATAGACCTGAGGAGCGGTAAACAGAAAGGACGAGGAAGTTCAGGGAGTGTTCCAGACGCCCCCTGCTGGCTCTTGAGAGACGCGTCCTACGTGTGTCCTACATGCATAGTGCTGGCAAGGCTCCCCAGGGTTTTTCCGGTATGATGAATACACACCAAAACGTGCACGGTTCCTGGCAGTGGGGAGAATGGTAACGTGGGTAAGGATCACTTTTGAAATATTTCTCTTAACAGTGAAATTACGGGTGATCCACATAGAACCATTAAGGGAAAAGGCTCAGCTCCTGTTTTCAGAGAAAGGTTAGAATGACATCACAGAAGGCGTCATCTCTTCTGAGATCTTTAAGTGTGTACTGACTAGACGCCTGCAGTCTACAGCCACGGAACAGAAAAACATGAGACTCTTTTTTTTTTCTTCTTCTTTTTTATAATCGTGCTTTAAGTGCAAGTGTACAATTCAAGTTAGTCTCTCATACAAAGATTTATACATACATTGTTATGTGACCCTAGTTGCTCTCCCTATATTGTGACAGCACACTCCTTTCCACCCTGGATTTCCCATGTCCATTCAACCAGCTCCTGACCCTCCCTGCCTTCCCACCTCGCCTCCGGACAGGAGCTGCCCATTTAGTTTCTTGTATCTACATGAGCTAAGAAGCACACTCTTCACAAGTATCATTTTATATCTAATAGTCCAGTCTAATCCTTGTCTGAAGAGTTGGCCTCAGGAATGGTTTCTGTTCTGGGCTAACAGAGAATCTGGGGGCCATGTCTTCCAGGGTCCCTCCAGTTTCAAACAAACCACCGAGTCTGGTCTTTTTACTAGAATTTGAGTTCTGCGCCCCACTTTTCTCCCAAAACATGGAACTCTTAAGATGTCTGCCTGTCTGTTTCTCTTCTCCCTCCCTGAGTGAACGCAGTCATGAGAAGTTGGCAGACAAAAAGCCACCTTCTGCGTTCAAAGGAGCTGCTGGTAAATTCTCCAGTCACGCCTCACTCAGCTATGTATGCATAAGGTAAAAACGAGATTTCATTTTCATTAGATCCAAAGAAACTAATCTGGAGAGAATTTTGCAGAAAACTGTTTAAAACCCCTTAAGATGGAAGCAGAAAAAAATACATATAATTTTATATGACCCAGGAACTCATTTTCATTTCTTTCCTCAAGTTTTCTAGAAGGTTCGGGAAAAATACTTCTTTTGCTTCCTTTAGTCTCTAAAAAGCAGTTTTATAAACACAAATTGTTACTGCCTCACTACAAGCCTTGAGGAAATAAAGGCATAAAGATGCAACGCTCCTAGAACAAGACCGGTTTTTAAATATATCCATAGACGGACAAGTCTACGGCTGCCAAAAAGCCTTCCTCTCATTGCTAGTATAAAAATATCAAGAAACTAAGTAAAATAGCCTTTGATGTCCGCGTTTGAACTTCACTCTTTCCTGAGCTGTAATCATCCCAACTGCATCCATCCCAATTCTTCTGCAATACTGACCTAACAATCCAGTCAACCAATCAATCAATCAACATGAACTTATTAGATGTTTACCAGGCACCCCAAAAAGGTATCTTTCAGGCTCCTTGTCTTCAAATTTATACCACAGAGAAAACACAATTAAGTACTAAACAATACAGTGCACCTGCTTTGAGAATCCAAAAGAAGGAAAGTCCAAGGTAGAAGGGAGATTATGAGATAAAGACAGACTTGAATTTGCTCTTGAAGGATAGGAAGGATTCAGACAAGCGAGGGAGGAGGGGAACTAGAAGGCGGAGAAAAGCTTTCTGAGAAAGACACACGGAGACAAGGACAGATAGGGGAGAGAGATGTTTCAGCCCAGCTAATACTTTGAATACTGAAGAGACATTGTTTACATCCATGGTGAACATAAACTACGCCTTTCCACAGGCAAAAAAATAAAGGTAACATCTAAAAGAGTAAAGAAATTTCTTATGATGGGGCAGCATCTAGAAAGTTTGGAGATAAGTTTTATTAGACTTGTTAATCCAGAAGTCTCACTTTTCATGCCTAATGGAATAGAAAGCGGGCCGGCCACAAGCAAGTATCCCCCAGGTGAAGCGACGTGATCAACGTTCTCTAAAGCAATGCGGGCAGTCCCCAGGTTATGAATGTCCAACTTACAGAACCCGTAGTTACCAACCAACCCCAGTAAAACCTATTATATTCAAAATTCAAGGCGCATGCAATGGTTCCTAATAACAAATGGGGGCTATTTCACAATGCACATCAAAACATTATTGTTATTATTGCTGTATTATCCTGTTAAAGAGGTTTAGTATATCTGGAAGTGTTTCTTTAATGCTTTTTATGCATAGAAAGGTACACTGTATACTGTATACTAAGACAAACATTTGCCTAACTGACGTTGGATACAAACTATACCTAGCTGTTCCGACTTACATACAGATTCAACTTAAAGACAGATTTAGGAACAGAACTCACTTGTAATCTGGGGACTGCCTGTAGTTACTTTTATTATTACTGTATTACCATTATTATTATTATGAACTATGTTATTATGTTTAAGATGTGTTTGTGTGTTTGGAAGTATTTTTAAGTGTTTTGTATGCATAGAAAGGTAAAATAAATACTATATACTAAGACAAACATGTGACTAACTGATGCTAAATAAGAACAGTATGTACCTGTTCCAACTTACCTACAAATTCGACTTAAAGACAGAGTTAGGCATGGATCTCGTTCGTAACCCGGGGAACACCAGTAGCTCTCAGCCTTGGCCACTCCTAAATTTGCAAAACTCCCGATGTCCAGACTCACCAAGACTAATTAATCAGAACCTCTAGGCGTGGGACTCGGGCATCTGAATTGTTTTTAATCCCAGCAGTGTGCAAAACCAAAGTTTTTAATTTTGATGAAGTTTGATTTATGTAATCTGTCTTTTGTTACTCATGCTTTTGGTGTCATATCTAAGAATCCTCTTTGAAAAACTGAATCCCAAAGCTTTACTCCGATGTTCTCTTATAAGAGTTTCATGGTTTTAGTTCTTAGATTTAGGTCATTGATCTACTTTGGGTTAATTTTCATAAAGAGTGTGACATATGGGTCCATCTGCATTCTTTCGCATGTGGAGATCCTGTTGTCCCAGCACCATTTATTGAATAGACTTGGCACCCTTAACAAGTATTGCTTGACCAGAGATGTATAGGTTTATTTCTGGACTCTCAATTCTATTTCATTGGTCTATATGTCTATCCTTATTCCACTACCACACTGTCTTGATTACTGTAGCTTTATAGTATGTTTTGAAATTGGGACGTGTGAGTCCTCCTACTTGTTCTTCTTTTTCAAGATTGCTTTGGCTACTTGGGGCCCCTTGAAATTCCATATGAATTTGAGAATTGGCTTTCGCATTTCTGCAAAAAAGGCTGTTGAGATTTTGATAGCGATTGCACTGAATTTATAGATCACTTTGAGTAGTATTGAGGACTTAGGAAATTTGCCATCTGACTTTGGAAGAATGCCTGAGATTCTTTCATTTCTGTCATAATTTTCTTTTACCCAGAGGCATTCAATATTCACCCCAAGAAGAGAGAATTTGAGAGATAATCCATTTCAAAACTGAGTAGTTTATCTGCTATGGAAAGTAGCTTAAAACCATCTTCCTCTACCTCTTTCCTTTTCCCATCACAATCAAACTACTTCTTAACTAAATCATTCTCGTATCAGAGGAGACAAAGCTTGAGCAAACAGGTTTTAGTTAGAATATGAATCGTCTTGGACCTTAGTCTAATTCCTAACCAGAACTTAAATCTAACCCTTTTTCTTACGTTTTGGTTTATAAATGCAAAAGGCAGGAACCCCCGACTTGTTAGATATACGAACAGGTGCGGTAGATTTTTTTGGTTAATTGGAACCAGCCGTGATGGATTTGGGGCAAGTAAGACAGCCCTCCATGTGAGGTGTAACAAGCAAAGGATGCCTGAACTGGTTTATTTATTCATTTATTCATTCGACAAAGACCTCCTGGGTGCCTACCGTGTGCAAGACACGGGAGTGCCACAGCTAATGAAACAGAAGTGGTCTATATTCTCTCTACATTCAAGTAGAGAAAGACAAAACGTACTTTCAGATGGTAATAAAAGCTAGAAGGGAAACTGAGAATTGGGAAACAGAGTGATTGGGGGGTAGGGAGTGACTACTCTAGATCAGGTGGTCAGGAGAAATCTCTCTGAGAAAGTGATATTTGAGCCAAGACCTGAATGTCAAGAAGGAGTCAGGCACGTAAAGATCTAGGGAGAAACAGTAAATGCAAACCTCTGAGATGGAGAGGAGCTTGGTATATTTGAGGAACAAGGAAAAAGGCCCGTGTGGCCGGAACAAGTGAACAAGAAGTAGGTGGTGTGGGAAAAGTAGCATCACTCTTGTTACAGTGGCGGAGAACTATTGTTACCGCAATAACGCAGATTGGAGCTGTCTGCCACAATAGCCAATTCTGAGACAGGGTGAGGTGAGCAGAAAGAGTTTTATTATATATCGATATATAGGAGACAGAGGGGAATAGAATCTTCCCAAAACTCGTCTCCCCCAACGGGAGACTGGCTGAAGGCTTTATAGGGACAGGATTATGTGCCTTAGAAGTTTGTGTTAGTTCCTCCTTGAGGTGACCATGTCCCAGATGAGTTAATCTTTTACTGGCATTCTTGGGGGTTATCTGGCAACATCCTGGTGCTTTGTTCAGTTTTTCATTCCTAGATCATTATCACTTGTTTTCTACCCTCCAAGAAGGAACATCAGTTAATCTTAACCTTTTTATAGATGTTGGAAAGGGAGGGAAAGAAAAGATCATGAGACAATGCGGGGGTTTAGCAATGGGGAGTAATAATAGTGAGCCAGACCTATGCAGCCTCTTCCACTATTTTCAACAGTTAACACTCCTTGTGACAAACCTTTTGTTGCCAGTTATTGGGAAAATGGCTGTGATCATTTTTGTGGGTGATCACCAGGGTCACACTGACACCGTGAGCTACTACATCTGTCCGGTAGATGATTTCATGATTGGGAAGCCATCTCCTCCCCTAAGCCCTCCTCTCCTTATTCAGGAGTGCCTGAGATTATGGCAAAGAAGGCAGAATAGGATGAGACTCGATGCACTGGCTTTGAAGTCAAACAACTTCAGGTTTTTGTTTCACTTCTGCCACTTTTTAACTGGTAACTTAAACTCCCCGAGCCTTGTTTTCTACAGCTGGAAAATAAGGATAACGTAGTACACCGGTGGCACAATGAATCACCTTTAGATGACCTTTCTATCCATGGTCTTCTAACTCCCACCAAAAGATTGGGTGGGACTATGCACATAAGGTGCTAATGGTTCACCAAGGGGATTGGACAGATTGCTAATAATACAAATAAGGTGCATGGCACCCTTGTAGGGGTTGTTGTTGTCAGGTGCTGTCAAGTCAGTTCCAAGTCATAGTGACCCCATGTACAACAGAATGAAACACTGCCCAGTCCTGCACCATCCTCACAATTGTTGTTATGCTTGAGCCCATTGTTGCAACCAGTGTGTCAACCCATCTCGTTGAGGGTCTTCCTCTTTTTCTCTGACCCTCTACTTTACCAAGCATGATGTCCTTCTCCAGGGACTGATCCCTCCTGATAACATGTCCAAAGTATGTGAGATGTAGTCTTGTCAACCTTGCTTCTAAGGACCATTCTGGCTTTACTTCTTCCAAGACAGATTTGTTTATTCTTTTGGCAGGGCATGATATATTCAATATTCCTCACCAACACTATAATTCAAAGGCATCAATTCTTCTTCGGTCTTCCTTATTTATTTTCCAGCTTTCACATGCATATGAGGCGATTGACAACACCATGGCTTGGGTCAGGCACACCTTAGTCTTCAAGGTGATATCTTTGTTTTTCAACACTTTAAAGAGGTCTTTTGCAGCATATTTGCCCAATTCAATGCATCATTCGATTTTTTGACTGTTGCTTCTATGGATGTTGATTGCAAGTCCGAGTAAAATGAAATCCTTCACAACTTCAATCTTTTCTCCGTTTATCATGATGTTCCTTATTGGTCCAGTTGTGAGGATTTTTGTTTTCTTTATGTTGAGGTGTAATCCATACTGAAAGCTGTAGTCTTTGATCTTCATCAGTAAGTGCTTCAACTCTTCTTCACTTTCAGCAAGCAAGTTGTGTCATCTGTATAATGCAGGTTGTTAATGAGTCTTCCCCAATCCTGATGCCACATTCTTCTTCATAGAGTCCAGCTTCTCAGATTATTTGCTCAGCATACAGATTGAATAGGTATGGAGCTGAACTATGCAAATAAGGTGTATGGAATCCTAACGAGGGGATTGGTTAGTTTTGCCATCCCACTAGGCTTAAAATGAGCCATCCTAGAGGTGGAAAGGGGGGACTCACTACCACCAAGAAGAAGAGCTAGGACTGGAGCACGTCCTTTGGACCCAGGATCCCTGTGCTGAGACCCTCCTAGACCCAGGAGACAGAGAAAGAGAGCTGTAACACAGGAGATGGCAAGACGGCAAGAAGCAGCAGCAGAGGCAGCAGAACCAGGAGACTGGCAAGACATCAGGGTGAGCTTCCGGGCCCACCGACCAAGAAATCTGACAGCCTTCAAGCAGAGGCTTACTGGTGAAGTGGGGTGCCCCCGGGCACTTACTGGCAGAGCTAAAAGAGCTTTGTAGCACTTGCCTGAGTGGGGGTCCAGGGGTCCAGGGCCAGAGAGAGGCTGCTTGCTGCATGGCTGAGAAGAGGCCGTCCTGATTGAAGAACTGTATCCTGAGCATTTCTCAGCCTGAATTTTCACCTGTTTCTTCCCTAATAAACCCCATAACTGTGAGTATGGTCTGTGACTTCTGTGTGGCCATTGCAATGAATTATCGAACCCAGCAGAGAAGTAGAGAGTGCTGTGGGAGGGACGGCTGGTGTCAGAACTGGTAAACAGGTTACCGGGTGCAAGGTATGTCTGACCTTTGCCTTACAGCAATCAGCCTTGGGCTGTTGACGCTGATAATGATTCTTCCTCCTTGTGAAGCTGGAGAGATTAGACACCTCTGCCAGGCTGTTTTTACAATACCTTACCCACAGGGTTGTTGTGGGAACTGTATAAGTAATATAAGTAAATGATTGACTATAGCAGGTGGTACATAATTGGAAGCACAAACAAATGCTATTATTATCATCAAAGAAGCTTCATTTTTCTAATTTAAGACGTCGATACAAGGTAAACCAAAAATCCCTCTGGAATAGTCACACTGTAAACTGTTATTGGTCATTTGTACATTAGTGTGAATGAGTCTCCAATTCTTTCTCCAGTGCCCCCGGAAAGTTGGATTTAAAAGAGAGAGAGAAAATGAAGTTCTAGATTTCAGAGAGAGACACTAAAAGAAAGAGGAGAAAACTAGGTGGGGAAGGAGAGCTGTAACCTCTGAAATCTTTGCAGTGTTTGGGAACCAATTTATTCTTTAATAACTATTAATAAAGGGAATCCTGTACAAACTGCATTTCAGGGTAACCAGAGGCACATGGGAGGAAGCTTCTCTTTATAAAAAGTGTACTAGCTGTCTTAGTCACCTAGTGGAGCTATAACAGAGATACAACAAGTGGATGGCTTTAACAAAGAGAAGTGTATTTTCTCACAGTCTAGTAGGCTACAAGTCCAAATTTAGGGCATCAGCTCCAGGGGAAGGCTTTCTCTCTCTGTCGGCACTGGAGGAAGGTCCTCATCATCATCAATCTTCCCCTGGAGAAAGGTCCTCGTTGTCAACAATCTTCCCCCAGACTAGGAGCTTCTCTGCGCAGGAACCTCAGGTCCAAAAGACGCGCTCTGCTCCCGGCACCGCTTTGTTGGTGGTATGAGGTCCCCAGTTCTCTGCTTGCTTCCCTTTCATCTCTTGTAAGATAAAAGGTGGTGCAGGCCACACCCTAGGGAAACTCCCTTTATATTGAATCAGGGATGTGACCTTAGTAACAATGTTACAATCCCAACTTAAACCTCCTTAACATAAAATTACAGTCACAGAATGGAGGACAACCACACAGTACAGGGAATCATGGCCCAGCCAAGTTGATACACAGATTTTTGGGGGGACATAATTCAATCCATGACACTAGCTAACCCATGAGAAGCAATGATACAATTGGAATATGACCATTTAGCAAACTCTGGTGAACTAATGGAGCACTGGTAGCACAGTGGTTAAGAGTTCGGCTGCTAACCAAAAAGGTCGACAGTTTGAATCCACCAGCCGCTCCTTGGAAACCCCATGTGGCAGTTCTACTCTGTCCTATAGGGTCGCTATGAATCGACTCGATGGCAACGGGTTTGGTTTTGGTTTTGGTTTTTGGAAAGAACTAATGAATCAAAGTAATGATCATCAAGGGCTGCTCACATGACAGAAAGAGAGAAGAACCAGACGTTTTGTTGCTCCTGATGGAAATACACACCACCACCTATGTGGTACTTATGCCCAAAACTCAAGCCTAAATCTTTAGATCTAACCATCGGTTTTAAGGAAATACAAAGAACAGAGGAACATGTTCAGTATCACAGGGAAGCAATCAACAAAATCCAGGCTGTGGGATATTCTACAAGATAAACCGCCCAGCTTCTTCAACAGATAAATTGCAAGGTAAAATGAAGACTATATGGGGAAACCCATAGATTTAAAAAAAATTTAGAGAACCCCAACCAACTGCAACATATGGACCTGTTGAAGATCCTGACTCAGACAAATCAACTAAAAATTCTAATTTTTATGATTAAAATCAGTTAAATTGGACTGGATACTTGATAACATTAAGGAATTGATGTTACATTTTTAGGTGTGATATGGTATTGTGGTTATTTTTTTAGGATTCCTTATCTTTTAAAGATATATACTGGAATGTTTATAAACATTTATATATGTCTGTTTGTAGATATTTACAAATATCTATAAATATATATATTTATATATAAAGATTGAGCCCTGGTGGCGCAGTGGTTAAAGAGCTACAACTGCTAACCAGAAGGTCAGCAGTTCGAATCCACCAGCGGCTTCTTGGAAACCCTATGGGGCAGTTCTATTCTGTCCTATAAGGTTGCTATGAGTCAAAATCAACTCGATAGCAATGGGTTTTAGATATATAAAGATGCGTGTATGAATTTTTGTATACTATCTGGGACTTGCTTCAACTTAATCCAGTGGAGGGCGAGGGGAATGAGGGCTTTATTTTTAAGAATAGCACAACCATATTTTCAAATAAATAAAATCAGAAATATTTAAAAATATCTTCATGGTTTTCCTTATGGATAGTGCTTCCCACACACATTGTCACTGAGCGCTGGTATCCAAAGGCCCACTCAGAGTTGGAAGCATTTAAAAACCCTTGACAGTGGGCATCGTAACAGTGATGATGTTGCTAACTAACATCTATTGATAACCTATACATTTGACTACAGGCAGCCGGGAAAATGCGCAGCCAGAAGAAAACCAGTGCAATCATGCTGGAAAGGCCAGAAAGAAGATGAGAGAAAAGTCACTTGCCATTAGTTACTCACATTTGTCTCCGTCAGTTCACTGTGAGCTGCTGAAGACCGGGGGGCCAGATCCTGGCACAGTGCCTAGTACACAGCAGCGTCATGGACGCCTGAGTGAGAAAGGATGGGAAAAATGGAAACACAGAGGGAGAGGGAGCTCCTGACCCCTGAAGCAGAGAGAAGGAAGCCAAGGCAGATCTGCTGGCCTAGCTAGGAACAGTAAGGGTAAAAGGCAGCACTCCATCTACGTGAAGCCAAATGAAAACCAGCCAAAGAAAACCAAGGGGCTAGGAAGGGAATCCACCACCCATCTGTCCGTTTGTCATACTGTGGTAGCTTGCATGTTTCTGTGATGCTGGAAGCTATGCCACCAGCATTTCGAATACCAGCAGGATCAACCATGGAGGCCAGGTTCCGGTGGAGCTTCCAAACTAAGACAGTCTGGTTGGAGAGGCCTGGTAATCTACTTCCAAAAATTAGTCAGTAAAAACCCTAAACCCTATGGATCACGACAGAATATTATCTCATATGGTGCTGGAAGATGAGCCCCTTGGATTGGAAGGAACTACACTATAGCTACAACCCTGGACTCAAACACGCCAATGATCAATGAGATGACACAGACCTGATGATTCACTCTGTTATACACAGGGTCGCCATGAGTCAGAGCTGACTCAACCACAACTAACAACAGGAAAGGGATTAGGAAATCAACAGTAGCTAGGTGATGTGGTTTGTGACTTTAAGCTGATTTAGTCTCTCTTCAACGCAAGAGTCGTGCATCCCCAGGCTGAGTCTTGGAGCCTTGAAGGAAACCAAGCTCTCATCCACCGGGGCCAGAAAAGAACTAGAGATCTAAGAGGACTTGAAACCAGTCAACCAAGGAAGGGTCTCTGGCATTTCCTTCTGGCAACTTCCAATCTTTGCATCAATGTTTACCTCTCACCAGGCAAGAAAAAAGTGAGTAAGGAGCTTTTTCAAAGGAGATTGGGAAACAGGAAATCAGTCGCAGCGTGAGAAGAATAACATGACTGTGACGAAGTGGTAGTGGAAAAGGTAGAGTGTACCCGGTGGAGAGTTTTTCATATACACATCCTGAAAATCTACACTTATCTAAACCTCAGTTCCAAACCATTCTGCAGCAATTTGGTGCACGAGCGTAGCCGTATAATAACATCTCAAAGCCTGATTGCCAGCACCTCCACAACTCAGCCGTGAACTGAAATCATCTGAAACCACTTGACCCTTCAGTCCATTACTGGCATCCGTACCCCTGGATTCCTTGTTGCTTTCTCCAACCACAGCCATAAGCAGTAAAAAGAGCTTAAGATGAGACACTGGGGCTTTGGGGATAAATCACCATCAACGGGGCTAAACACACAGCCGTGGTGCACAGATTTTCTTGCAGCTTGTTTTCAAGACATACCCATAACTGGCACCCCTCTTCGGGAAGGTCTTGCCTATCTTACAACTGCCTTGTTTTCACACAGATAAAGAGATCTTGAACAATGCTTCTGATGTCATCTGCAGAAATACACTTTCCATTTAGTTTAAGTGGAAAATCCTCCATCCTTTTTCCCCTTCTCGTTGCAAATGGTGTTAGATGTGAACTTGAGAAAGAAATATTCTCTCCCTGATTTTTCTCCTTCTCTCCATTCTTGTTGAAATATCCCACAGCCTGAATGTAAGAAAGGATCAGGCCCTCCCCGGCCTCTGCTACACACACACACACACACACACAGACACACAAACACACAAACACACACACACAGACACTCAGACACACAAACACACTACACACGCAAGCATGCACATTTTGTTAGGGTCCATCTTTAAGAACCACCACTCATCCGTCAGTTTGTCATATTGTGGTGGCTTGCGTGTTGCTGTGATGCTGAAAGCAATGTCACTGGTATTTCAAATACCAGCAGGGTCACTGTCATGGGCTGAATTATGCCCCCCAAAATACTTATCAACTTGGTTAGGCCATGATTCCCAGTATTGTGTGGTTGTCCTCCATTTTGTGATTGACGTAATTTTCCTATGTGTTGCAAATCCTGAACTCTGCCTGTGGTTAATGTGGCAAGATTAGATTATGTTAAAGAGGATTAGGGTGGGATGTAACACTCTTACTCAGGTCACATCCCTGATCCAACGTAAAGGGAGTTTCCCTGGGGTGTGGCCTGCACCACCTTTTACCTTACAAGAGATAAAAGGAAAGGGAAGCAAGCAGTGAGTTGGGGACTTCATAACAGCAAGAAAGTGGTGCTGGGAGCATCCTTTGGACCCAGGGTTCCTGCTCGGAGAAGCTCCTAGAATAAGGGAAGATTGATGACAAGGACCTTCCTCCAGAACTGACAGAGAGAGAAAGCCTTCTCCTAGAGCTGGTGCTCTGAATTTGGACTTCTAGACTCCTAGACTGTGAGAGAATCTCAGTTTGTTAAAGCCATCCACATGCTATTTTTGTTATAGCAACACTAGATGACTAAGACAGTCACCCATGGTGGATAGGTTTCAGCAGAGCTTCCAGACTAAGACTAGAAAGAAAGACGTGGAGATCTATTTCCAAAAATTAGCCAATGAAAACCTTATAGATCACAACAGAACATTGTCCAACTCACTTACTTTGAACATGTCATTAAAATAAATAAATAAATAAAAATAATTGCCATTGAGTCAATTCTGACTCATAGTGACCCTATAGGACCCTATAGGAGAGCTTGCCCCACAGGGTTTCCAAGGCTGTAAATCTTTATGGAAGCAGATGGCTACCTATTTCTCCCTCGGAGTGGCTGGTTAGTTTGAACCACCGACCTTCCTGTTAGCAGCCAACTGCTTAACCACTTCACCACCAGGGCTGTTTTGTGTGTGTGTGTGTGTGTGTGTGTGTGTGTGTGTGTGTGTTTTAAGGGGGAATCAATCACTATAGGAGGACATCCTGTTTGGTGAAGTAGAGGGCCAGTGAAGGAAGGGAAACCTTCAGGGAGATGGACTGGCATAATAGCCTCAGTGATGGACTCAAACATGCCAGTGACCATGAGGATGATGCAGAACCAGGCAACATTTTCTTCTGTTGTACATAAGGTCGCCCTGAGTCAGAAATGGACTCAACAGCAACTAACAGCAAGACGCTTAAGAGTCCACAGAGACCTCCTGTGAGTCAGAGTCTCTCTCGTGACTTCTCCCAGAGTTGTTACACAGGTTGTATTGGAGAATGAAATGTATTGGATTTAGGCAGACAACAAATTACAAAGGGCGTCACCAGAAGGTGGGCAGATGAGTGAACAAAAAACAGAAGGTAAGCCTCAGTGGAAGAGGGGAAACATAGGACTTATTAAGATTCAGAATCAGCATCTTTCTGTCGTTTAATGCTTTGGAGTTTTTTGTTTGTTTGTTTGTTTTTTGTTTTTTTTTTTAGGTTCAAGAAATGAGGCAAACCTGGTGGGACTCTCTGGAGCAAGTGCTGTTCATCGTGGTTGTCCTGCATCAGGACAAAAAGCTGGACCTTCGTACCTTGCTCAGTGGCTGGATGTAAGCTGCCTGGGGGAGATGTGACGTCAGGTGAGACGAGGTGGCTCTCAGCAGCTGAATCCTACCTGG
>NW_004443954.1:3533407-3541628 GCF_000243295.1 Trichechus manatus latirostris
TTTGTTGGGTGTGATAATAGTATTGTGGTCATGTTAGAAAACGACTATCTGTTAGCACTACATCCTGAAGTTTTTATAGTGATTGTTATGGATTGAATTGTGTTCCCCCCACCTAAAAAAAAAAAGATCTGTTGAAGTCCTAACTCCTGTACCTGTGAATGTGACCCTGTTTGTAAATAGGATCTTTGAAGACGTTATCAGTTGGGTTAACATGAGGTCATACTGGAGCAGCGTGGGTCCAAATCCAACGAGAGTGGTGTCCTTATAAAAGAGAAGAGACACAGAGAAGGGAAAACCAGCCACGTGGTGATGGAAACAGATGCAGCTGTGAGCCAAGGAACGCCAGAAGCCACCAGAAGCTAGGAGACAGCCACCTGGAGCAACCACAGGCTGTGGGGAAATGGCATGGATTAGAGCTCAAAACCTGTTCTAGAATATCTGATCATACACTCGGAAAATGAGCTGACCCAAAGAGGTCGTGCCTCCATCTCTCCCTGACTACATGACTCAACAAGCCCCTTCCCTCCGGAATCTCATTTTCCTCATCTGTAAGTCAGGAATGATGACACCTCCCACTTCACACGCTGTTGTGAGGACTGAACGAGATCGTGTGTGAGGAAGCACCTTGTACACTGTTACACATCAACACCTGTAACCCTTTCCTTCTCTCTGGGCAGCTTCTTTCCCAGTCCTCACAGGGACCCCGGCAAATGTGGACTCTTTCCCTTTGGATGCCTGCCCAGCCCCCGCACCCCTCTCTCTGCGGAGACCCTGGCCCCAACTTCTTTGACAAATAGGAGAGATCCAAAAAAAAAACCCATTGCCATCGAGTCGATTCCAACTCATAGAGACCCTATATGACAGAGTAGAACTGTCCCACAGGGTTTCCAAGGAGTGCCTGGTGGATTCGAACGGCCGACCTTTTGGTTAGCAGCCGTAGCTCTTAACCACTATGCCACTAGAGTTTCCATAGGAGCTCTTAGGCCCCCTCAATTTCCCCACCATGATGTCTCTGCCACGTGTCAGCTTGGCTACATGTCCTGGTGAGAGCGAACCACAAGCGAGGTAAGTGGGAGGTTTGGGAGGGTGGCGGCCAAGAGGGAACCGTTTTGTGGCTCTCACACACACCACAGTTGCTCATCTGCTGACTCATCTCAGTAAGAAGCTGCAGCTGGACCCACAGCTGTCCCACCTTCCCCCGGCCCCTCCTTCTGCTTCTCTGACCGCTGAGCCAGGTGTGTGTTTGGCTCCATGAAGAAGGGTCCGGACTTCTGCAGAACACCTACACCATCAAGGTCAGGGGCAACAAGAACCCACACGGGTTCAGCCTGTTCTTGTGGGCTCCAGCCATGCTTGTGAGGTCCAGCCCACTCTTGCTCTCCCCCACTTTCCATCCATCTTCCATTCCTGACTGCCTGCCCTCTGGACTTCAAGCTCCAGCATCAGGCAGACATGGGTCCACAGCCTTACAGAGCCTGCTGAACCAGCTCCCACAATAGCATAAGGCCCAATCCCTTTATATGTATCTGCTCATGGTTCTGCTACCCTTGTTGAACCCTGGAGGAGACACCCACATACTGACCTCCAACTAATACATACTCCTAACCTTTCTCAGAAAAGCCATCCAGAGCATGGCCTCAGTCTCTTCCGGTTCTTCCCAGGATCTCCCCATACCTTCTTCCTCTTTTACAGTAACTTTGTCAAAGGCTATAAAGCTGCCTAGGTTTTTCACAAGTTTAAAAGAAAAGCCCCTTTCTGGTAGATTGCCACCATATCAGAAGGCCAGTGTGGAGGGTATACCAGAACCTTTTCTAAAACGAGCATATCCACCACCTCCACCTACTCCCCTTCTAAGATTTATTGGAAGAAATGGTCTTGGATGTACACAAAGGACTATCATGTCAGTTTTACTTTAATAGCAAAATATTTGGGGGAAGAAAAAAAACCTAATGCACAGCAATAAGGGACTGATTAAATTGTATTATAGCCATATAGTAGATTTTTATGCAGCCATTAGAAATGATACAGGAAAAAATAAATTGCAAGGAGCAGGCCTGTCACAGGAGAAAAAACACTCATGACTCATAAGAAAAAAAAAAAAAGGCTGACTTCATTTGGACTTACAGAAATGCAAACAGAATTACAATGAGACAATTTTATATCCACTAGTTTGACAGCTTTTATAAGATCACATATTAGAGATGATGGGATATTTTTGTAGTGCCCCTAAACAAAGAAACTCAAAGATTAATAGATTCATATAAAAAAGACAGAAGAGCAGTTGAAGGGGACCCTATTTGTCTAATTATGAGAATATGAACATCAAAAAGAATAACAATTACAATTGAATGACATACATTGAATCAATAAAAACCCAACCAACAAGTCCATTCCAATTCATGGCGCTCCATGTGTGTCAGAGTAAAACTGTACTCCATAGGGTTTTCAATGGCTGATTCTTGTCAGAAGTAGATCACCAGGCCTTTCTTCTGAGGCACCTCTGAGTGGACTCCAACCTCCAGCCTTTGAGTTAGCAGCTGAGTGTATTAACCATTTGCACCACCAAAACCAACCTATAAAAACCCAAAAGTCCATACTATTGAAAAAAGATAAAGCTGGGAGGTGGGGAGGAGGGACTCATTTGTCACCATTTGAAGAAGCTATTAAACCAAATTATCATTTTTTAAATTGGTGAAAGGAAAGAATTAAGCATTTATCCTGTCTTTCTAGTGTAAAATGTATTTCAGCATAGTCAAATGGCCCTAGTTGTTGATGGGAAGCTCTGCTTTGAGGAGAATGCTACCTAATTAATACAGAAGGAATAGTAGAATAAATTATGATTAAGAGCTAACCAAAAGGTCCGCAGTTAAGATCCACCAGTCACTTCTTGGAAACCCTTTGGGGCAGTTCTACTCTGTGCTATAGAGTCGCTATGAGTCGGAATCGACTTGACGGCAACAGGTTTGGTTTTTGGTTTTAGTGAAATTGATTCATTTTTTAACAAATGAATGACTTGATTGACTGTTGCTTCATGCAGGTTAAGAGCATTCGCTGAATGGTTGATGAAGGACTTGACATTCATGTGGTGCTAGAGGAATATCACATAGGTTCTTTCTGGTCACAAGGGGGGAGTATCACCATCGATCAGAGAGATCAGGCTGCTGTTCCCCAGTGTCTCCTCATGGTATGTATACAAAGTGCACAACAGCACTTCTGACATATGCTAGCCAAAAATGCTCACTCCACACCTTTAATTGAAAATACATCCCAGACCTAAACATAAAACAAGAAAACTTCTGGAAGAAAACACTGGAGAAAACCCTCCTAACCTTGGGAAAGGCAAAAAGTGTGAACCATTAAACATGATAAAATTGGACTTCATGAAAATTAAAAATATATCCTCTTCATATGACATTATTTTAAAAAAAGAAAAGACTGGGAGAAAATATTCCCAATACATGTATCAGACAAAGGACTTATATCCAGAATATCTAAAGACTCCTTAAAACTCAGTAACAAGAAAATAAACAACCCAATTTTTTAAATAGGAAAAGGTTTTGAAAACACTTCATAAAAGAAGACATATGAATGGCCAATAAGTACATGAAAAGATGCTCAACCTCATTGCAAACTAAACTCATAATGAGATACCATGGTACACCCACTGATGGTTGGAATTAAGAAGACTGGCAATATCCATCGTTGAGATGTGGAGTAACTGGAACCCTCACACTTTGCTGGTGGGAATGTGAAATGGTACAACTGCTTTGGAAAACATTTTGGCAGTGTCATGGTTTGAATTATGTCCCCCCAAAAATGTGTATCAATTTGGCTGGGCCGTGATTCCTGACACTGTGTGATTTTCCTATATGTTGTAAATCCTGCCTCTATGATCTTAATGAGGGAGGATGGGTAGCAGTTGTGTTAGTGAGGCAGGACTCAGTCTACAAGATTGGATGGTATCCTGAGGCAGTGTCTTGAGATATAAAAGACAGAACTGAGCAGAGAGACAGGGGGACCTCATACCATCAACAAAGCAGTGCCGGGAGCAGAGCGCGTCCTTTGGACCGGGGTCTCAGCACTGAGAAGCTCATAGTCTGGGGGAACACTGATGAGAAGGCTGACAGAGAGAGAAAGACCCCCTGGAGCTGACACCCTGAATTTGGACTTATAGCCTACTTTGACTGAGGAAATAAACTTCTCTTCATTAAAACCATCCACTTGTGGTATTTCTGTTGTAGCAGCACTAGATGACTAAGACAGGCAGTTTCTTAAAAAGTTAAACGTATTCTAACCATGTGAACCAGTAATTCTGCTCCTAGGTATTTACCTAAGAGAAATAATTTGTTCACACAAAGATATGCATATAAATATCTATAGTAGCTTTATTCATAATAGGTCAAACCTAAAGCAACTCAAGTGTTCCTCAAAAGGTGAATGAATAACCAATTATAGTGTATTTTTAAAATGGAAAACTACCAACAATAAAAAGAAATGAACAATAATATGGATATATCTCAAAAACATACTGAATAAAAAAGTACATTCTGTATGATTCCATTTACATGATCTCCAGAAAAGGAAAAGCTAATTCATGGTGACAGTAAACAGACCAGGGATTTCCTGGACCAAGGATGGAAGTTACTGACTGCAAAGAGAACAAGGAAACTTTTGGAGGGTGAAGGGAATGTTTTACATCTTGATTGCAGTGGTGATTACACAGATACTTTTTTTTTTTTAAATATTTTATTGAGTTTTTGGTAAAAGTTTACACAAGTTAGGTCCTTATTTGACAATTTCCACACAACTCGTTCTGTAACATTAGTTACATTTATCAAAATGTATCAACAGTCTCTTTGAGTTCTGTTTGTTCCATTTCCAGTACTCTAGTTTCCCAGCCCCCTTATCGTCTCGTCTTTGCTTTTGAGAAATTATTGACCTTTTGGTCTCATACTGATGGTTTTTTTTTTTTTTTTTTGCAGTGCAGACAGCCCATTTTATTTTTCATAAAAGGAAGAAATGCTCAAAGGTGAATGATGGATGAATCTTAAAACTTTTTCAAACTTTTTACACAGATTACTTTTATATTGATGGATACTTGTCAGAACTTATCAAAATATATGCATAAAATGGGTGTACATAAATTATTCCTAAATAAAACTGCTTTAAAAAACACTTACCCAAAATAGCAAACCAAAACAAAAAACTCTCATGATCTACTTTTATTCTATGAATAAGGATTGATTTAGCATTAGGTGGAAAATTAGTGTAATCTACTACATTAGCAAATTAAAGAAGAAGAATATATGATCATCTTTAGAAAGATCATTCGATAAAAATTCAGCAACCATTTATGATTTTTTTTAAATTAGCAATCTAGGACTTAAAGCGAATATCCTTATCCCGATAAAAGGGATTCACAAAAAGCCTGCAGTAAGTTTTTAGTTAGTATTAGCTGTGTTATACGCATCCCGGTGCTATCAGTTTATGGCTAATGTGACTTGCTGTATAATTCAGAGTATGTTTGTTGAGCCCACTAGATGCCAGATCTGGGCTGCAAAATGATATAATTTATAGATCGTGATCTCACAGATACTAAAAATCTGGTTCTGAAGTTTTAAACATAGTCACTTAAGAAACAAACTCATTTTGGAAATAGAACTATGTGATTCAGTACAGACTACAAGGCACAGAGCAGAAAATTAATAAAGTTTTGTTTAATGAAAAAAGAAAAAAAAGAAATATACTCATTTTAAATGCTAAACAATATGTGATTAATACCAAATGAGTGATGTCTCTAATTCATTAACAAATATTTATTGAGTGCAAATGATTATGATTGTTCCTGGGATTGTTAGAACAATAAACAAGAGCATTAAGAGACTATATTTTTTAATGAAATCATGTAATGTCCCAAGGATTTAATTTGCCATACAAGAAAGATAAAATTGTCTCTTTAATTATGTTTTATTCTCTACATTTTATGTTTCTCATTCAAGAATTGTATTATTAAATAGATTTTCCCCAATGCACTGTCTCGTGAAAAATTCAACTCTTTATTAAGGACTGAGAATTTTCACAGCAAAAGAAGGAAACACCTTCTTTCTGATTTAGGATATCAAATAAATTGTAAATAAAGACCCATAAAAATGTTTTCTCAGAAGAACAACAGAAAGGCGAAAACAAAAATCAATTGATTTTGCAACAAACTGTGGGTAAACTGCCGACATAAGAGTCCGCCTCTCACACCAGAGCACAATTTAAATTAGAGGAAATTGACAGCTTGGGCATGTTGCAAATTAACCCGGCTTGAACAATCACATTGTTAATCCTCTCCCCCAACGCCTGCTTTGAGTCTCTGCCTCTCTTAGGATAGCATAACTACTGGGCTCCAATCATCTCAGCACTTGGTGAAATGCTCTCTGTAAGGTCACCTACAGCACCATAACTGGGCGGTGGCTTTTTTCAGCCTAACCTCTAAGCGGTTTCATAGTTGACACTCCTTCTAATACCCCTATCCTCATTTAGCTTTTGTGATATTGTATTCCCTACATCTCCTTGTTCTAACACAACAATCCCCCTCAGTCCCCTTCTGTCTCCCAGAAGGAACCTCAGGGGCCCCATGGCTGCAGTCACCTTAGACAACAATGGCACCAACTCTGAGCCAACCCATCTTGATTCAAATCCAGGCTCCGCCACACACTAGCCATGTAACTGCAAGCAGTGACTCGCCACGTGACTACCTCAGTTTAGTCATCTGTAAAGTGGAGCTAATAATAACATACCACATAGGATCTTTGTGAGAATTAAGTAGCTGATACAAACAAAGCACCTAGAAGAGGGCTGGGCACACAGGAAACATTCCAGAAGTGTCAGTTGCTGTTATTAACTCACAAAAAGAGGAGATCTGAATGGAAAATTGGATGCTCCACCTCCCTAGAAATCAGAGAAACACAAATTAAAACCACAATGAGACACCATTTGTTAAGACACCATTTGTTCCCCATAAAATTGGCAAAAAGCGTAAACTCCTAGGTTGAGCAGTAGATACATGGCATGCTCATTGTGTGATAATTAACCAAGCTGTACATGTCTGATTGGAATGCTTTTTTGTGTGTATGTTATACTTCATTTCAAAACCTTAAAACACACACACACAATACACACAAAAAAACCAACCCTCTCCCTACCCCAAAGCGCTCAGTCAATATCTCATTAGCAAGCATGTGGAACACAAGAGCTCTCATATCTTGTTGGTTGAAGGACGAATTGGTAAACCATTTCGAAGAGTTTGGCAACTCAACGAATAGTTTATTTTATAAAGATCCGCACCAAGCTGGTTCCTATTAGACAGAGGCTAAAGACATCCCAAATGTCCACCTTTTCCAAACTGCTGGACCACTCCATCATCTCTAACATCCACTACTCCCCCACGCCTCAGTACTCTCCCTCCCATCTTTTTGTTCAATAACTGGCTGCAACTTCGCAAAGAGCTCACAAACAGTACTCACAGTTAAATGGTTTACTAGGGAAGTAAACCCCTAACCCACTGCTGTAGGGTTGATTCCAATTCATAGTGACCCTATAGGACAGAGTAGAACTGCCCCATAGGATTTCCAAGGAGAGGCTGGGGGATTCGAACTGCTAACCTTTTGGTTAGCAGCCAAGCTCTTAACCACTGCGTCACCAGGGCTCCATTAGAGAAGTAACAGGGTACAACTCGGGATTGAGGTCAACTTGGAAGTAACAGGAATAACTCAGGATGCAGTTCTAACTGAGGATGCAGTTCTTCGATCATGACAGCTTCTTCTCGCCTTCTGCTGCCTGGCCCTGCTAGGACCTTGCATTGGCCACTTCCTGCTGGGGGCCTTCTCAGGCAAGAGTTACAACTGTTAGCTCCATGTGTCGGCAAGCCTCACTGCCCCGTCTTGCACAGGTCTCCTGGTCTGTCTCACACCGTTATGGCTGTTGGTACTGCTGCTCCTCCATTTCTATCTCCCTGGTTACAGTTCCTGTCCACACCCCGCCCCCCCCCATAGCCCTTAAAGCCTAACAGGATGGCAAAACTGACCAATCCCCTTGTTGCGGTTCCATAAACCTTATTTGCATGGTCCTACCCCCACAAAAGTGGGCCACAAGCACCTCATTTGCATAGTCCCACCCAGTCATTTGGTGGGAGTTACAAAGACTGAGGCTAAAAGGGTCATATTAAGTAATTCAC
>NW_004443954.1:3553096-3561794 GCF_000243295.1 Trichechus manatus latirostris
AGAATTTACAACACATGAGGAGATCACATATAATCTCATCATAGTGGTAGCGTTTACAACACATGAGGACATCACATCAGATAACACAATCAGACAATACTGGGAATCATGACCTAGCCAAGTTGCTACACACATTTTTTGCGGGACACAATTCAACCCATGACACTACCCAAGTTAGCTGTCATTACATGCTTGACTTCTCTGGTTTTATTTCCTCATCTGTACCTAGATCTCTAAGGTCCTTTCCGACTTCAGCTTTCTGTGATGATCTGGTTACAATACTGGCCGTGGATACAAACAAAAAAACTGGGACGAGAGAAGAAAGAGAGGTAAATAGCGTCAAGGAGGAGCCAGGAGCATATTCCTCATGTGTATAATTTTCTACTGTCTCCATGAATCTTCTTTAAATGTTGACAGCACAAGTAATATGTACCACAAAATCTACTCCTCCATTCTATGTTTTATGCCACACTGTTATCTCTAAATGTAGCATATATGCAAATTTTCGCTTGCCTCCATGCCTCCCCAATCTGGCCACAAGCTCATAAGAGTAGAACTATACAATATATTTCTGTATCCAGTGCTGCCAAAGCCCAATATGTTTTTACAGATATTCAATAAATATTTATGAGTTGAAATGGTGAATACATACTGACTGATTTCCATATATTTCTGCCAAGAAATGTTTCCACACACTTCTATTTTCATCTGCTTTTTTTGTTTGTTTGGTATGTTTTTGTAGGAGAAAAAAGTAGATAACATTTTGGGGTTTGAGTTATTTTCTCCCAATTTGTAAATATTTATATTTACAGAAGTGGTATATTAAGGTAAACTACGATGTGGTTATAAATAAACCCAAAATTTCAGCAGCTTAATCCACGCAGAGGCACTTCGGAAGACAGGCCTGGTGATCTGCTTCTGAAAGGTCACAGCCTTGAAAACCCTATGGAGGACACATGGGGTTGTCCTGAGTCAGAATTGACTCCACAGCAACTAACAATTACAGGACCCCTTTGTTTGCATTGCATCCACTAGGTAGAAAGGGCGGGGTCTCAGTGTCATAACACAGTATAAGTTTTTTTCTTACCAACAACATAGGTCATGAGGCTTGAATTGTTCTCCAATGGTTCTCTTCTAAGCTGTTACTCAGAAATCTAGGTTCCTTTAGCTTCACCATTCCCAAGACCCTCTTTGGGGTCTTCCACTGGGTCCCCGGCATTCAGCTGGCCAAAGAGCAAGAGAAAGATGGCAGTGTTATCTATTATGCTAACATTCCACTGACCACAACCCAGTTACATGATCTCCAACCTAGCTGGCGGAGGGGAACTGCCATCTCCCTGTGAATCCTAGAAAAGAAAAGAGACTTGGTGAGCATCTAGTCTAGTGATTCTCAACATTGACAACTTTAGAATCAACGGGGGAATTTTTTTCTAAATTCCCATTCCAAGGAGCTGCCCAGGAACAGTTAAATCAAAATTGAGAGGATGGATCCAGGTATTTGCTTTTTGAAAGCTTTCCAAGTGATTTCAATATGCAGACAAATTTGAGACACTGATCTATAGGCTACCAAATTGTTCTCCAAAAGTGTCTAAACCAATTTACATTGTTATTAGCAGTTGATAACGAGATATTTTTCCTACATCGTCAATAATCAAACTTCTTTATTTTTGCCGATGTGACATTTAATGTGTCATTGTTTTAATTACCACCTCCCCATTGTTGTTGTAATTGAGAATCATTTTCTTTTTATTGACCATTTGAGTTTTCTCTTCTGTGAATGTCCTGCGTATCCTTTCTCTATTGCTCTATTATATTTTTTTAACTTTGCTAATTGACTTACAGACTTTTTAAAAATATACTCTTGATATCAAGCTTTTCTTGTAGTAACTGAAAACACCTTCTCCCGGACTGACTTAACTTTTATCATTGTTAATGGTGTCTTTTAACAGTAAAATTTTGAAATTTTTTATGAAACCAAATTTACCAATTTTTTTTCCTTCATAGTTTTGGCCTTTGTGTGTTTGGTGAATACTTCCCTACCCTTAGCTATTCTCCTAATAGTTTTAAATAGATTTTCTTGTAATGGTTTTAAAGGTTTGCATTTCACATTTAGATCTTTAATCCATCTGGAATTTAGTTTTTAAATAATGTGAAATAGATTTTTCCCCCGTAGGGAAGCCAATTTTGCCAATGCCATTTACTGATGGTTCACCCTCTCCCCACTGACATGTGATGGCCTGATATTAAGAAGCCCTGGTGGTGCAGTGGTTAAAGCTCTCGGCTGCTGCCCAAAAGTTGGTGGTTCCAATCCACCAGCTGCTCCGCAGGAGAAAGATATGCCAATCTGCTTCCATAAAGATTACAGCCTAAGAAACCCTGTGGGATTGTTCTACTCTGTCACACCGGTTTGCTATGAGTCAGAATCGATTTGATGGCAATGGGTTTTTGGTAAGCCAAATTCTTATAAAAATGATCTGTTTCTAGACCTAGCTGTCTATTCTGCGTCAACAGCACACTGTTTTATTCACATATTTTAGTAATAAGTCCTCATATCTGATAGAGAAATTCCCATCTCTTTCTTCTTTTCCAGAATTGTTTTAGCTAGAGCCAACGTTTTTAGAATCAGTTTGTCAAGTTCCACACAAATCATATTGGGATTGGAATTGCATTGAATTTACAATTTAATTTGCGGAGAAATGGCATGTTTTTATCAAGCATTCCTTTCCATAAATACTTTACATCCCTTCATTTCTTCAGCCCTTCTTTTATGTCCTTCAATAAACTTTTTAACTGTTCCCCATAAAGCTTTTGCAGTAGAAGATATTTTGTGAAGCTAAAGCGGATGAGTAACAGGTTTAAGGTAAAAGTTGAAATTTCCTCTGGATCAGCTCAACATAAATAAAACTATCTTGAGAGTTTAAAGTGGAAATTCGTTTTAACGGAGCACTCTAGAAGACAATGACTATGTGCAGTATAATCTGTGCAGTAATATTTAGTACTTTTTTGCACCCTTATAAGGGATCCCTGGTGGTGCAGTGGTTAAGACCTCGGCTGCTAACCAAAAGGTCGGCAGTTCAAATCTACCAGCCACTCCTTGGAAACCCTATGGGGCAGTTCTACTCTGTCCTATAAGGTCGCTATGAGTCAGAATCGACTCGATGACACCGGGCTTTTTTGGTTTAAGGTTTCAAAAGGCAGGCTACCAGACTGTTCCTCCGAACCCTACCTAATAGGCCAGAGTCTTAGGCATCTGCCAGGCATGCTTTGTAGATGGTTGGTCAACACTCTGCCAGTTGCATCAAGTCGATTCTGACCCATGGCAAGCCCTTGAGTGTCAGAGTAGAACTGTTTTCCATCAGGTTTTCAATGTTGATTTTTTGGAAGTAAATCACCAGGACTTTCTTCCAAGGTGTCTCTGGGTGGACTTGAACCTCCAGTCTTTCAGTTAGCAGTTGAGCACGCTTATTGTTTGTACCACCCAGGGACTCCTGCTGAACCCTAGGTCTGGGGAGGTATAGTCTTCAAATAGACTGCTGGTTGCTCTCAGCCTTGAGAAGTGTTTACTGCCTGAAGAAGTGACTATGGATGCTTGAACTCCAGAAAGTGACTACGCTCTTAGCTGTATGTGGAGCTCCTTTCCACTGCTCTCAGATAGCCTCTGTCTGCTTCTCCCTTCTCCATTTCTTCAAATTCCACACATTCACACTAAGGTAGAACTTATGTTAGCACCTCATCTCATGGATTATTTTACTCCAACAGAGATAGAAACAAAAAGTAAAGGAAGTAAGCTATTGAAGAATGAAATGGCAGGTAAAAGCCAGACCACCAGCTCACCATATTAATGAGTTCAGATCACTAAAATTAAAACTGATCCATGTCAATGACCTGAAAGGAACCACAGCAGGACGAGGGAAATTTGTGTGTGAGAGTGTGAGGAAATGCCCAGAAATGATTATTTCTGTGTGGTAGGGGACAGTGAAATTGGCGTCACCTGCTCTAGAGTTCCTCAGAAATGTGAATCACCCACATGAGACAAAGGGGAGCTTACTGTCCTAAGGGTCACTCAGGAAGGATTTCTTAGAAGGGAGTCAGTATGTGGTTTCTCTGAAGGACAGAAAGGCCTTCCAGTTACCATCTCAGAAGAAAGACAGAATACAAGTTAAGGTAACGCTTTGAGAGCATTATGAAGTGTCTAAACGACAATGTCCATATATTTGCCATCTGTGTTAAAGTACTGTAATCCTCAGAAGTGATCAGCAGTAAAATTCTAAAAATTAAAAGTCTGCAGGCTGCATTTGGGGACATCAAGGAAGGTAGGAGAGCTCCCAGACATAGCCCTAGAGAACCAGAACTGGTCAAGAGGAAACACCCGTGTTAAATTCTTTATTGTTGTAGGAGAAAAGGTGCTGTATGTAAAATCACTGTCTGCATGAAGAGTGTGATTTAATCTTCAGGAAGCCAACCACATAATAATAAGGTGTTTCCCAAGAGAGCCTTCCTACATACAAGGCCTCTCCTTTTGAGCTCTACCATTTGAGTTGACTAGGCGTCTATGTTTGGGCAAATTGAAGTAATGAGGATGCTAATAATGCTAATGCTTACATACTGTATGAGTTTCTTATTGCTGCCATAATAAATTACTACAAAATTAGCAACTGAAAACAACAGAAATTTATTATCTCACAGTTTTGTAGGTCAGAAGTCCGATAAGCTTAACTGATTCTCTGGTCTCATAAGGCCAAAATCAAAGTGTCAACCAGCCTGGACTCTTATCTGGAGACTCTGGGAAACGATCTGTTGCCAAGCTTGTTCAGGTCTGTATCTTCTGGCTGGCTGGCTATGGGGGTTGCCCTTACCTCCTAGAGACCTCTCCCAGTCCTTACACACAAACACATGGCTCCCTACATCTCAGAGTCAGCAATGGTACATCAAATCCTTCTCACACTTAGAATCTCTCTGAATTCTCCATCTGCTACATCTCTTCTGCCTCCAGCCGAGAACATTCTCTGCTCTTAAGGGTCCATATGATTAGATTGGGCCCACCCAGACAATCCTGGGTAATCTCCCTATTTTAAGGTCTATTCATTTAATCACAACTGCAAAGTCTGTTTTGCCATATAATGTAACATATTTACAAGTTATGGAGATTAGGACGTGAACATATTTGGACCCATTCTGCCTGCTATTGCGGTGGTGGTGGTGGTGGCGGTTAGTTGCCATGGAGTTGATTCAGACTCATGGTGGCCCCGTGTGTGCAGAGTAGAACTGCTCTATAGGGCTTTCAAGGCTGTGACCTTTTGGAAGCAAATTGCCAGGCCTGTCTTCCAAGGAGCCTCTGGGTGGGTTCGAACTGCCAACCTTTCGTCTAGTAGTGGAGTGCTTAACCATTTGTGCCACCCAGGTACTATTCTGCCTACTACATGGTATGTTTTATTTGTGTGTTGGACCTTGTCTCTGGTTCTTTATATATATCAGCTGATTTAATCCTCACAAAAACCCTATAATTTGTCACTATTAATATCATAACCAACTTAAGGATGGGGAAACCACGGCAAAAAAGGTTAAATAACTTGCCCAGGGTCACACAGTTAGTAAGGGGCACTGATGAGCTTTAAACTCAGGAAGCTTTGCTCCCAAGTCTGTGCTCTTTCTCTCACAGCCCCCCACCCCCACCCCATATGACTGTTTCTGCAGCCAAGAGCATGAGTTCTCACCATGTGTCAGAGGACCACGTGGATCGTTCCGATTGCTGATACCATTTTGGACTCAGCCAGTACAAATGCATCACTGTTTTTTCTTTTTACAGAGTCCCTGGGTGGTGCAAATGGTTAACACACTCAGCTGCTAATGAAAAGACTGGAAGTTCAAGACCACTTAGAGACACCTCGGAAGAAATGCCTGACAATCTGCTTCTGAAAAATCAACATTGAAAGCCCTCTGGAACACGGTTCTAGTCTGACACACATGGGGACATCATGAGTCAGAACTGACTCCACAACAACTGGCTTTTTTCTTTTTACACTCAACAAAATTATACTTTACCAGAAATTCTTCTTAATATAATAGCTGCTTAACTAAATGTACATTAGCCTTACATTTACAAATAATCAACTTGTCAAAAGAGGCATTTACTAAAAGGTAAACAAAGTAAACTATACATTTATTTAATCTTAAATGAAAGAGCAATTTCCTATAAAATATGTTTCAGTGTGCTTATTTTATTTGTTCGACTAGCAGAGTTAATGTCTTGATTTTGGCCCTGTCTTCTTTTTGGATGAGTGCATTTATTGCTATAAACTGACCTCTGACCACTGCTTTTGCTGTGTCCCAAAGATTCTGGTAGGATGTGTTTTCATTCTCATTTGATTCTGTGAATTTTTTTACTCCGTCCTTAATTTCTTCTATAACCCAGTAGTTTTTGAGCAAGGTGTTGTTCAGTTTCCATGTGTTTGATTTTTTTTCCTTGCTTTTCTGTTATTGATTTCCACTTTCATAGCTTTAAGGTCAGAAAAGATGCTTTGTAATATTTCAGGGCATTGGATTCTGTTAAGGCTTGCTTTATGGCTTAATATGTGGTCTATTCTGGAGAATGTTCCATGTGCATTGGAAAAGAAAGTATACTTGGCTGCTGTCAGGTGGAGGGTTCAGTATATGTCCATGAGATCAAGTTGGTTGATTGTGTCATTTAGATCTTCCATGTCTTTACTGAGCTTCTTTCTGGATGTTCTGTCCTTCACTGAAAGTGGTGTGTTGAAGTCTCCTACTATGGCTGTGGAGCTGTCTATCTCTCTATTCAATGCCGTTAGAGTTGTTTTATGTATTTTGGAGTCCTGTCACTGGATGCATAAATATTTATTATAGTTATGTCCTCCTGGTATATTGACCCTTTAATCATTATATAGTGTCCTTCCTTACCCTTTGTGGTGGATTTTACTTTAAAGTCTATTTTGTCAGAGATTAATATCGCCACTCCCGCTCTTTTTTGAGTGTTGTTTGCTTGATATATTTTTTTCCATCCTTTGAGTTTTAGTTTGTTTGCATTTTTAAGTCTAAGGTGTGTCTCTTGTAGGCAGCATATAGATGAATCATGTTTTTTTTAATCCATTTTGCCACTCTTTGTCTCTTTATTGGTGCATTTAGTTCATTTACATTCAGCATAATTATTGATAGGTATGAGTTTAGTGCTGTCATTTTGATGTCTTTTTTTGTGTGTTGTTGACAGTTTCTTTGTTCCACTTAATTTTCTGTGCTGAGTCGTTTTTCTTTATGTATTTTCTTTCCATCTTTTTCATTGTTGTTGATTTTGTATTTGTTGAGTCTTTACGTTTTTCTTGTTTTTCGTTTTGATGTGTAGGATTGTTAGTTTTCTTTGTGGTTATCTTAATAATTACGCCTATTTTTCTAAGTTTAAACCACTCTTATTTCTTTATATTGCCTTGACTTCCTCTCCATATGAAAGATCTATGACTACATTTTTCCAGTCCCTCTTTTTTGTTTTAATGTTGTCATCTTTTACATATTGACATCTCTGCTTCCCTATTTACAGTGTTTAACTTCGATTTATTTTTGTGACTTCCCTATCTGGGTTTATATTTTGTTGCTCTACCTTGTGTTCTAGTCTTGGGTATGAGTTGAGTGCTGTCATTTTGATGTCTTTTTGTGTGTGTCTTGTTGACAGTTTCTTTGTTCCACTTCATTTTCTGTGCTGAGTCGTTTTTCTTTATGTATTTTCTTTTCATCATTGTTGATTTCATATTTGCTGAGTATTTATGTTTTTCTCGTTTTTTATTTTGACATGTAGGATTGTTAGTTTCCTTTGTGGTTACCTTAACATTTACCTCTGTTTTCCTAAGTTTAAACCAATGTTTTATTTCTTTATATCTCATTGACTTCCTCTCCATATGAAAGATCTGTGACTACATTATTTAATCTCTCTTTTTTGTTTTAATGTTGTCGTCTTTTACATATTGATGTCTTTGGTCTCCTGTTTTCAGTGTTTTAGCTTTGATTTAGTTTTGTAACTTCCCTATCTGGGTTGCTCTGTCATGTGTTCTAGCCTTGGTTTGTTATCTGATGTTATTGATTTTCTAACTGGAGGACTCCCTTTAGTATTTCTTGTAATTTTGTTTTGGTCTTTGCAAATTTCCTAAACTTCTGTTTATCTGGAAATGCCCTAATTTCACCATCATATTTGAAAGACACTCTTGCTGGGTATATAATTCTTGGCTGGCAATTTTTTTCCTTCAAGGCTTTATGTATGTCATCCCATTGCCTGAATGGTTTCTGCTGAGTAGTCCAAGCTTAGTCTTATTGACTCTCCCTTATAGATGACTTTTCATTTAACCCTAGCCACTCTTAAAATTCTCTATTTATCTTTAGTTTTGACAAGTTTGATTATAATATGTCTTGGTGACTTTCTTTTGGGATCTACCTTACATGGGGTTCGATGAGCATGTTGGATAGATAACTTCTCAGCTTTCATGATATCAGGGAACTTTTCTGCCAGCAAATCTTTAACAATTCTCTCTGTATTTTCTGTTACCCACCTCCCCCACCCCCACCCCGTTCTGGTGCTCCAGTCACTTGTAGGTTATTCCTTTTGATAGAGCCCCACATAATTCTTAGGGTTACTTCATTCTTTTTATTCTTTTATCTGATTTCTTCCTCAAATAAGTTGTTGTCAAGTGCTTTATCTTCA
>NW_004443954.1:3562359-3565026 GCF_000243295.1 Trichechus manatus latirostris
GCCCATGAGACCATTTACTTTTCTTGTTTGGATTCAGCTCAGGTGTCCAGGTAGTCGGTCACCAAGTGTGTGGTTCAGGCTCTCACCTACAGTCCTAGACGGGCAGGGGAGATTGATGTAGGCACAGGTATCTGGCTGCAGTAGGGCAGGGGTCTGACAGCTGCTTCTGAGTGTCTAGGAGGAAAGCCTTTCCCTGTTCCCTATAGCGAGTAGATCGGTGGGTTTTGCAGCTGAACTAGGGGCACCGAATGCTGTTGACTGTAAGGACTGGAAGGCAACACTTATTCTTGACCCCTGTCACAGGTGGCTAGGTGGTTTGGGTGGAGCCACCAGTCCTCAGGCCCCTGATGTGGGAGGTGAGGTCTCTGCTTAATGGGCAGAGTGGTGTCAAATGTCACGAACCTGCCACTCTACCATATAACTGATACAGTGGAAGTTAAGCTTCAGATACATACCCTGTTGTATTGTGCTCACGAAAGCCTACGTTGTTGAAATGGGCCCACACATGTCTATGCAGGGGTGAAAGGCATTCAAAGTCCATGGACCCCTTATGCCTGTGCCTAGGGAAAGGAGCTGTGCCTACCCTGAGTTCCCGGCTTAGGACAGCTGGTAGTTTATTTTTTCCTGTTGGTTAATTTGTTCCCTCTCCAAGGCTGGAAGAATGGCTCAGGGCACATGAGAGGTCCTACTTCCGGCCCAGGAGACGTGGCAGTCACTGAAGCCGGCCTGGGACCCTATGCAGAGGAGGAGGCAAGTAAATGGGAGAGAGATTCTTCCCAAATGGTGTGTTTTTGATCCACGTGGTGGGTTAGATAGATGCAAGTACTTATCTTTCGCCAGTTGAACGCTTCTTTTCACTGGTTCTGGAGGCTTGAATAAACTCTCTTCCACTTGGTCTCTCTCGATGTGGAAAACGCGTCCCAAATGCCACTGCTTGCCTCACCGTGCGTGCCAGCCAATCTCGCCTGCAGGGTGCCGATTCCCACTGGGTCAGATCTGGCAACTCCTCGCTGCTTCCCAACTGTCTCTCCCTCCCCTTGCCACTCAGTGTGATTCCTCAACTTTGTCTTTGATGTTCAGGGCTCCTAGATTGTCATACATAATTGATTTCCTTGTTTTTTCCGGTCTTTGTTGTAAGAGGGACCACAGGAAGTGTCTGACTACTCCATGATCTTGGCCCTGCCTCTCAGTGTGCTTATTTTAAAGAGATTATTATAGATCCTGGACTTTAAAATATATACATGTGAATCCCCTAAAATTAAGAAATCTGTTTCTGCTATCAAGAAAAAAATTGACTAAGACTTATATATAGGCGAAAAAGATTACTGGATGTTCAGTACAACGTTGGTCTGTATCTAACAACTATATCAATATCTATTACTGAGTAACAAATTACCCCAAAACTTGGCAGCTTAAAACAACAAAGATTTATTTTCTCCTAGTTTCTGTGGGTCAGGAATCCAGAAGAGGCATAACTGGGTGGTTCTGGCTCAGGGTCTCTCATGAGGTTGCAGTCAAGATATCAACCAAAGCTTCTGTATCCTAAAGACTTTACCAGGACTGAAGGATGATCTTCCAAGATGGCTCCCTCACATGGTTTTTATCGGAGACCTCAGTTCCTCACTGGTTGTTGCCAAGAGGATTCAGTTGCTTGACGACTGTGGGAAGAAGACCTCAGTTCCTCACCAAGTGGTCCTCTCCATAGAGCAGCTTGAGACTCCTTACAACATGGCAGCTGACTTCTCTCAAAGAGAATGATCTGAGATGGAGAGAACAAGAAGGAAACTGCAGTTAAGTGAAAGAAGTCAGTGACAAAAGTCCACATATTCTGATTCCAATTTTATAAAATGTCCAGAATAGACAAATCTTTAGGGACAGACAGTAGATTAATGGTTGCCTAAGGCTGGAGGATAAGGTCCTAACTATCAACCTAAAGGTTAGTGGTTTGAACTCACCCAGTGGCACCTGGCAACTTGCTTCCATAAAGATTACAGCAAAGAAAATCCTATGGAGCAGTTCTACTCTGTACACACGATGTCTCCATGATTCAGAATCCACTCAATGGCAAAGGGTTTGTTTTTGGTTTGTTTTAAGGCTGGAGGAGTTGGGGAAAAATGGGGAGTACTGACTGCTAATGAGTATGGAGTTTCTTTTGGGGGGTGATGAAAATGTGCTAAAATTGATTGTGGTGATGATTGCACAACTCTATGAATATACTAAAAACCATTTAATTATGCATCTTAAATAGGTTAATTGTATGATATATGAATTATATCTCTATAAAGCTGTTTTTAGAAAGGGAGAGAAGAAGGCTGCAATGTCTCCTATGCACAAGTCTCAGAAATCACACACTGTCACTTCTTCCATATTTTGCTTGTTAGACGTGAGTCTCATGAGGGAATCATTTTCTAGGAAGTAGTGAATTTTTGTCTATAGTGATGGGAAAATTGATATCAATGAAGGATAATGGTCACACAACTTGATTAATGTAACTGATATCACTAAGTTGTACACTAGAAAAAAAAGGCAAAATGACAAATATAGTGTTATATATAATTTTACAATAGTAGCAACCATTATGCTGAGTGAAATAAGTCAATCACAAAAGGACAAATATTGTATGAGACCTCTATTGTAAAAACCCATGAAAAAGTTCACACACAAAAT
>NW_004443954.1:3566120-3567870 GCF_000243295.1 Trichechus manatus latirostris
AATGTCATAAAACAGCATGTGTGTTACTGTTACATGAGAAACTATCTGTTCTGTAAGCCTTCACCTGAAGTACAATAAAATATTAAAAACAAAAAGGCAAAATGACAAATATAGTGTTGTATATAATTTTACAACAGTAGCAACCAAAATAAAAAAAAAATGGTTGCACTTGTTGATACTACTTTAAAAAAAATCCATTGTCATCAAGTTGATTGCGACTCTGTAGGACAGAGTAGAACTGCCCCATAGGGTTTTCAAGGAGGGGCTGGTGGATTCGAACTGCCAATCTTTTGTTTAGCAGCCAAGCTCTTAACCACCATGCCACCAGGGCTCCATCAAAACTAATCCCATGAGGTATTTAGTTGTACTTAAGTACAATTTAGGTTTTCTTTGTTTGAAGGTTTAGGGTCATGGCTTCACGAATCTATCCAGTCAATTGGCCTAACGTTGTTTTAGATTTTTTGTGCTACCTCCTTGTTTAGTGAATAGCTCCTGGGGTCTTAAAAGCTCGCAAGCGGACACCTAAGATACAACAATTAGTCTCTATTCACCTGGAGCAGCACAGGAAGAAGACCCAGGAATCAGAGAAGGAAATGGACTGCAGCTCTAATTGCCTCCATGAACTACTACCTCCTTTGCCATGACAGCAAAGGAAATGGTAGTGCCCAGCTACCATTACTAAATGTTTTGATCTAGGACTCAATAAATGGATCCTGATCAAAAGGAGGAAAAATGTGGAATAGAACATCTAATTCTCATGGAAACCAGATTTACTGAATCCATTGAGACTGAGGGAACCCTGAATCTACCGTTCTGAAATAATCTTTAAACCTCAAACTGAAACTATCCCATTAAGTCATCTTTAAACTAAGCAACAGTTTAGCTCAATGAATAAAGACTATCTGCCTTGAGAATTGCCCTCTTTTAAAGAAGTAAATATATGAGACCAAATTGACAACAGTAACTGTGAAACACAGATGAGAATTTTAAGGGGCAGTTTTAAGTTAATGGTGGTGAAACAATATGGGTAGAGATAGTGAGAACGGTGACAAAATGTGAAGAATGTAACCAAGGTCAATGAACTCTACGTGTAGAAGTTGTTGAATGGGTGTATATTTTGTTGTGTATATTTTCACCAAAAAAAAAAAAAAAGCGAGTCTCTAAGTTCAGCCTACACTCAAGGGGAGGAAAATTAAGTTCCACCTCTTGAAAGAAGAAGCATCAAATAATTTGTGGACACTATACAGTTCATAGAAGAAAAAACAGGATCAATGCTAGAGGCCCTAATACACAGCATTAACAGGATACAAACCATAATCAACAACACAGAAACTCCAGAAGATAAGCCACATAACTGGGATCTTCTAAAAATATAAACACTTATGCTCATCAAAAGACTTCACCAAAAGAGTAAAAAGAGAACCTACAGACTGGGGAAAAAATTTTGGACATTACAAGTCAGACAAAGGTCTAATCTCTAAAATCTGCAAGAAAATCCAACACCTCTACAACAAAAGACAAATAATCTAATTAAAAAATAGGCAAAGGAAATGAACAGACACTTCACCAAAGAAGGCATTCAAAGCGGCCAACAGACACATGAGGCAATGCTCGCGATCACTAGCCATTAGAGAAATGCAAATCAAAACCACAATGGGATACCATTTTACCCCGGCATTACTGGCATGAATCAAAAACATTGGAAATAACAAATGTTGGAGGGGCTGCGGGGAGATTGGAACTCTTATGT
>NW_004443954.1:3570267-3610200 GCF_000243295.1 Trichechus manatus latirostris
CTAGAAGGCAGGAGGGGACAGGAAAGCTGATAATAGGGAACTCAAGGTTGAGAAGGGGAGTGTTGACATGTCATGGGGTTGTTAACCAATGTCATAAAACAATATGTGTACTGTTTAAAGAGAAACTATTGGTTCTGTAAACCTTCACCTAAAGTACAAAGAAAAAAACAAAAAATAATAATAATAATTTGTGGACATATTTTGAAACCACCACATGGGCCTCCGGAGATTATCTAATTTTCTGTAGGGTTGTCTATCTACTGACTAGGCTATTTTATGACTCCGTAGAGGTAAAAGTTAAATTGTAAAAGGTTGATAGTAAGGTAACTATTCTTGTCCATAGCAATCCAAGTGAATTTTGTTCATAGGGACACAATTGATTTCTATCCTATAGAAAGGTTGACTCCAAATATTACATTTTATTGCCCTAAGGGATATTAGCCAGTTTTACATCCATGGTAAATTAATTTCAGCATTCTTGTTTGCCTATATATCTCTATTCTTCAAATTCTTCTTTGAATTGGTTGTAACACTTTACTGGTTCTTTCATAAATTAATGAATTGAACAAAATCCTTGACACATTCATTTTATATTTGCATGAGAATCACCTCTTTGAACTTCTTAAAAATTATACTTTAACATTAGGATTCATGTATCTACACTGCTTTCTGTTAAAATGAGAGGATGAATACTGCCCGTACAGCGTTACACAGAAAATGCTATCATGACTAAAACCAGTTGCCATGGAGTCAATTCTGACTCACAGCAACCCTGCAGGACAGAGTAGAACTGCCTCATAGGGTTTCCAAGGAGTGGCTGGTGGATTCGAACTGCTGACCTTTTGGTTAGCAGCTGAGCTCTTAACCACTGCACCACCAGGGCTCCATCATGACCAAGAGGTCACAAATATCCAAGTTCCTGTATTCCTACACTCTATACAACATGTAGCACCTATTTTAGAGTAAAGCATAGTATGAGAGCTTATCAGATGTTTGGAATGGAGGAGATAATGATGACCCATGTGAGGGTCTCAAACTCGGAGAGAAAAGATGACGTATCTAAACTGTTGTGTTGCCTATAATTTACTTTCAAATGCTTTAGCATAAACAGGGTGAAATGTTTGTGTGTTTCTGTGTTAGTTTTCACCTACACCCAAAAACAGTTCATTGCCCCAACTAGACCTATACACTCTAGGGGTGGTAAGCAGACATGTAAGCAAAAGGATACACTCTGACGGTGACAGTATAAGAGCTTCTGTTATATTGATTGATAATACACTACAGAGGTTTGGCTTATTAGAAAATGGGGTTATGAATGGTTTTTCTGCAGTGAAACTAGTGGTTCAAGAACTAGAAAAAATCATTTCCTCCTGTTCACGAACAAGGTATGGCAATCCAGCTAGCCCCATATCTGCACACGTAATGATGGGGCTTGATTTTTAAATGGTCCCACGTTGAGCCACTGGGCAAAGATTTTTGGACACCTGACTCCGTTTAGCTGATAAGCTGGATCCTGACTGATGCTGCATTTGCCTCAGGTAAACCTTTTACACAAGGCACTACTGGGACACCTAAAAGGACAAAGAACTGATGGGATGACTGTTTTGTGCCCACTCATTAATGAATGCCAGTGTGTGTGGTTGAAATTGGTCTAAGACTTGCTATCATTGTAAAGTGACAGAAATATTGTAGGGAGGAGACCTAGAACCTTCATTACCAGTAATGATTGGAGGTTACCACTATTTATCAAAAAGAACCTAACCAACCTCGGTGAGTTCACACACACATCTGGTAAGTGGCAAGAACAATTCAAAATCATATTCATTAACATTAGCGTCTATGTTCATTCCCTTACCTATACTGCCTCTCAGAAGTATTGTTATTCAGTTGCTTTATTATTGCTATCAACTATTATTACCTATTATTAGTGAATCTTCCTAGATCTTCACTTTCTGCAAGGTCAATATATGAAAATCTAGATATTTCCAAAAGATAAGTAATATAGTAAGATTTGGGAATTCTTCTTTGGAAGAGGTCTAATAAAAGTTGATCCCTTTTAAAAGAAAGCTGTTTTGGTTCACTTAAAATGTGACTGAACTTCTGAAAAATTAATATACAGAGAACATGAACAAAGACAAACAAGTAAGGAAAGATAGGGTGTTCAAGCAAGAATGAGTAATCCAATTTGTCAGAATTGTAAGGTATATGTAGGGAAGTGCCGGAGATTAGATAGCAAAGGTAATTATATTATAGTTATTTATGTATGAAACTCACATATGACTGTGCCTCATTAAGCCACATCTGTTTAGTCTCAGAAGTATCTAATCAAAAACACAGAGGCAAATCCAATTCAGAAAGTATTGATGAGTAATGTAGAATTTTTTAAAATACTTTTCATTGTTCTAACTTACATACTGTAAACAGCAAAAATCTGAATTTACAGCCCAAAACATTTAAAAATATTTTTACCATTTAGTAGCTACTACCTAGATCAAAATAGAGAACATTCCCAGCACCCCAAAAGGATTCTTCATGCCCCTCAGTTAGTACTCCCCACCAGAAAGAAACCTACCATTCTGACTTCTAGCATCACAGACTGGGTTTGCCTGTCTGTTCTTGAACTTCATGTCAGTGGAATCACACAGTATGTACTGTTTTGTATCTCCCTTCAAGCAATATGTCTGTCAGATTCATCTATGTTGCTGCAAGTAGCAATAGTTTATTTTTTTATTGCTGTGTAGTGCTCCATTTTGTGAGTATACCATAATTTATTCTTCTATCCAGCTGCTGATGAACATTTGGGTTGTTTCCAATATGGAACTGCGGTGAAACCTGCGAGAGCTGGAACTCAACTGGACTGCCTTGTTTTTCCGGGTCTCGCAAGTTTTTTGCCTTTGATAGGGTGCAGTCTTACGACTTTTCTATCACACATTTTGGTGGAAAGTATTCGAGTTTTCCTTCTCTGACAGGTTTCTACCTTACACGGTTTCCAGCTTCTACAGGTTTTACTGTATTACAAGTACAGCTGCAACGATACTCTTTTACACGTCTTTTGATGAACGTAAGCAGTAATTTCTTATACAGTAAAACCTGTGTCAGTCTTTTTCTTTTTAACCATTCTGGTGGGGATATAGTGGTATCTCATTTTGGTTTTAATTTGCATTTACCTGATGATATTAAACAGTTTTCATGTGCTTGCTGGATATTTAAGTATCTTCTTAGATGAAATGCCTGTTCATGTAATTATTGGACGCTGTTTCTATTTATCAAAAAGAACCTAATTAACTCATGGAATTAGATTATTGGGTTAAAAGAATTGGGACCACAGTCTCAGGGGACAACTTAGTCAATTGGCATAACATAGTTGACAAAGATAATGTTCTACATTCTGTTTTGGTGAGTAGTGTCTGGGGTCTTAAAAGCTTACAAGCAGCCATCTAAGATACAGCTATTGATCTCTACTTACATGGAGCAAAAGAGAAGGAAGGAAATCAAAGGCTCCAAGAAGAAACTAGTCCACAGGACCAACAGTCCCCGCAAACCACAGCCTCTTCTAACCTGAGACCAGAAGCACAAGATGGTGGTTGGTTACCACCACCAACCCTTCTGACCAGGCACACGATAGATGTTCCCATAGAAAACGGAAGAAAAATCTAGAACAAAACTCAAATTCCTAAAAAAGACCAGACCTACAGGACCAATAGAGACTCGAGGAACCCCCAAGACTAGCACCCTAAGATAGCCTTTAAACTTGGAATTGAAGCTATTTCTGCAGGTCGCATTTCAGCCAAATAATAGCTCGGCTTATGAAACAGACAATATCACCTGTGAGTAACATGCTCCCTTAAACAATTAACTATATGAGACCAAATGGTCAACATTTACCCAGAAGCAAAGATAAGAAGTCAAGCAGGGGAAGGGAAGCTGGATCAATGGAAACGGAACAAACAGAATGGAAATACTGAGAATGCTGACACAGGGTAAAAATTGTTACCAATGGCCTGGAAAAAAAGAACCCAATTGATCTAGGTGAGTTCACAACACACATCTAGTAAGTGGCAAAAACAATTCAAAATGAAGTCCATCTGACATCAAAATCTAGGCCCATTCCTCTACCCTACACCGCCTCTCAGAATTACGATTACTAACTGTTTTTATTATTGCTATTAACTATTATGGATAGCCCTGGTGGCACAGTGATTAAAGCACTCAGCTGCTGTCAGGTCAGCGGTTTGAACCTGCCAGCCGCTCCAAGGGAGAAAGATGTGGCAGTCAGCTTCCATAAAAATTACAGGCTTGGAAACCCTATGGGGCAGTTATACTCTGTCTTATAGGGTCGCTATGAGTCAGAATCTACCAGACGGCAGTGGATTCGATTTATTTGTTTTTTATTAACTATTATTAGTGAATATTTTTGGATCACATGATCTTCATTCAAAAGATAAATTGTATAGCAAGATTTGAGGATTCTTAGTTTTGCAAAAAGCCTAATAAGATGTGGTTCCTTTCAAAAGAAAGCTTATGGTTTCCTAAGACAGAGGCATGGGCTACATTATATAAAACATAGTAGCCCTCCCCCCAGAATCCCCTTTAAATACCTTCGTTCTTCTTCTCAAGGTAGTGCTTCATTTTTTCCCCTCCCCTGTCTTCTCAGGGCATCCCTGAGCAGTACAAATGTTGAAAGGTTGGTGGTTCAAACCCACCCAAAATGTGCCTCAGAAGAAAGGCCTGGTGATTTGCTTTTGAAAGGACACAGCCCTGAAAAACCTATGGAGCAGTTCTACTCTGCACGTAAGGGGTGGCCATGAGTCGGAATCCACTCAGCGGCAACTGATTTGGGTTTTTTATTTTGTTTTGTTTTTTGGTATCTTCCCACAAAGATAAGACAAAATATAAAATCTTCTCAGCTTCTTCTCCCCAACACGCCCACTTAAAAAAAAAAACCAAACCTTCATTCTCCACTCTACAAGACAGAAGTTATTCAAACCTTACTCAGAAAAACAAAACTGTGGTCCACCCCTACTGAGTCATAAACTTGCACCTAGGGGGCCTCAATACATTTCATTCATACCAAGTTTTAAGCCTACTAGACTATAAACTCCCGGCATTGAAGTGGGTCTTTCTGAATCAGTCTAGTACAATGCTAGTAAATAAACAAGTACTTAAGGAGTTAATGATATTGAATATTGTGAAAAGCCTTAAGAAATGCTAAGCTGCAGATTTTATATTTAATTTGAAAGACAATTGGAAACCTTTATGTTTTTGAGAAGGGCAATGATAAGAATAGAACCCAGCCCCAGCCCTAACCCCTAACCCAACCAGCCAGAATCCTCATCTTTATCAAGGTCCCCATTGGGGGCACCATTGGTACAAACTTCTTTGCCCTATCTACTCTTAACTACGTAGGTGTTTCTTGAGCTCTTTTTACCCTGTATGAGATGTGTAGCAGAGGAGGAAGGTCTCTTGGTGGCGCAAACAGTTTACACTTGACTAAGGAACCCTGGTGGCACAGTGGTTAAAGTGCTCGGCTGCTAACTGAAAGGTTGGCGGTTCGAAGCCACCAGCCACTCTGCAGGAGAAAGATGTAGTAGTCTGCTTCCGTAAAGATTACAGCCTTGGAAACCCTGTCCTATAGGATCGCTGTGAGTTGGAATCAACTCGACAGTCAATGGGTTTAGGTTTTTTTTTTTTTTTGTACTAGCATAATGCGGAAATTATCGAACAATATCAGTAACACCACAAATAAGAAAAATTTTGCTGAAGATTATTCAAAAGCAGTTGTAGCAGTACATTGACAAGGAACTGCCAGAAATTCAAGCTGGATTTAGAAGAGGATGTTGAACAAGGGATATTATTACTGATGTCAGATGGATTTTGCCTGAAAACAGAGAATACCAGGCAGATGTTTACCTGTGTTTTATTGACTATGCAAAGCATTCGACTGTGGATCATAGCAAGTTATGAATAACCTTGTGAAGAATGGGAATTCCAGAACACTTAATTGTGCTCATGACGAACCTGTACTTGGACGAAGAGGCAGTTGTTCAAACAGAACAAGGGGATACTGGACTCAAACAAATACTTGTACACCTATGTTCACTGCAACATTATTCACAATAGCCAAAAGGTGCAAACAACCCAAGCGTCCATCAACAGATAAACGGATGAACAAAATGTGCTATGTCTAGAATAGACAAATGCATAGAGACCAAAAGTAGTGGTTACCATGGGCTTGGAGGAGAGAAGACTAGGCAGTATTGCTTCATAGATGTAGAGGTTTTGTTTGGGGGTGATGAAAAGTTTTGGAAACAAATAGAGGTGATGGTTGCATGACATTGTAAGCATGATTAATGCCACCCGATTGTACGTTTGAAAATGGCTAGAGTGGCAAATTTTATGTTCTGTATATTTTACCACAATAAAAAAGAAAGAGGGTTGATTCTATTATCTGAAAGTTTTTTTGGTTCTGCTGAGCAGTTGGACTTTTAATATGCAAAGATCGCCCCACCTGTTGCCATCGAGTTGATTCTGACTCATAGCGACACTATAGGACAGAGTAGGACTGTCCCAGAGAGTTTCCAAGGCTGCCACATCTTTCTCCTGTGGAGCAAGGAGCACTTGGTGGGTTCAAACAGCCGACCTGTCAGTTAGCTGCCAAGCACTTAACCATTGCACCACCCGGCTCCTTTTCCAAGATCAGCCTAGAGCTGGGTAAAGAGGAAAGGAACAAACAAAACGATAAGGGTATGTCAGCTATGACTCATGGCTACCCCATATCATGTGTGCAGAGTAGAACTGCTCCATAGGATTTTCAAGATTGTGACCTTTGGGAAGAAGATCAACAGGCCTGTCTTCCGAGGCACCTCTGGGTGTGTTCAAACTGCTAAACTTTCGGCTACTAGCTGAGTGTTTAACCATTTGTGCCACCGAGGGACTCTGGTAGGAGTATGAAACCAAAATCCAGACCCACTGGGGGGGAGCTAATTCGGATGCATAGCAACCCTATAGGACAGAGTAGAACTGCCCCATAACGTTTTGAAGTCTGTAATCTTTATGGAAGCAGACTGTCACATCTTTCTCCTGATGAGTAGCTGGTAGGTTCTAATTGCTGAGCTTTTGGTTAGCAGCTGATCACTTCACCACCACGCCACCATGGCTCCTTCGGTAGGGGTATAAGCCCAAAAACCCATTGCCATCAAGCCAATTCCAACTCATAGTGACTCTGTGTGACATAGTAGAACTGCCCCATAGGATTTCCAAAGAGCGGCTGGTGGATTCGAACTGCTGACCTTTTGGTTAGCAGCCTGAGCTCTTAATCACTGTGCCACCAGGGCCCCTGGTAGGGGTATAGGCACCACCAAATTGAGTGAAGTAGTTAGTGAAATCCCCTGAGACAAAATGATTTTAAAAAATGTTTTAAGAATATTGTTATGGATTGAAATGTGTCCCCCAAAAATATGTGCTGTAAATCCTAACCTCTATGCCCTGGTGGTGCAGTGGTTAAGAGCTTGGCTGCTAACCAAAAGGTCAGCAGTTCGAATTCACTAACCACTCCTTGTAAACCGTTTGGGGCAGTTCTACTCTGTCCTATAGAGTCGCTATGAGTCGGAATCAACTCAATGGCAACGGGATGCCTATGGTTATAATCCTATTTGGGAATGGGTTGTCTTTGTTATGTTAATGAGGCAGGATTAGTGTACATCATGTTTTAAATCAATCTCTTTTGAAATATAAAAGAGATTAAACAAGCAATCGAGAGAAGCAGAGATGGGAGAAGACACATGCCAAGTCGCATGAAGAGCAGAGGAGACAAAGATGTTCCTCCAGTGTCAACAGAGAGAAAGCCCTCCCCTAGAGCCGGCACCCAAAGTTTGGACTTCTAGCCTCCTAAACCGTGAGAAAATAAATTTCTGTTTGTTAAAGCCACCCACTTGTGCTATTTCTGTTATAGCAGTACTAGATAACTAAAACAAATATAAATCACTAAAGAGATATTTTAATTGCGGGGTGAGGCATGAGACCTTTCTCCACGATCCCAAATTTTCAGTAAAAGCTGTATACACCCTCATCCTTGAATTCTTAATTACTTTGATGGGAAGGATCAAGGAAAAGAACAACTGTGTCCTACTTTTGGACCATGCAAGAGGGAATTTTCTGAAACAGCTGCACACTAAGTAGAAAACAAGTTTCAGACAGAAATCAGAGCCAGAGGCGCCATGAGATCATAAGCTTTCAAAAGTTGCCTAGAATTTTGGAGGTGGGCTTTAGACTTACGTGTGGGGTAGGGGAGGAGAGGAGGCCAAGCTCACCTAGATCTCAAAATGTTAGGGATTCCCCAGTTGACAAGGATTGTTGTTGTTGTTAGGTGCTGTCAATTCGGTTCCAACTCATAGCAACCCTATGTACAACAGAACGAAACACTGCCTGGTCCTGCACCATCCTCACAATTGTTATGCTTGAGCCCACTGTTGTAGCCACTGTGTCAATCCATCTCACTGAGGGCCTTCCTGTTTTTCACTGACCCTCTACTTTACCAAGCATGACATCCTTCTCCAGGGACTGACCCCTCTTGATAACGTGTCCAAAGTATGTGAGACAAAATCTCGCCATCCTTGCTTCTAAGGAGCATTCTGATGGTATTTCTTCCAAGACAGATTTGTTCGTTCTTTTGGCAGTCCATGGTATACTCAATATTCTTTGTCAACACCACAATTCAAAGGCGTCAGCTCTTCTTCAGTCTTCCTTGTTCATCATCCAGCTTTTGCATGGATATGAGGCAATTGAAAACATCATAGCTTGGGTCAGGTGCACCTTAGTCTTCAAGGTGACATCTTTGCTTTTCAACACTTTAAGAGGTCTTTTGCAGCAGATTTGCCCAGTGCAATGTGTCATTTGAGTTCTTGACTGCTACTTCCATGGGTGTTGATTGTGGATCCAAGTAAAATGAAATCCTTGACAACTTCAATCTTTTCTCATGATGTTGCTTATTGGTCTGGTTGTGAGGATTTTTGTTTTCTTTATGTTGAGGTGTAATCCACACTGAAGGCTGTAGTCTTTGATCTTCACCAGTAAGTGCTTCAAGTCCTCTTCACTTTCAGCAAGCAAGGTTGTGTCATCTGCGTAACGCAGGTTGTTAATGAGTCTTCCTCCAATCCTAATGCTCCTTTCTTCTTCATAGAGTTCAGCTTCTCAGATTATTTGCTTAGCACACAGATTGAATAAGTATGGGGAAAGGATACAACCCTGACGCACAACTTTCCTGACTTTAAACCACTCAAATATCCCCTTGTTCTGTTCGAAGGACTGCCTCTTGATCTATGTACAGGTTCCTCATGAGCATAATGAAGTGTTCTAGAATTCCCATTCTTCGCAATGTTATCCATGGATAGTAAATGATAATTAGGTAAACAGCATTCACCACCATTTTGTCAAACAATTAAACAAAGACTACTGGAGCTCAATTTTTTAAATAAATTAATAAATATTTTTAAAAGCTGATTGCAGTGCAATGGATCGCTTTTGTGTGGCCTTTCTCACCATGGTCTTGTAACTCCTACCCAAGTGATTGGGCAGGACTGTGGGATAGGGTAATTGTGGCCAACCAAAGGGATTGGTCAGTTTTGCCATCCTGCTGGGCTTGAAATGAGCCACACCAGAGGCGAGAAAGGGAGAATCTCACCATCAACAAGGAAGAACAGCCAGAAGCAGAGAGTACGTCCTTTGGACCTGGGATCCCTGCTCTGAGAAGCTCCTGGAACCAGGAGGCTGAAAGTGAGCTGTAACCCTGAAGATGGTGAGAAATGGTAGCAGGAGAGACTGGCAGGAGATGGTGCATTGGGCTTCCTGGACCATGGAGCAAGAAAGCTGAGCACCTGGGGTGCCTCTGGGGACTTGTTGGCAGGGGCTAAAAGAGCTGCGTAACATTTACCTGAGCAGGGCAGAGGCCTAGGGCCAGAGAGAGGTGTGTCTGCAAGCACAGCTGAAAAGAGGCTGTCCTGATGGAAGAACTGTATTCTAAGTGTTCCTAAACCTGAACTGTAACCTGTTACTTCCCTAATAAACCCCATAATCGTGAGTATTGTCTGTGAGTTCTGTGTGGCTATTGCAATGAATTATCGAATCCAGCAGAGAAGTAGAGAGTGCCGTGGGAGGGACGGTTGGGGTCAGAATTGGTAAAGATGGCAGAGAGAGAAGGCATGTCTGACCTCAGCCTCGTAGGAATCAGCGTTGGGCTGTTGATCTTGATTCTCCTTCCCCTTTGTGAAGTTAGAGGAGGTCAGATGCCGCCCCATGCTGTTTTTACGTCCACATTTACCAAGCAAAAGAACACATACTAGTAAAGAAATTGAGAGTCATTCACTAAGGAGAAAAACATAGTACTTTTTTGAGTGTTAGAAAGGGTTTCCATGGTGGTTATGCTAAGGATTAAAAACCATAACTCTATATAGGATGGAATGCAAACTTAGGTCTGTGTATGGTTAGTTAGGGTCTGGCTTCTCAGGATTACACAAAGTTTATTGTCATTTATTAGCCTCAGCTCATCAGAACCTGTTGTGATGAAACACATTCATTTTTTATGTCTCCTAGACAGGTGCTGTTGTATGTGGAAAACTGTCTTTTTACAGCGTCAATATGTTGCCACTCCAAATATTAGAACCATTTAACTCAGTCAAATATGTGACTTCCCCCATGTAGCATATCAGTTGCCTCCCTGAGGTCTATATTTCATATTCCCTGACCTTGAACCCTTCCTCTAACTTGCCTTCTGGGTAGACTTCTACCCGCACTTCTCCAGTAACGGGAACAAGAACAATTCCTGGTTTTACATTTGGTAGATCAAGTAACTTAGCAACAGGTCTACCTAATGTGAGTACCACTCTGTACTTGTATATCAATTCTAGTGATTAGACCTCATTCATTCATTCAACACACACCAACAGAGCTCCCGCTCCACACCAAGCAGCCTGCCAGGCATTGTGGATTCAACAGAAAACAAGATATGTTTCCTACCTCATGAACCTCATTCAGGTGGGGGAGACAGGCAAGTAAACAAAAAGCAACATCATTTAATGGGGATTGTAATGGGCACTGTTGTTACTGTGTGCCATTGGTCCCACTCATAGTGACCCTATAGGACAAAGTAGAACTGCCCCATAGGGTTTCCTAGGCTGAAATCTTTATGAGAGCAGATCGCCAGGTCTTTTCTCCTGCTGACTGGTTGGTTAACAGCCAAGTGCTTAACCTTGGTGCCACCAGGGCTCCTTACAATGGACATGTTGTTGTTGTTGCTGTTGTCGTGTGCCGTCAAGTCGATTCCGACTCATATCGCATGGGGGAAACAAAGTTGGGCATGGTCAAGTCTGCCAAGTGAGGTTAAGTCAGGTTAAGAGAGGAGGTGATCCCGGAGTACAGTCTTGAAACTATGTGGCGCCCACACAGTTAGTCAGGCTACAAACCTACAAATGATCCTTTATTCCTTTCTTTCTTTCATCCCTCTCACTCCCACACACAGACATCCAAACCATCAGCAAGTCTTGCTGGCTCCACCTCTAAAATCCACATCTCTCCATCCCCAACGCTATCAGCCTAATCAAGATGTATCTGCTCTTGCCTGGACAATCGCAACAACCTCCCACATGATCTTCTGATCACATTCTTACCTACTTACCTACCTATCCGCCTATCAGTCGCTCAGTCAATTCTAACTCCTGGCAACCTCAAGTGTTGCAGAGTAGAAGTGCTCCACAGGGTTTAAAAGGCCGTGACCTTTCAGAAGCAGATCACCAGGCCTTTCTTCTGAGGTGCCTCGGGATGGGTTTGAACTACCAACCTTCCAGTTAGTAGTCTAGTGCTTAACCATTTACACCACCCAGGGACTCCTGATTACATACTTATCCACCTAAAACTCTATTCTCTACACTGTTACCAGAGTGATCTTGTTAAACTTTCCAATGACTTCTTATTACTATTTGAAAAACTCAAATCCCTTACAGTAGCCAGCAAGGTCTAAGTACTCCTGTCCTTTCCTGCTCCATATTGCTCATCACTTACTGCTGTCTACTGGCCTTGTCTATATTCCTGCCTCAGGGCCATCATACTCTCTGTTCCCTCTGCCTGGAACACTCCCAGATCTTCACATACCTGGCTCCTTCTCATCTTTTAGCTCTCAGGTCTTCAGAAAGGCCTTCCTTGTACACCCATCTAAAGGGGCTGTCTTTACTCTTTGTCATATACTCTTATGTTACTGTCTTCATAGCACTTACTATCTCAAATTATCTTGTTTATGAATTAATTTACTTGTTTAATTTCTGTTTGTTCTCAGTAGAAGCAAGTGTTTCATCTGTTTTGTTCACTGTTGAATCCTTAGTACCTGGAAGAGTGTCTGGCACATGGTAGGTGCTCAGCAAATATTTGTAAACCTGTGTTGAGTAAAGAAGGAAAGATGAAAAAGAAAGTACTGAGGGCATTGTAATTGCCTGCCCAACATCATTCCCCCTCTCTTGAGGGCCAACACAATTTCAGAATGAATATCCATCCACATCTACCCAGGAATGCCTATGTACTTTCACAGAATCCAACTCCACCCCTGACTCTAAGGGTGAGTCAGGTAGCTCAGGCCTAATCCAAACTGTGTAATCCTATCTTCTGACCAAAGTTATTTAATATGATTGCAGTCCATGAGGTTGAGGACAACACTTGCTGGGGGATTCTAGAAAAGAGATTGTCTTGTTTTTCTGAGAGACTTTCTAGTTATCACCTTTCCTACCCACACCACATCTCCCCCTCAATGTGAACAAGGAAGCAGGTAACCGGGATGCTGTCAGCAGCCATCTTACAACACAACAGGGAGCCAGCTTTAGGAAGACCGAAAAGACAGCATCTGGATCTTTAGTGATATCATTGAGCCACAGAATCAGAACAGCCCTGAAGCCTTCCCTATCATTTATGTAAGTCAATAAATCCTCTTTATGAGTTAAGCCAGTTTAAGTTGGGTTTTGTGTTATTTACAACTGACCACATCCTGATACAGACAGGAAAAGGTATTCTAGGTAAAAGAAGCAGTACGAGCAAAGGTAGAGAAAAATGAAATAGTGTGTCCCTTAGCAGAACTGCAGGCAGTTCAGCATCCTGCAGACAGTGGGGCAAAATGGAATATTCCCAGGCAGGCCAATGACTTGCTTCAATTCTTATTTTAGATGGGTCACTAGAGGATTAGAAATGGGTGAAATGAAAGACAGAGAAACGAGTCAGACCAGGAAAGAAATTGTGAGAACCTGAACAAAGACGTTGAGAATAGGGACGTAGAAAAGGAGACAATTAACTGAAATAGGGAATACAGACTAATGAGTTCCGTTTCTGACATGCTGGGATTCAGGGGCTGTGAGATGTACAAGTGTTGTCTGGTAGACACAATCATGTCCCACACAGTGCTTTCAAACTCTTTAAATTGATTGACTTTTTATGATTAAATTTTTCACATAAAAATCCAAATTTACCCCTTCTCTTTAAAAATCAGAAGATCTGACTACAGTGGGCATTCCCATATAGTAAATTCAAATTGTGCATGTGCCCTTCTGTTCACCACAATCACACCTCTCCCTATTATCCTACACCCAGCCTGCTCTATCTGGCCCCTCAAGGACCTGAGTTTGCAACCCCTCATATTTATACAATTGACGTCATGGAGTAAGTAACACCGCCTGGAACAAGTTTCCAACACTCCCATGTATCTCATTTTCTAGGCAGATTTTTAGTAGCATCTGGAGTGATCATTTATCACCCCGTGTGCTTCCCAACACCAAACTGTCTGGTCACCATGTTCCACCATCTGGCCACTCTTCCCTTCTTCTGTAGCAGGTGTTGCTGCTGCGTCCCTGTCCCAAAAGGAGTGACTCCATTCCAGGTCTCACTGCCTATAAGCTCTGAGCAATCATCTAGCATTTTTCCTTTCCTTTATCTCTTCTCCTCTTCTTCCTTCCAATAGGATAGAAGGAGGCCTAGGAGAGGAAGGGTCAGAAGCAGATCAGCCTAGGCGGAACAAACTTGGCTAAACTGGGGGAAGCTAAAGTCTACAGCCTTCCAGATCCATCTGCTTATACAGGAGCTGCCATTCAGTATTTTAACTGAAATTGCACAGTAGGCAGTTTTATCACATTTCTACTTTCATTTCTTAAACTCTGTCACCTCTAACTCCACCACGTCTACCACCACCACACCTACAGGGCACCCTCCTATTGGCCAAACTTTCTCATCCACCAAAACCTCCTCCCCTTCTCCAAAATGGCCTCTTTTTCTTTCCCCAACCATATTGCCAAGTGTCATGGATTGAATTATGTCCCCCAAAGATATGTGTATCAGTTTGGCTAGGCCATGATTCTCAGTAGTGTGTGATTGTCCACCATTCTGTCATCTGATGTGATTTTCCTGCGTGTTATAAATCCTACCTCTAAGATGTTAATAAGGTGGGATAGGTGGCAGTTATATTAATGAGGAAGGACTCAATCTACAAGATTGGATTGTGTCTTGAGCCAATATCTTTTGAGATATAAAAGAGAGAAGCGAGCAGAGTGACAGGGGGACCTCATACCACCAAGAAAGCAGTGCCAGGAGCAGAGTGTGTCCTTTGGACCCAGGGTTCCTGCTCGGAGAAGCTCCCAGATCCAGGGAAAGATTGATGACAAGCACCTTCCTCCAGAGCCGACAGAGAAAGCCATCCCCTGGAGCTAATGCTCTGAATTTGGACTCCTAGCCTACTAGACTGTGAGAGAATAAACTTCTATTTGTTAAAGCCGTCCACTTGTGGTATTTCTGTTACTGAGGCACTAGATGACTAAAACACGAAATATTTCCCTTTTTCTTTTCTTTTTTGAGTATTCAACAGTGCTAAGCTCAACATCTAAAGGAGTAAACTTCACTGATACGGTAGTTAAGCTTGAAAACTCAGTACGGTAGTCCCTCCCTTATCCACAGTGGATACGTTCACATCCCCATGGGTGCCTGAAACAGCAGATAGTACCAAACGCTATACATACTATGCTTTGTCCTATACATACATACCTATGATAAAGTTAAATTAGGCACAGTAAGAGATTAACAACAATAACTAATAATAATAACTAATAATAATAAAAGTTATGTGAATGTGGTCCCCAGGCAAGATGGAGTGGGAAGGCACCAGATTTCATTTCTACTCATTTAACGTTTTCAGACCTCAGTTGACCGAGGGTAACTGAAACCAAGGAAAGTGAAACCAAGGATAAGGGGAGGCAGGGGGAGAATTTACTGTAAAGTAATTTAAACTGAGAAATGATGATCAATAGAAAATGTATGCATTGGGAGACTACATTCAAATGCATTACTGAGCAGCCACTGAACAACTTATTAAGGGGGCACTCCCAGCCTTTTATCTCATGCCCAAGTTATGCCAGGAACAAAAATCAGTTCCCTGATTGCTAGAGTTGTGCTGGCCCTAAATTATCTACACAGAGAGGCTGATGTATCCTTTTCTTCTGAAAGCGTGCTGTTCTCATTAGCAATAATGTCCATTTCAGGCCTGCTCATGCACACTAAGGAAACAGAAGCTCTTCACTTCCTTTGCCTTGAATTATTGCTTCCTCTTCTGGCTTTCAGAGTTATAATTAAGTCTTATAGAGGAAAACGTTTCTTCCGCACATTGGCCACAATCATGCTTATGTTCGGAAAAGCCCTCTCTTATTTTCTCTATTACCTAAAATATCTTATGAGTCTTATCGATTTTAAAAGGGCATTTCCAACAGGATTGTTTTGTTGATGGTAGTATAATTTACCTTAATTAGAGACAATATATGGCAACATTAAAGAAAAAAATGTTAAAATAATAATAATAAAATCTAAATCCCAACACCGTTATATACTATCTCCATTTTTTCATATAACTTCACTCAAAGTAAACATAATATTTTATGTTCTGTTATTATTACTTAATACAATAAGCAAAACATCTCTACATGGCGGTGGGTGATTATGGGTGGCCATCATTTGTACCAAGACCTACTTAGACTTTATTCATTTATCAACACAACATTAAGCTTGACTGAATGCTAAAAATCATGGCTATTCCTTTAATTGGCAACTTACTCATATTCTAAACATTAAAAAGACAGGAAAGAAAGACAAGACCAACAGGATGTCAGAAGAGACTCTGAAACTTGCTCAAGAACGTCAAGTACCTAAAGTGAAAGGAAGAAATGATGAAGTAAAAGAGCTGAACAGAAGATTTCAAAGGGCAGCTCGAGAAGACACAGTAAAGTATTATAATGACATGTGCAAAGACCTGGAGATAGAAAACCAAAAGGGAAGAACACACTCAGCATTTCTCAAGCTGAAAGAACTGAAGAAAAAATTCAAGCCTCGAGTTGCAATAGTGAAGTATTCTATGGGGAAAATACTAAATGATGCAGGAAGCGTCAAAGAAGATGGAAGGAATACACAGAGTCACTATACCAAAAAGAATTGGTCGACGCTCAACCATTTCAGAAGGTAACATATGATCAGGAACTGATGGTACCGAAGGAAGAAGTCCAAGCCTCACTGAAGGCATTGGCAAAAAACAAGTCTCCAGAAATTGACGGAATACCAATCGAGATGTTTCAACAAACAGATGCAGGACTAGAAGTGCTCACTCGTCTATGCCAAGAAATTCGGAAGACAGCTACCTGGCCAACCGACCGGAAGAGATCCATATTTATGCCTATTCCCAAGAAAGGTGATCCAACTGAAAGCAGAAATTAACAAACAATATCATTCATATCACACACAAGTAAAATTTTGCTGAAGATCATTCAAAAGCAGCTGCAGCAGTATATCAACAGGGAATTGTGAGAAATTCAAGCTGGATTCAGAAGAGAATGTGGAACCAGGGATGTTATTGTTGATGTCAGATGGGTCCTGGCTGAAAGCAGAGAATACCAAGAAGATGTTTACCTGTGTTTTATTGACTATGCAAAGACATTCAACTGTGTGGATCATAACAAATTATGGATAACATTGCGAAGAATGGGAATTCCTGAACACTTAATTGTGCTCATGAGGAGGAACCTATACATAGATCAAGAGGTAATCACTGGAACAGAACAAGGGGATACAGTGTGGTTTAAAGTCAGGAAAGGTGTGTGTCAGGTTGTATCCTTTCACCATATCTAGTCAATCTGTACGCTGAGCAAATAATCCTAGAAGCTGTGGACTATACGAAGAAGAACGGGGCATCAGGATTGGAGGAAGACTCATTAACAATCTGCATTATGTAGATGACACAACCTTGCTTGCTGAAAGTGAAGAGGACTTGAAGCACTTACTGATGAAAATCAAAGACTACAGCCTTCAGTATGGATTACACCTCACCATAAAGAAAACAAAAATCCTCACAACCAGACCAATAAGCAACATCATAAACGGAGAAAAGATTGAAGTTGTCAAGGATTTCATTTTACTTGGATCCCAAACAACCTGATCGAAGCAGCTGAAATCTAACGATGTATTGCAATGTGCAAATCTGCTGCAAAAGACCTTTTTAAAACGTTGAAAAGCAAAGATGTCACCTTGAAGATTAAGTTGCGCCTGACCCAAGCCATGATGTTTTCAATCATCTCATATGCATGTGAAAGCTGGATGATGAATAAGGAAGACCGAAGAAGAACTGATGCCTTTGAATTGTGGTGTTGGCAAAGAATACTGACTATACCATAGACTGCCAAAAGAACAAACAAATCTGTCTTGGAAGAAGTACAACCAGAATGCTCCTTGGAAGCAAGGATGGTGAGACTATGTCTCACATACTTTGGACATGTTATCAGGACCGATCAGTCGCTGGAGGAGGACATAATGCTTGGTAAATTAGAGGGCCAGTGAAAAAGAGGAAGACCCTCAACAAGATGGTCTGACACAGTGAGGCAACAATGGGCTCAAGCATAACAATGATTGTGACGATGGTGCAGGACCAGGCAGTGTTTCGTTCTGTTGTACAAAGCGTCGCTATGAGTCAGAACTGACCCAACGGCGCCCAACTCTTGTGGAAAGCTGAGGCTTGAGACATAGCATTCTTGTAGAATTGCATGAATGACCTAGTTCGAGAATGACTTTATATTCTACCCCTTGTCAAGCAAATGCCTGAGTTATGCTGCCTAACTTGGATCTTATTGCTTTCACCGAAATCTATTGTGTTAAGCTCTCAGTATACTTCACAGAATGCTGTTAGAATTGGCCGTATAGTTTAAATGGAAATATATGAAAATATGTGTAACTTCAAGTCAACTCACTGTAAGATGACTCTTTTTGCTTACAAGAAAAGATTTTTAGTTGATAATGAATATACTATTAGGAAATCACAAGTGGTTTCGTCTGAGTGGACTGTCAAGGGTGAGTCAGAAAAAATACTAGAAATCATGAGTTTATACTAAAAAAAAATTGCCATCAATTCCAAATTAGTGACTCCATAAGACAGAGTAGAACTGCTCCATGGGGTTTCCAAGGCTGTAATCTTTACAGATCCCCGGGAGCGGCTGGTGGATTTGAACTGTTGACCTTTCCGTTAGCAGCCAAGTGTTTTAACTACTGCGCCACCAGGGCTGCTGAGTTTATCTTAATACCTTCAATTCCAGTACAATTTCACAGGTTTTTTGCTTGCTTTTTCTGTCCATACTGGTACTTTTCCGTATTTGTATCTGCCTTCTTACATAGTCGATAGCAACAGGTTTCGTTTCGGTTTTGATCTTACATAGTGAAAGCACTAGCTCCCAACAACATGAATATACAGTATTTACTCCTTTGCTCGACTCTACCATACACACAAAATTGCTTTAGAATTGCTATTCCCATACTACTATAAAAAAAAATTACTAAGAGAAATTTAAGATTACTTTGCAGTTCTTTTTTTCTTTACACTCAGAGTATATAGTCAAAATATTGTATTCTGAAATTACTTGGATATGTTCTTTTTTTTTTCCACCTTCGATGTGCTCATGACAGTAATTTAAAAATACAATTGGATTTATTTGCTTCTACTTACATTCAGTCTTTGGAATTTCTTTTTCCCCATCCTTACATATGTATTTTTATTTTAAAATATGTAGAACATTAATATAATCCAAAAGTCAAAATTATATAAAAAGGTATAGTTAGAGAAATGTTATCCCCCCTTTATGTTTTGCACCCCGTTTCCTGTCTCCTCCATACACACGTCTTGTAGGTAATCAATTTCATTAGATTTCAGTTTGTGAAAATAAGCAGATACATGCACGTTTTTTATTTCTCTTTCACTCTTAACACAAAGGTAGCATACTATATATATACTTTTGCAACTTTCTTTTTTCACTTAACAATATATCCTAGAAATCACTCCATGTCAGTCCATAGATATCCTCCTTATTCTCTTATACAACTGTATAGAAGTCCACGTGTGTATATACCAAAGTTTATTCAACCAATCTTCTATATCTGGGTATTAAGGTAGTTTCCAATATTTGCAATTACAAATAATGCTGCAATGAATCATCTTGTGCATATATTTTTGTATTGTTTAAGGCGTCTCTTCACGGCAGATTTCTAGAAGCGGATTGATGGCTTTGTTAGATATTGTGAAACTCCCCCTTATAAAGTTTGTAACATTTTCTTTCTCAACAGCAGTATTTCTTCACAGCGTCACCAACAGAGTGTATGACCAAGCTTTCCAATCTGCCAGTTGAAGGAGAAATGATATCTCCATGTACTTTTGTGTTTTGTTTTGTTTTGTTTTTTTGTTTTTTTTGAGTGAGGTTGAACATCTTTTCATATTTTAGAGGCTATTTACTATAAATAATACAGGAATAGATCTCATAAAAACTTGAAACACTATGGATGAAGTTTAAGTCCCTTCTAAACATCAACCCGCAATTTGATCTCTTTCCCCTTTAACCAAGTATAACTACCCTGATTGATTTGGTGTATATTCTTCCCGTTTTTACCTAATGCCTTTATATATGAATATATGTCCCTGTAGAAAATACATTATATCCTTTTGTAGGTTTTGATATTTTTTCTTTTACTTTTTCAGTGTATCATACTGTAAATGTCTACCTTCAGCTTAACTTTTTTTTTTTAATTGTGCTTTAGGCGAAAGTTTACTGCACAAGTTAATTTTTCATTCAAAAATGTACGCACACCTTGTTTTGGTACATTGGTTGCAATCCTCACAATGTAACAGCACACGTCCCCTTTCCACCTCAGGCTCCCTGTGTCCATTCAACCAGTTCCTGTCCCTTCCTGCCTTCTCATCCTGCTTTTGGACAGGAGCTGCCCATTTGGTCTCTTATATCTGATTGAACTAAGAAGCACATTCCTCACATGTATTATTTTTTGTTCTATCGTCCCGTCTAATCTTTGTCTGAAGAGTGGGCTTCGGAATGGTTTCAGTTCTGGGTTAACAGAACGTCCAGGGGCCATAGTTTCGGGGGTTCCCTCTAGTTTCTGTCAGACCATTAAGTCTGGTCTTTTTACATGAATTTGAATTCTGTTCTACATTTTTCTTCTTCTCTCTCCGGGACTCTGTTGTATTCCCTGTCAGAGTGGTCATTGGTGGTAGCCGGGCACCATCTAGTTCTAGTTTCAGGCTGGTGGAGTCTCTGGTCCATTTGGTCCTTTAGTCCTTTAGGCTAGAATTTTCCCTATGTCTTCGGTTTTCTTCATTGTCCTTTGCTCTGAGTGGGATGGGACCAATAGATGTATCTTAGATGGTCGCTCACAAGCTTTTTAGACCCCAGATGCTACTCACCAAAGTGGGATGTAGAACATTTTCTTTATAAACTATGTTATGCCGCTTGACCTAGATGTCCCCTGAAACTATGGTCCCCAGAGCTAATCTGTCCCTCAAAGTGTTTGGATGTGTCCAGGAAACTTCTTTGCTTTTGCTTTGGTCCATTTGTGCTGACTTCCCCTGTGTAGTGTGTTGTCCTTCCCTCCACTGTAGTTGACCCTTGTCTACTATCTAGTTAGTGATTTCCCCTCTGCCTCCCGCCCCACCCTTGTAACCATCAAAGAATGCTTTTTTTCTGTGTTTTCTTTTCTTGAGTTCTTATAATAGTGGTCTCATACAATATTTCAGCTTAACTTTTAACTCAGCAATATTCTCTGGAGATTTATTTACATTATACATGTACATCTACTTCATTTTTTTTTAATGCTGTATAGTATGACAGACGGCACCATTTACTTTCGATATTATCCGTAATGGTTGTCACTTATGTTGTTTCCAATTTTCCCTGCTTTTGATTGGGATTGCTTAAAGGTTCCTTTTATTTTAAATAAGTAAATGGACTTAAGCGATTAATAATAATAGTTTTTTAATGTCATTTTAGCCAATATATAAAAATCAATACATATTTATTGTAGAAAAGTTGGTGTAAAACACAAGGACAAAAAGTCTAAAACACCTATAATTCCACCAAAATGATTTTTAAAAAAAAAAAAGTAGCACAGATTTTGGAGTTATAGTACTAAGATTAAATCCTAGACCCTCCACTTACTACTATGTGATTTTAGGCAAGTTACTTAACCTCTCTAAGCTTTAGGTTCCTCACCTATAAAATGGAGACAATAATATCTACCTTCCAAAGGTTTTGTAAAAATTAAGTGAGGCAATATTTAGCTTCATGTTTAGCACTATATTCTACATCTGTTGTTGTTGTTGTTATGTGTTGTTGAGTCAGCTTCAACTCAGCGACCCCATGTACAACAGAATGAAACACTGCCCAGTCCTGCGCCATCCTCACAATAATCGCTATGTTTGAGCCCGTTATTGTAGCCACTGTGTCAATCCATCTCGTTAAGGGTCTTCCTCCTTTTCAATGACCTTCTACTTTACCAAGCATGATGTCCCTCTCCAGGTACTAGTCCCTCCTGGTAACATGTCCAAAGTACATGAGATGAAGTCTCATCATCCTCACTTCTAAGGAGCATTCTGGCTCTACTTTGTCAAGACCAAAAAAAGACCAAAAACGATTCCAACTCATAGCAACTCTACAGGACTGAGTAGAACTGCCCCATAGCATTTCCAAGGAGCACCTGGTGGATTCAAACCGCCAACATTTTGGTTAGCAGCTGAACTGTTAACCACTACACCACCAGGGTTTCCTCTTCCAAGACAGACTTGTTCATTCTTCTGGCAGTCCATGGTATATTCAATATTCTTCTCCAACACTGTAATTCAAAGGCATCAATTTTTCTTCGGTCTTCCTTATTCATACTACATCTGTACTATATCCTACATTATGGGGAAATGGGTAACCAAATTATGGTATATCCAAATAACAGGAATTTATGCAGCCATTAAAAATAATGTGGTATACAAACAAATGTTTAGAGATCAAAGTTTAATTGTGATTACCAGAGGCTGGTGGGAGGGGGAAAGGAGCAATCATCAGGTGTACAGTTTAGTGATATTAGTTACATTAACCATGTTGTGCAACCATCACCATATCCTACTGCCTTTTCAAAGTCTCTATTGGGTATCTAATAGATATCTTAACATGTCCAAAAACAACTCCCTGATTGTCTTCATAAAACCTGCTCCTTCCTGACATCCCCATCTCAATAAATGCCAAGTCTATTCTTCCATTTGCTCAGACAAAAAAACTTGGAATCATCCTTGATAACTCCCTTTGTCCCATATCTTCCATCCAATCCATCATCAAATACTTTTGGCTCTACCTTCAAAATATATCCAGAATAGATCACTTCCCACCACCTCCTCCATCATCTTTCACCTGGATTACTACAAAAGCCTCCTAAATTCTTTCCTTTTTTACCTGGATTACTGCCCAGCATCATCTCATGCCTGAGCAAATGACTGCCAGAATAAGCCTCTTTAAAATGTCAGCTGATGTCATTCTTCCACTCAGAACCTTCCAGTGAATTTTCATCTCATTCACAGCAAGAGCCAGTCCTAACAATGGCGTATCGGATTCTACAGTACCTGTCTGCCCCACCCTACACCTACCTGACCTCTTCTCCCCTCATTCACTTCATTTGAACAGCCCCCTGCTCTTCCTCAAACACACTAGGCACCCTTCTGCTTCAGGGCCTTGGCACCAACTGTTCCCTCAACATGCAATGCCCTCCCCTGATAAAGCCACATGACTTGCTGTCTCAACTCTTTCAAATATCATCTTCTCACTGAGGCCTTTCCTGATCATCCTATTTAAAACTACAACCATGACCACCACCTCCGATCCCTATCCCCTTTCCCTGCTATATTGTACTTCATAGCAATTATCATAGTGTGTATGCTTCTAAAGAACTATGTAATTTACTTACTTATTATATTTATCAGTCTCTCTGTTATGGATTAAATTGTGTCCCCCAAAAATATGTGTTGTAAATCCAAACCCTTATATATGTGGATGTAATCCCATCTGGGAATAGGGTTTTCTTGGTTATGTTAATAAGGCTATAACAGTGTAAGGTGTGTGTGTCCTAAGCAAATCACATCTGAGATATAAAAGTAGCAGTTTAGGCATAGGAAAACCCAAAAAAAAACAAACCCATTGCTGTCGAGTTGATTCCAACTCACAGCAACCCTATAGGACAGAGTAGAACTGCCCCATAGAGTTTCCAAGGAGAACCTGGTGGATTCGAACCAACGATCTTTTGGTTAGCAGTTGTAGCACTTAACCACTACACCACCAGGGTTTCCGTTAGGCATCAGAGCAAGCACAGATGGAGGGGAAGATACACGCCACATGAAGATCACCAAAGAATAGAAGCTGAAAAGAAACAAGGACCTTCCCCCAGAGCCAAGAGAGAGAGAAAGCCTTCCTCTACAGCTAGTGCCTTGAATTCAGACTTCTAGCCTCTTAAACTGTGAGAAAACAGATTTCTGCTTGTTAAAGCCACCCACTTGTGCTACTTCTGTTACAGCAGCCCTAAGAAACAAAGGCACTCCCCTTATGAAAATATAAGCTCCATGAGGGCAGGATTTTTCTTTTTTTTTTTTTTTTTTGGTCTGGGTTGTTAAACGCTGCATTCCCAGCATGTCAAACAGGGTCTGACATCCAGGAGGTGGCAGCTGCAGAGACGTAGGTGAGCCCCGAGTAGCAGCAGGCAAGTGAACTCAAGAGATGTCTTCACCTGTGCAAAAAAATTGTTAATAAAGAACAAAACCTTCGAAAAATAAAATCGACTCCATTTATTTGAATGCAGATTAGTGTATCATGGTAAAATTCAAACAAAAGAGCATCTCTTCAGTCTTTCCGCTAATGGCTTCTGCAACACATCTGTACAGTCCCTAAAACAGGGAAACAGAAATACAAATAATATAAAATGTTAGATCTTCTATTTTAAAGGCTTTTGCAAAAATTTTGTGAGGCTAGGAGAAAGCCATTTAAATAGAATTGATTACAATTTTCTCATTTTTCTAATGAGATGAAATTTTGCAAGCCTTTGAATTCAGCGTGCATAAAATCCATTTGTTTTTATGAGACAATGTTTTTTGCAATTTTTAAAACTAGCCTATGAGGTTTTGAACATTACATATCATTTGTAAAAAATAGGCAAAGAATATGCCTTGCTAAAGTTTATTTCAAGTCACTAAAAAGTGAAACATGTAAAATTTCATTGCTAGGTATGTAATGCAAATATCTAAATTTACACCTGTATTTTTTATTAGGCATTAATTATTTTTACCAAGGCCAGGATGTCCAGGCTAAGTTTCCAAGAAAAATCTTGGACAAAAACAAGTCTATAATTTATGTGATTTTTATTCTCCTAAATAATTTTTACCATATATTTTGTATATTACATAAATTATATATATATGGCATATATATAGATATATATATATTTAGCATGTTATATAGGGAGTTACTGAGTTATACACAGTGGTTGTCCAGTGTTTTGATCTGAATGAAAATCATTCAACATACTAATACTGAACATTTGCATTACTTTTAGCAAAGTATGTCAGAGGGAAAAATGCAATAAAAAGGAAAATTCTTTTGTGTAACCTTTTCATATTCTGCAGAAAGAAGAAATACCAAAATATCCAGTACCTAGAAAAAAAAAACCTTGAACATCTTAATATTTAATTTCTATTTTTAGAAGTTGTGAATTGCTTGTTTCAAATTCCAAAGGTTGCGAACACACAAGGTAAATCTTGAACAATACCTTAGAAAATTTTATTCCCCTGAAGGAGAATGGTATTGTTGTATTCACAGTCTCTGAAAAACACAAGAAGTTATTAGTCATTACCAGGTGCTTTTTTCTTTGATTTTTGTTTTTGTTTGGTTGGGTTTGGTTTGGTTTGGTAGCATGGAGTACACCTTTTACACCTTTATTACTGGCAGAGACAGCCCTAAGCAAAACTGTAAAGAAATAGTGAATGTTACACCCTGGCTACTATTCTCATGTGCTTTCCCAGATCTTCAGAGACTTTCTCTACCAGCCTGTACCTCCCTATTATGGTCTATCTCATAGATACCCATAGCTGTCGAGTGGATTCTAACTCATAGAGACCCTATAGGACAGAGTAGAACTGCCCCCAAAGGGTTTCCAAAGCTGTAGTCTTTAAGGAAGCAATCTGCCACATCTTTCTCCCATGGAGTGGCTGGTGAGTTCTAGCTGAGGGCTGAACCACTGGGCCACCAGGACTCCTGATAGCTCATAGATCGACCTGCTGATTTCCTTGAGAGCATGTATCACAATCTGAATCTATCTTATTTCATTACTTAGTTATGATCTTCTTTTCTCCACCAGTCTGTGAGCTCCGCAAGGACAGGGGTTTTGCTTTGGTCACGTTTGGCTCCAGGACCGGCTGCATAATTTGCAAGGCCCAGTGCAAAATGAAAATGTGGGGCCCCTTGTCCAAAAAGCAGAGGACCCAATTAAAAAATGGGCAAGGAACTTGAACAGACTTTTCACCTAGGAGGATATTCAAATGGCCAACAAGCAAATGAAAAGATGCTCACAGTCATTAGCCATTAGAGAGATGCAAATCAAAACCACAATGAGATAACATCTCATCCCATTAGAATGGCAATGACAAACCAAAAAAAAAAAAAACTAGGTGTTGATAAGGTTGTAGAGAAACAGGACCCTTCATCTTGCTGTGGGATTATAAATTGCTGGTAGGACTATAAATTGGTACAGCCATTGTGTTAAACAGTATGGCGGTTCCTCAGAAAGCTGAACATACTACTTAGCAATTCCACTCTTAGGTATATACCCAAAAGACCTGAAAGTAGAGATTCAAACAGATACTTGTACACCAGTGTTCATTGCCACACTATTCACAATAGCCCAATGGTGAAAACAACCAAAATGCCCATCACCTGATGTGGTACATACATAGTCAGCCATAAAGGGGAATGATGCCCTGCTGCGTGCAACAACGTGGATGAACCTAGAGGACATTGCGCTGAGTGAACTAAGTCAGACACAAAAGGATAAAAACTGGAGGACATCACTTATATCAAATAAGCAAATACATAGAAACCACAAGTAATTAGTGGTTACCAGGGACAGGAAGGAAGGGGAAAGTGAGGGGTTTTGCTTAGAGTGCACTGAATGTATGTTAACAATGGTGGGATGATTAGGAAAGAGATGTCAAGAATGGTTGCACAAATTGAAGAATGTAATCAATGTCACCGAAGTGTGCATGTAGAAATTGATGGAATGGTGGATGTTGTGTGTGTATCACAATAACAAAAAAAAGGAGAAAGGTTACATTAAAGGTACTAAACTATAACACGGTTTCCTTTCTTCCATGTGGTGTTTTTTTATTCACTATTTAATATAATTCTAAGTAAAGGCAAATTAAAATTTTAAATTATTAGTAAGAATTTTATCATTTATATATTGTTTATATTATACAATATAAACATATACAGTAGCCGCCCCTTATCCATGGTTTCGTTTACTGAGGTTTCAGTTAACCCAATCAATCCAGCCTGAAAATCTCACACCTTCCCACCCCCTCCTGCCGGGAGGACTACATTCACCTATTATTACAGTATATTGTTGTAATTGTTCTATTTTATTATTAGTTACTGTTGTTAATCTCTTAGGGTACCTAATTTATAAATTAAACTTTATCATAGGTATGTATGTATAGATCAAAACATAGTATATATAGGGTTCGGTACTATCCGTGGTTTCAGGCCTCCACGGTGGTGGTGGGGGGTCTTGGAATGTATCCCCTGTGGATAAGGGTGGACTACTGTATGTTTATATTATGCAATGCCAGTTTTAAATGCAAGTGTTAGAGCATCTAACTCTTATGCAGAATCACTAATATTACACGATTTGTATTTTGTAGCTCATCCCTTGAGCTGGCCAGAAAAGATTAACACAATCCAGACTCAGGAAGTTTGGAAGGAAGAAGAGCGGGTGTCCACCAAAAATATGTGTTGTAAATCCTAACCCCTGTACCTGTGGTTATGATTCCATTTGGGAATAGGTTTTCTTTGTTATGTTAATGAGACCATATTAATGAAGGGTGTGTCTTAAATCAATCTCTTTTGAGATATGAAAGAGCAGATTAAGCCAACACAGTTGGGGGCAGATAGATGCCAGGCTACATGACATCTCCAAGGAACTAAGAAACAGAAGCTGAAAAGAGACAAGAACCTTCCCACAGAGCCAACAGAGAAAGCCTTCCCCTAGAGCCAGAGCCCTGAATTCAAACTTCTAGCTTCCTAAATAGTGAGAAAATAAATCTCTGTTTGTTAAAGCCACCCACTTGTGGTATTTCTGTTACAGCAGCACTAGGTAACTAAGACACTGCCTCAGGCATGGAATAGCCAGAGGATGCACTCCCTTGGACATAGGAATGTTCCCAAGGTGAGTGTAGACCGTAATAGGTCATCTCATGACTTGGTGCACCTCTACAAGCTGGGGCCTGACAGCTGCCGGGTTCCCTCTCCCACCAGCTTCCCTGGCAGGGACAAGGGAAGTCAATTCAGGCATCTCCCCTTCCCAAAGTCTGCCTTCCATGGGTAACCCTCAAGGTTATTGCAACCTCTGTGCTAACAGTTCTAGGTACTTGTCTCAGAGATGAGGGAGAGTCTGCCCCCATCTAGTCACCATGATGCTGCCAGCCTGGGTGGGGTTGGCCACTACCATGCCCCACCTCAGACACCACAACAGGACACTCACTCCTGACCCCAACTTTCCCAGCAGAAGACAACAGGGCTCACTGGACAGGGGCGGGGAGGGGGATACCAGGTAGGGCCCACGGCATCAGGGACTGGGTGAGTGGGTAGCCAAGAACCTGTCCAAGGGTAGGGAGATGGTAAGAGACGAGACTGTGGGTAAACAGAGGCTCCAAGCTCCTGGTGCATGCCACATTGTCCCATCGGACTTCACTGACAAAACACAAATTTAAAGATAAAATTATTAAGAATTTCAAGACAGCAGTCACAGAGCATTACACCCCAAGCGTGGGGCCCTTCTGAGTATGGGGCCTGTGTGACTGCACTGGTTGAATACCCCTGAATCCAACCCTGTCGACCCTGTGAGAGGGAGAGATGGGTGAGGCTGGAGGGCTTGAGAAAGAAACAAGCATAACTCCCAGCTATCTCCTTTGAGAGACTGCCCAAATGCTTGGTTTGGTGGGAAGAAGGCACTCTAACTTCTTCTGTAGAGTATACTCTTTTCCAACTGTTTTATCTCCCTTGGAAAGTTCATATTTTGGTCACTTCTCCCATTCCATTCTTACAGAGCTTGACGCCTCTGCCCACATTTCAGGAAGACAAGAGGGAACCAAGGCAGGGCCGGGGAGAAGGAGAACAGAGCATTTTCTTACACCATTCTCTGCTCTTCCCAAAGTGCATCCTTGTGGCTCACTTGTGGTCCAGTCCAGTTCTCCTGAAACTGTATATATATAGGATGCAGGACCCAAGCCTCAGAGGGCCTCAAAATGGGCATTTGCTGGGGGGTTATCCATACATACAGGAGGAACATGCAGTAAAGAGAAGTAACTAAGTGGGGTTTGAGATCCTGGGAAGAGGGCTAACAGACTTGCTAAGTTTAAGAGGCCTTTGATATATTCACTTCTTTATTCATAAATGCAGGAGGCAGTGGTGGTTCAGTGGTAAGATTCTTGCCTTCCCTGTGGGAGACCCAGGTTCAATTACTGGCCAATGCACTTCAAGCGCAGCCACCACCCATCTGTTAGTTGAGACTTGCGTGTTGCTAAGATGCGAAACCGGCTTCTGCGAAGCTTCCACACTAAGACAGACTAGGAAGGGTGGCGAGCCACTCCCCCAAAAATCAGCCAGTGAAAACCCTGTGGATCTCAATGGTCCCATCCCGTTGTGCATGGGGTCACTATGAGTCAGGGGCTGATTGGATAGCAGCTAATAATAATGACATTCATAAACATGGTTTTGAAGGAAAAAAATATATGTATATATGCAAAAAGTGGTAAGATTATGCGTGATTTTTATTTTTACTTTTCCATATTTCCTAATATTATATCCTAAAGAAGCATTACTTCTATAACAACAACAAAATGAAAGTTACTTTTAAAATAGCAATGTAGGGTGTTTGCAAATTTGTCCCCCAAATGTCAAGGGTCTCTCGGTACATCAAGGATTCTTAAATAGGAATGTCACCTGGATATTTTCTTCTAAGCTCTGGGCCCATACTCAGTTGCCCACTGAACATGTTTATTTGAATGTCCCAAAGTTATGTTGAACTCAACATGCCTAAGCAGGAACTCATTTATCTTTCTCTTTAAAAATCTGCTCCTTCTTTTGAACACCTAATCTCAGAGAATGGTGCTTCCATACATTAGTCACCAGCCCTCCAGTGGTTCTTGACTTTCCCTAATCCTTGCCTGCCAAATCCAATTACTCAGCACGCCCACCAATTCTGTCTCCCAATATACTCTCTTGCTCTCCTCCCTTCTACTCCCTGGACCACTATCTTGGTTCAGCTCTCATGAGCTCTCACACAGCCTCCTGGCAGCTCCTCCTTCCACTCCAGTTTCCTGCCTCAGCGCACCTTGCCTCCTTGCATATGAACACTAACCCAAACCCAAACCCAAAACCACTGCCATACCAACCCTATAGGACAGAGTAGAACTGCCCCATAGGACAGAGTACAACTGCCTCATAGGGTTTCCAGGGCTGTAAATCTTTATGGGAACAGACTGCCACATCTTTCTCCCATGGAGCAGCTGGTGGATTCAAACTGCCGACCTTTCAGTTAGCAGCCAAGCACTTTAAACACTGCACCACCAGGGCTCCTTGACATGGACACTAACCAAAAAAACCAAACCATTGCCATCGAGTCAATTCCCATTCATAGTGACCCTACAGGACAGAGCAGAACTGCTCCATAGGGTTTCCAAGAAGCCGGTGGTAGATTCGAACTGCCGACCTTTTGGTTAGCAGCTGAGCTCTTAACCACTGCACCACCAGGGCTCCAACTTGAACACTAGTTATCAGTCAAAAATAGAAATCTCAGTTGGTCTTCGCTGCCCACTGACTACAGGAGGCAGGCCAAGGTTTTGTACAAAACTCACACGCTCACCCCTAACCCCTTTTCTTTTTTTTTTTTTTATTATACTTTAGATGAAGGTTTACAGAACAAATCGTTTCTCATTAAACAGTCAGTACACATACTGTTTTATGACATTGGTTAACAATCCCACGACTTGTCAACCCTCTCCCTTCTCGACCTTGGAGGACCTACTTTTTTTTGGTGAAAATATACATAGCCAAAGACACACCATTTCATGAATTTCTACATGTACAATTCAGTGACATCGATTACATTCTTCCAGTTGTGCTGCTATTCTCACTATCCTTTTCCAAATTATTCCATCACCATTATCTTCAACTCACTGGCCCCTAGGCTTCCCATCAAACCTTTTGAGTTGCTGTTGTCAATTTGATCTCACTTAGATAATTCTTTTTATTTTTTGTACTTTAGATGAAGGTTTACAGAATAGTTTCCCATTAAACAGTTAGTACACATGTTGCCCTATGACAATGGTTAACAACCCCATGGCATGTCAACACCGTCCTTTCTCAACCTTGGGTTCCCTATCACCAGCTTTCCTGTCCCATCCTGCCTTCTAGTCCTCATCCCTGGACTGCTGTGCCTCATTAGTCCCGTTCTGTTTTATGGGGCTGTCCAGTCCCCAGCTGAACAGTGAACCTCAGGAGTGACTTCACCACTGGGCTAAAAGGGTGTCTGGGGGCCATACTCTCAGGGTTTCTCCAGTCTCTGTCAGGCCAGAAATCTGGTCTTTTTTTTGTGTGTTACAATTTTGTTCTACATCTTTCTCCAGCTCTGTCCAGAACCCTCTGTAGTGATCCTGGTCAGAGCAGTCAGTGGTGGTAGCCAGGCACCATCTAGCTGTACTGGACTCAGTCTGGTGGAGGCCTTGGTAGCTGTGGTCCATTAGTCCTTTGGACTAATCTTTTCCTTATGTCCTGTTCTCTTCATTCGTCCTTGCTCCTGAAGGGTTGAGACCAGTGGAGTATCTCAGATGGCTGCTTACAGGCTTTTATGACCCCAGATGCTACTCACCAAGGTAGAATGTAGAACATTTGCTTTATAAACTGTGTTATGCCAATTGAGCTAGATGTTCCCTGAGACCATGGTCCCCACAGCCCTCCACCCAGCAATTCAGTCCCTCAGGGAGTTTGGATGTGTCTATGGAGCTTCCATGACCTTTCCTTGTACAAGTTGTGCTGGCTTCCCCAGTATTGTGTACTGTCTTACCCTTCACCGAAGTACCACTTATCTATTGTCTATTTAGTATTTCCCCACCCCAACCCCTCCCATCCCTCGTAACCAACAAAGACTGTTACTTTTTGTGTGTAAACTTTTTCATGGATTTTTACAATAGAGGTCTCATACAATATTTGTCCTTTTGTGATTGACTTATTTCACTCAGCATACAGTCCTCCAGTTTGATCCATGTTATGAGATGCTTCACAGATTCATCCTTGTTCTTTATCATTTCATAATACTCCATTTTGTGTAGGTACCATAGTTTGTTTATCCACGCATCTGTTGATGGGCATCTAGGTTGTTTCCATCTTTTTGCTGTTGTGAACAATGCTGCCATGAACATGGGTGTGCATATGTCTGTTCGTGTGACGCCTGCCCCCTTTTCTAAGCTCGTTTCTAGCAATTCCCCATGGGCACATTCTGCTCCAGCTACAAAAAACTACTCTCCAAATAAACCATGTGCTTTCATGACTGGATGCTTTTGCATATGTTGTGTCCTCTCAAGAGAATGTCTTTCCTCCTCACTCTGTCTGATGTTCTTAGACTCAAGATTTTAATAAAATAGTCTGTGCAGCCTTATCTGAGTTTTCCTGTCAGTTAGTTGATAACTACCTAATTAAAGGGGACAGTGTTGGTTGAGTGGTAGAATTCTCACCTTCTATGTGGGAGACACAGGTTCAATTTCCAGCCAATGTACCTCGTGCACAGCCACCACCTCTCTGTCAGTGGAGGCTTGCATGTTGCTATGATGTTAAACAGGTTTCAGCAGAGCTCCCAGACTAAGACAGACTAGAAGGACAGGCTTGGCAATCTATTTCTGAAAATCAGCCAATGAAAGCTCCTTGTATCACAACTGGTCTGATCTGCAATTGATCATGGGGATAGTGCAGGACTGGGCAGCTTTTCTTTCCATTGGGCATGGGGTCACCATGAGTCAGGGGTGACTCCACAGCAGCTAACAACAACATATTATTACCCATAACAATAAAAAGAATCAAAAGGATATTAAATGTTCAGTAGGAGAATGGTTAAGTAAACCAGAACATGTTTATTAAATGATATATTTTGGAAGATAAAAATGAAAGTTAGTAAGATATAAGGTAACACAAATATGCTTAATAGTTAACCAATCTATTGACTTTTCTGACTAGGGACACAATAGAAGGTCCTGGATAGAATGGAAGAAAAATGTAGAACAAAACTCAAATTCCTAAAAAAGGCCAAACTTACTGGGCTGATAGAGACTAGAGGAACCTTGGAGACTATCACCCTAAGATACCCTTTGAACTTGGAACTGAAGCTATTTCTGGAGTTCACCTTTCCGCCAAATAATAGATTGGCTTATAAAATAAACATTATCACCTGTGAGTAATGTGCTTCATTAAACAATCAACTATATGAGACCAAATGGTCAACATTTATCCAAAAGCAAAGATGAGAAGGCAAGGAGAAGGGAAGTTAGATCAATGGAAACAGAACAAACAGAATGGAAACAATGAGAATACTGACACATTGTGAAAACTGTAACCAGTGGCAGGGAACAATTTGTATAAAAATTGTTAAATGGGAACCTAATTTGCTGTGTAAACTTTCAACTAAAACACAATAAAATACTGTTTTAATAGTTAACCAACAAAGCAAGATTCAAAAACAGATTAACTAGAAAGATTTTTAATTTATCGTTACGTGAAAAAAAGCAAGGTGCATAACAGAGTGTAAAACATGCTAATTTCTATCAAAAATGGGGGAGAAAATAAGACTCTATCCATATTTACTATATATGCATAAAGAAACTTTGGAAGGCTATCTTAAAATCTACTGACAAAGGTTGACTGGTGGAGGATTGCGGTTGGGATGGTTGGAAATGAGGCAGATAGGGAGAAGGAGGAAGATGTTACACTGTATGCTATTTATGCTCTGATTTTTAACCACATGGATTCACTCTTCAAAGACTTAAATTAATTAATTTTAAAAAAACAATTGTAGTACAGTATATTTACAACTACACAAATAATATTCATACATAAAACACAAGAAGGAAATACACCAAAATGGTTTTATAAATATGATTCTATGACTTTTAATTGTCTGTAGTTTCCAATTTTTGGTAGTGTGACGGTATCATATTTACAATCTTTTAAACTATTTAAAACACTAGTTTAAAAATTATTTAAGACCCTAAACCGAAAATATCCCCTAAAGTCTTCTTAAAACCAAACAATAGTTTAGCTTAACTGGTAAAGAATATCTGCCTTGAGCATTATGCTCTTAAGATCTATCTATATGGGATCAAACTGACAACAGTAACTGGAAGGATTAGCTAGGAACCTCAGAGGGCAGTGAGTTTATGTAAATGGGGGAGGAATAACTCAGATTAGCTAGGAACCTCAGAGGGCAGTGCGTTTATGTTAATGGGGGAGGAATAACTCAGAAAAGAAGGGTGAGATGGTTGCACAATGGGAAGAATGTAATCAATGTCACTGAATTGTACATGTAGAAACTTGAATCGGTGTGTGTTTTTGCTGTGCACATTCTCAACAAAAACCAAAATAAAATAAAATAGATTTTTTAAATTATTTAAGAAAAAAATTCATGGGTCTGGAATCACTCATCTTTAAAGTCCTAAACTCTAAAATTTTATGATTCTGTGAATAAGTAATTACAATGTAGAGGGAAAACATTGAACGAGACCAGTATTATACCAGCATCGAAGTATTTGGTGAGTTTCCATGAAAAATAATTAATGTAATGTTTAGGAAAAGAGACCCATATGCAAAGAAAATGTAAAATACTAATGTGAACAAGGTAAAAATTGTAATATCTCTTCAAACACACTCAAATAAACATCATCTTAATAACAATTTAATAACATAAATTGTAAAATGTTGTTTAAGCTGCTGAAAGTTTCTAAAAACTTTGGTTGGAATGAAGAGTTATTATCAGAAAAGGAGCTTCACATTTTCGGTGTATTTAAATTTCCTAACATTCTCATAGGAACTATGCTATGTTTGAAGAGTACTATGAATGCTTACCTCCCTTCAGAGCTCTGCAAAAAGAATAACTGTCATCAGATCCTCGACAAATAACTTCTTTGCGCTTTGGAAGGTTTATGGAGTTGACAGATAGATAGAGATTGAAATATAATTTTTCCACGTCTCTCCCTTAAAAAGAAAAAAAAAACCCATTAGCCCCTCAGATAAGAGATTCTTTTATAAATCATACTAATACGTATTGCACACTTAAAATGTGCCATGTGTAAGGATAAATATAAAATGAAAAGAAAAAAAAAATTTTCCCTATTGCAAAAAAGGAGAGACACCCCCCCCCTTTCCCTTTTCCTTAGAGTATTTACTTTAGAAATCTTGTCATTATAAATTTTTTCTTGGCCTCTTTTGGGGAATCCTCTTGAAAGGCTAAATAAGCTTCTTGCCAGTTTGACAACCCAGGAATGTTTCCTCCAGACCTGGGAGCCATCTCTTTAAAATGTAATCAGTAAGAAAGACAGCTCTCCTATCTCTCAGTTTCCGTGGGAGGGTCAGAACCTAACCTTGCCGTGCTCCAAGCTGTACAATCACCTCCTGTCATAAAGATGTGAAGAGTTTACTTTTCCTATGGGTAAAAGCAATTATCAAACACTGGTGGCTTTCCAATAACCAGGTGTATTTCAGATAAACAATGTTTAACAAACAGTGCTGTCAAGTCCCTTTATTGGAGGACTAGCTTTCGGTTGAGGAGTCCCTCGACGGCACAAAAGGTTAAGCACTCAACTACTAACTGAGAGATTGGTGGTTTCAACCCACCCAGAGACACCTCAGAAGAAATGCCTGGCAATTTGCTTCTGAAAGGTCACAGCCTTGAAAACCCTATGGAGTGCATTTCTAGTCTGCAATACAGGGGTTACCATGAATCAGAATCAACTCATTTACCTTGAGAACATCTATGAAATGGGTTGCATCTACCTGGCTATATAAAGGGTGAGATTTCTTTCTGTTTGCAATCTCTTTAGGGGATTTCCTACGACGCATCACACTCTGGTTCGATGCTTATTTGATGATAAAATTGTTTTCAGTCTCTTCTACCTTTTTGGAGAGGTTTTCTGGGTTGGAAACAGATTTTTTTTTAATTATATTTCCCCAACACTTGTGTTTTTCCTACATTATTCCACTTAATCATCGCAACAACTCTATGAGGTGGTATTATTATCCTCAGCCTGAAGACAAGAAAACTGAAGTTCTGAGAGGGCAACTAGTATATCTTAATCAGATAAAATGTTCTATAGAGTAAGAATTATGTATGCTGTGCCTAAAAAACAGAGGAATCTTCATAACTTGATTGAGAAAACTATCAAACAAAAACACAAAATTTCCAGTTCTAGTCACAGTTCTGCCGGGAAATTCAAAAGAAAGAAAAGGGAAAGGAGAGAAAGCAAGGACAATTAACTCGTGTCGATGTTTTAGGACATTTGATGAAAGATTTCTTGGAGAATAAAATTGAACTTTCGATTAAAAATTAAGGGTATGAGCTATTTTTTATTCACTTAGGAGCTCCTTATTATCAAGGGAATTAACATGGAAAATTCTAATAAACAATGAATTTTACTCAACTCTTCCAAGTTCATCAGTTGCTCCAACTAGAAAAGATATACAATACTTTTTATAATGAAAACAATTATTATAACACTACCTCATTGAAAATGCTTTACTAATGAGGTCGCCATGATTCATAGCAGTCATAATCAAAAAACTTGTCCATCTAACTTGAACTTGATTAAATATAACCATCAGCTCCTTCCTCAGAACCTTCTCCTTCCTTTGGCGTTTGTGCCACCACTCCCTTCAAGTTGGCCTCTAACCTACTTGACTCCATTACCTCTGTCTATTTTATTGACCCCCTTTTCTTAGGTTTCTATCATCAGTTCTTTCTTTTCACTCTGCATACTTGTGCTGAAATGGGTTCCTTTATGTGGCCTTCTGTTCCTTTATGTGGTTCTTTGGCTCCTTTTCGGAAAAACTGCTTGAGAAATAGTTTCCCTAAGCCCTGAGGAGTTATCTTTGCCCTAGTTTTCTACCGTAGAGGTTTGTTACTTTTGTCCGGGTTGACTGACATTTCCTGGGTAAGCTGTAAACAACTTGTGTTTTGATACTTTTTGTCTGGCCCTGGCCTGCAGCCTGCCCTGCGATTGGTATGCATCTTGCAGGGACTGGACAAAATACTATGCAAATGAAGTGACAACAGCCTATTATACAAATGAAGTGTCTGTGGCCTACCAAGGGGGAATTGGTCAGTTTGTAGCCCTGGTGGGAGGTTCATGCCTTGAAATTGACCAGGAGTTTGCTTTTATCTGCAGCCAAACCCACAGAGGTTGGCAGACAGAAGCAGAAGGAAGAAAGAAGAGAGAAGAAACAGAGAGAGAGGTGGCAAGGAATCTCCTAAAAGAACTGTAACACGAGTCAAGGGCTGTTACACTGAAGACAGTGAGATGCCCAGAAGGGTCTGGAGGCAGAATTCAGTAGTGACAGCAGAAATCTGCTGCTAGGGATGCAGTTAAGAGAGCTGAACAAAACTGTCACACTAGCTATGAGTTGGGTCAGTCAGCAATGGAGAGATCAATGGCATGGAGGCCAACGACAGAGAGGCCTGTCCTGAGAGGGCTGAGCGGAGACCTGTCCTCAGGGGGTTTAAGGAAGCCTGTACGGCTGAGAGGCGGCATGAATGGCAGAGAGAAGGACCTGCTTGCTTGCAGGAGCTGAGAGAGATGTCCTGCGCTGAAGAAGGGAGAGATGTGCTTTCCTATTTGGAGGAGCCTTCCAGATTTTGCCTACATGCTTCCTGACCCTGATCCTGGGTTGTACCTTGTTACTTCCTTAATAAACCACTTGACTGTAAGTATGGTCTATGAGCTCTGTGTAGCTGTTGCAATGAATTTCAAACCCAGTAGAGAAGTAGAAAGTGCCACGGGGAGGACGGCCAGTGTCAGAATTGGTAAAAAGTTTGGAGAGTGGAAGTATGTCTGTCCTCCACCTCATAGGAATTAGCTTTGTGCTGATGGTGATTTTCATTATCCCCCCTGAAGTGAGATAGGTTCTGTCGCTACTCACACCATTTTACAACATCCTCCCTGGCTTTAAGTACCACATACCGTGTGTTATAGACTGAACTGTGTTCTTCAAAACTTTATGTTGAAGTTCTAACCCCTGGTACCTGTGAATGTGACCTTGTTTGGAGACAGAGTCTTTGAAGATGTTAACCATTGACATGAAATCATACTGGAGTAGAGTGGGTCTAATCCATTCTGAGTTGTAACTTATAAAAGAGAAGAGTTACAGACAGAGAAAGGACAGCCATGTGAAGGTACATCTACAAGCCAAGGAACGCCTAGAAGCTGGAAGAAACAAAACAAGACCTTCCCCTAAAGCCATAAGAGGAAACACGGCCTGCCAACAGCCTGAATTCAGACTACTAGACTCCAGAACTGTGAGGCAATAAATTTCTGTTCTTGTATGCCACCCAGTTTGTCGTATTTTGATATGGCAGCCATAGGTAACTAATACATGGTGATAATTCCCAAATCATTATCTTTAGTCCCGATTTTCTCCTGACCACATTCCCTATATTCATTTAACATCTGCACTCAATATTGCTCAATTACCTTACTCAGCATTTCCAAAATTGATTTCCTCATCTTCGTCACAAATCTGTAGGTCCTCATTACTCTGAACCTGAAGTACTACCAAACTTCCTAACTTGTCTCCACTTCTCTACTTTCAGGGTAGAGTGTGGAGAAGAACATCATGAGGTCTATTTCAAACACTGGTCTCATGGCCCAGCTCACAACTTGTGCCTGAACCTCTCCAAAAGTATAGATGCATGTAGAAGGTGAAGAAACAGTTTTCACAAGGAATTTCTTGACACACAGGGTCTCAAGACTGCACTGTTGTGGTGTCCATCTGATGCATGACAAGGGACCCTCTTTCCATTTTTTATGGAGCTCAAATATAAGTTAAGCACATTCTAAAGAATATAAAATATTTCAAAAGTGGCAGGCTGACTCAAGGTGCCCCCACTGATCCCTGCCTCCTGGTATTCATATCCTTGTATAATCCTGCCTTCTTGAATGTGGTCTGGACATTAGTAGCTTGCTTCTAACCAATAGAATATGGACAAGATGACAGAAGGTCTCTTCCATGATTAGGCTACATACGACAATTATTGCTATGTTGCTAGCAGACTCTCTGTGTTGCTGGCTTTAATGAAGCAAGCAGCCATGTTGGAAAGGCCCACATGGCAAGAAACTGAGGATTGTCCAACAGGCAGCAAGGAACTGAATTCTGCCAACAACCACATAAGCATGAAAGCAGATCATTCCCCACTTAAGCATCCAGAAGAGACCCCAGCCCTGGCCAACACCTTCACTGCAGTGGTGGGAGACCCAGAAGCAAATGCACCTAGGTCAGGCCCAGACTACTGACCTACAGGAATTAAGAGATAATAAATGTGTCTTGTTTTAAGCCATTAAGATTGTGGTAATTTGTTACATAGCAATAGATAATTAATACAAGTACTTTTGGAACACAATTATTTATCGTGGCTATTTCTTCAACCCTTTAGTCAACATACAAAAACAAAAATTGGACTTACTTGGAATGTAGTAAATATGCAAAAGTCCTCTGCTTCCCTTCAATGTTATACAAGGTGTAAGATTCAGTGAAATAGGGTATTTCATGTTATCTAAATGAGATAAAGATAGTGTCAATAAATTATTATAAAGCACTTCTAGTAAGTATAGTATTCTTAATATCAGTTCCCAAAAGACACCTTTGGTGTCTATAATGAGAAAAATTTAAAATGGTTAAAAATATTTCCCCAAAACATATTTTAATAAAATTCCTTTTTCCATTTTGGGACTTTTAACCTATCCTTATCTCCACTGAAGGAGTCTTGGTAACGCAGTGGTTAAGCGCTCAGCTGTTAACTGAAAGGTCAGTGGTTCTAACCCACCAGCCACTCCAAGGAAGAACAATGCAGCAATCTGCTTCCATAAAGATTTACAGCCTTGGAAACCCTGTGGGGCAGTTCTACTCTGTACTTTTGGGCCACAATGAGTCAGAATCAACTCAACGACAATGGTTTTGATTTGATTTCTCCATTGCACCCCTTTTCTCCACTCTTTTTACCTTTCTT
>NW_004443954.1:3622328-3623304 GCF_000243295.1 Trichechus manatus latirostris
GGGACAGGAAAGCTGGTAACGGGGAACCCAAGGTCAAGAAGGGGAGAGTGCTGACATGTCTTAGGGGTGGGAACCAATGTCACAAAACAATGTGTGTATTAATTGTTTAATGAGAAACCAATTTGCCCCGTAAACCTTCATCTAAAATACAATAAAAAAGGAAAAAGAAATGTGCTCAACTATCATCAACTCTGATAAGCCTTCCCGGAATCCTGCACGTCTCCCCACCCCCATAGTCACAAACACACTATCATTCATAGTACTTGTTCATTCTTTGTTATAATACATCTTTATTTATAAATCTTTATTATATTTGTTTTCAAGTCTGTCTTTTTCATAAGAATATAACATGCCTCCGGGGCAGGAAGCATGCCTCACTGGTTTTCTCACAGTGCTGAGCATAGGGTAGATAATTAAAGTGTGTTCATTCATTTTCATTTGGCATCTGTTGTTATCATTAGCTGCCATGGCGTCTGCTCATGACTCATGGCAATGCAGAACGGGATCAGATCGTTGTGGTCCATAGGATTTTTACAGACTGGCTTTTCGGAAGTAGATCGCCAGGCCTTTCTTCCCAGTCTGTCTTATACTGAAATCTATTCAGCACCATAGCAACACACAAGCCTCCACTGACAGCCAGGTATTGGCTGCGCATGAGATGCATTGGCCAGGAGTTGAACCCAGGTCTCCTGCATGGAAGGTGAGAATTCTACCACCGAACCACCACCGCCCCTGATCTGGCATCTACTAGGTGCCAGACTTTGTTCTAGGCACTAGAGAAACAATAAGCAAGACAGTCATGGGCCCTACTCTTGAGAAATGTACGTTTTAGTGAGAAAATAACATGGGATAATGGGATAAAGCACGAGTGCACGGTCGGGAGGGAGGAGCAGGGAGAAGGTGAAGATACTTCAGCTACTTGGTAAATGAGTGAGGGAAGAAAAGCCAGGCTTGAAGATGCTGGGGGAAGAGCATT
>NW_004443954.1:3624126-3626611 GCF_000243295.1 Trichechus manatus latirostris
CCCATGGCCACACAGAGTTTGTACAATCAATGAATGAATCCTGATGATTTGTAGTTATGCCTCCTACTCCACATATATAAGACAGAAGCTAGAGTTTCTGAGGGTATAGACTATATCTTACTAACTCTTTGCATTCTCAGCATTCCTTAGCATAATGATTAAACATAATGCCCATTCAATAAAAGCTTGTTAAACTGAATTAAATTGAACAGACTCGACCATGCTCCAAGATACAGATAGAACTTCTGATGGGCCTCCAAGGGTTTGCAAGAAACAGAAGAAGGATAAGGATATTTCAGGTTAGAGGAAATATAAGCACCATTGAGAGGCCGGTAAAGAGGCTGGCCTGCTTGTGATGGAGGGACATGTCACATCCCAAGATAAACAGGCATAGCAGGGAAGACCAAGAGGGCAGTGGTGGTTCAGTGGTAGAGTTCTCGCCTTCCTCGCAGGAGACCCGGGTTCAATTCCAGCCCATGCACCTCAAGCACAGCCACCACTCGTATATCAGTGGAGGCCTGTGTGTTGCTAGGATGCTTAACAGGCTTCAGCGGAGCTTCCAGACTAAGACAGACTAGGGAAAAAGGCCTGGTAATCTACTTTTGAAAATCAGTCAATGATAACCCTACAGATCACAACAGTCCGACCCCACTGTGCATGGGGTCACCATGACTCAAGGGCAGCTAACCACAATAAAAGGGATGATCATGCTGATACCTCACATCCAATCCATCAGCAAATCCTGCCAGCACCATCTTCAGAACAGTTCCAGAATCTGATCCTGCTTATCACCTCCATCACGATCACTCTGGTCCAGGCCACCATTACCTGTCACCTGGATCACTGCAATAGCCTCCCAACAACTCTCCTGCTTCCACCTTTGCTACCCTACAGCTTATTATCAACGCAGGGACCAGACCAAGCTTCACTCACAAGAAAAGACAAGCCCTCAGCCTAACCTGAAGGCCCTCACACCCTTCCCCATTGCTTCTGTGGCTTCATCTTCTCCTGATCTCCTCTCACCCACTCCACTGCAGACACGCTGGCCTCCTTGATACTCCTGCAACACACAGAGGTCTTCCTGCCTCAGGGCCTTTGGGCTTACTTTTTCCTCTGCTCCTTCCCCCAGATACCTGCATAAACTCACTTCCTCAACCCTTCCTGGTCCTCGCAAACGTTACCTTCTTGGTGAAGCCTTCCCTGAACATCCTAATTCAAAATGCAACCACCATCTCCTCCATCTCTGAAATTGTAGGTCCCTCCTCTTCTCTATTTTTCGCTCAGTCTTTACCAACATCTGACGTGCTGAATATTTTACTATTATATAACATTACATAAACTTCACCAGGGCAGGGGCTTCAGTCTTTGTTGTTCACTGCCATATCCTCAGTGCCTAGAATAAGCACACACGAGGTGCTCCATAAATAACGGCATACTTAATTAACCCATTAATTCCCTGGGTTTATGGACTATCTACAGCAAAAAAAAAAAAAAAAAAGATTAAAACTGAGTCTGACTACTCTGGAATACAGCAGGCCATGTGCCCAGGGCACTGTGGACCGACTCATACACCCACATTTTCTGCCTTCTCAGAGTTGGGGGACTAAACAGCGAAGTTTTGCCATTTTTGTATATGCCCAGTAGCTTGGCCGAATGAAAATTTACCTCTCCTTTTTCATGGAAATCATCATCACTGTCAGGACTGAATCAGAAGTTGCTGTTGTGCTTCCCACCCTGGGTGCACTTCAGCTGGCCATACTGGATTCTCTAAGGCGCAGAAGCAGTGATACAGCCTTGGGGATGGCAGTGCGCAGAGGTTTGCTGCAGCCGGCATTCCATCTGCTCCCACCATCCCCAGCTCAGCGAGGCAGCAGCAAAGAACCACCAGGATTTCTCAGCATCAGCGAGAAGAGGTAAGACTCAAAGTTAAGTAACAATATGAAGTATTATGTAAATAAAGGCCAAAGGAACAGTGTAGCACCAAGCAAATGGTATAATCAACATGTGGTATATAAGGGCTAGAGAAGGAGAGAGAATTGTAGCCTGTCTGGATTGAGGAGTCTGCGGGGGGAGGGGGCAGGCGGGGGGGACTATAAGCTTATCTTGTCTGATGGAAAGGTCCCTGGGTGGAAAATACGGTTTGGGCTCAACTACTAACATAAAGGTTAGAGGTGTGAACCCACCCAGTGGTGCCATGGAAGAAGGACCTGGTGATTTGCTTCCTTAAAGACTACAGCCAAGAAAACTCTATTGATCAGTTCTACTCTGTAACATATGGGGTCACCATGAGTCAGAATCAACTTGATGGCAACAGATTTGGTTTGGTTTTTGTTTGATGGATAGAGTTCAGAGATAAATTGAGAGGGAATTCAGAACAATCCACAAACAGGTAAAAAACTACCAGTGTGGGATTGGTCACACACCTAAGCCTTGTTCTCACACCCAGGCAATTACCCTAATCCCCCAAGAGTAACTTTTTACCAGT
>NW_004443954.1:3627834-3662323 GCF_000243295.1 Trichechus manatus latirostris
GTCAGCTGATCTCAGTAAAGAGGGGAAGGTAGGGTTCACTCAGTCACCTTAACATTAGTCAACAGCTGATCTATATTTCTCCTTCCTCTTCTCCTTATAAGCCTTGTTGTGCCTAGTGTCTCTGAGCCATTTGCTTTTTCTGGAATCAGAATGATCTCCCTATATGCATATAGAATAAGTGCTCACAATAAACCTTCTGTTCAAATTTGGGTGAGCTGTGATTATTTTTAACATATCCAATTAGGAATATAATTCCAAGGGCCCTAAAAAAAATCAGAGCCCGGAGCAGAAACCAGTCTCAGGAGGCAGCTAGGATTGGTTCTACTTCCTCAAAAGGAAAAACAAGTAAGTCTTGGGGCTGGGGCAAAAACTCAGAGCAGGCAGTTCTACTGAAACCGGGAAGAACTCGAAACTAGGCTGAAGGCAGAGGTACCTAACCAGAGGGAACCACAGAAGCATTTGGAGGTCAACACAACACAATTTAGAGAGCCGAGAATCCTGTGAGGGATCGAGAAGATCCACACGGCGCAGTTACCAACCATCACTTTTCCCGTCAGCAGCAGCAGCAGCAGCTGGAACACTCAGTTGCTTCCTGTGTCCGGCCAGCAGCAGAGTCAGGTTCCTGTGAAAACTCACCGTTGAATTAGCTGAAACCATCTGTCGTTATTGTTTTACTTACCACAGTAGGTGTACCAAATACTTATATCCGAGGAGTTGCAGACCCAGCGTGGCTCCCCAAGCTCAGTAAATACAGAAGGAAACAGGGTGGAAAAAAGCACAAATTGGAACATGACTGAAAATCTCCAAAACTTCAAAAATGAAAGGAGGATAGCTAAGTAATCATCAGACGCTTCTCTTTCACTAAGCAGAAAAGATTTAGTCACCAGTCATGTGATTTCTGAGTTCCCATTTGACAATTTCCTCCTTTGTGCGCGTCTGTTTTAATATTTGAGCACTTCCTGTAATGGAAGAAAGGAAAACTAATCAGAATTTGCCTTTTTGAACACTTAATGCAATGAGAGTGACTGGAGCTTTAAAAACAAAACAAAACACTTCCCCGTCAACAGTAACAAAACCAGTCCTAGGGCTCCTTTAGAATCTCAACGGTGCTGCTTTTCCATTTGCAATACTATTCTCTCCAATAGCTCTTTATACAACAATTATTCATGGCCTGGAAACCAGGATCCAGAGAGCTGAACCGAACACAGTTTCATGCAAACTATTTCTGCTCAGCAACATGTTTAGCGACAGGGCAGGGGAGGGCTGGACAAGACCCCAGACATGGGACACTTGCTGTAGTGCTCCTCTGTGGGTGTGGGATTTACCAGTCCTCTGCCCCTATAGGGTCACTATGAGTCAGAATCAGAATTAAGTCAATGGCAATGGGTATTTCTGCCCCTGCCAGCTTTGAGAATGCACTCATCCGCGGCAAATACAGCTCAAAGCAATGTTTTGAGTCCTGATAATGGTCATTATTTTGTATGCAATATGCATTTCATTTCAAAGCTCTCACTCTGTTTTAGAAAAGTAGCTAATCCTTTACATGCTTTGCTACTTGAAATCCCTTTATAGGATATGGTTTTGAGGTTAGTAGCCAAAAATGGCATAACTCCATATCTAGCTGGAGCCTAAAAATCTAAAGTTTTAGAGGAAATTAATCATATGTTGGTAAAAGGTATAGAACTGTGCCACTTTCCCATTTCTAAAAAAGGCAAAAACCCAGATTGTAGTCTCAAAATATCATTTCCAACTAAAAGGAACCAGGACTCCTTGGGGAAACAGCTGATTCCAGGTCGGTGGCAGAAAATGTACAACATGAGCCTGGAACATTTTATCATATTAGATAGCCAATTTGAAGAGGGCCCCATTGACCAAAGAGGGATGTATCAGTTTCCTACTGCTGCTGTAACAAACTTAGTGGCTTAATACAATGCAAATGTATTCTCTTATAGAGCTGGCAGTCAGAAGTCAGAAATGAGTTTCACTAAAGTCATCAGAGCTGGTTCCTTCTGGAGGCTCTGAGGGGAGAATTTTTTCCTTCCCTTTTTCAGCTTCTAAACCCGTTGCCATCGAGTCAATTCTAACCCAGAGTGACCCTATACAGGACAGAGTAGAACTGCCCCATCGGGTTTCCAAGGAGTGGCTGGTAGATTCGAACTGCCAACTTTTGGTTAGCAGCCATAGCTCTTAACCACTATACCACCAGGGTTTCCATTCTGCTTCTAGTGGCCACTGACATTCCTTGGCTAGTAGCCCCTTCCTCCATCTTTGAAGCACATCATTCCAATCTCTGCTTCCGTTATCACATCACCTTTTCCTCTAATCTCGTCTCCCTCTTATAAGGACTTCTGTAATTATATTGATTTACTCGTATAATCCAGGATAATCTCCCCATCTCAAGATACTTAACCACATCTGCAAAGTCCCTTTTGCCATATAAAGGGCCAGGGATTCAAACATGAACATTTTAATCAAAACCAAAAAGCCAAACCCACTGCCGTTGAGTTGATTGCAACTCATAGCAACCCCATACAACAGAGTAGAACTGCCCCATAGGATTCCCAAGGAGCAGCTGGTGGATTCAAACTGCCGACCTTTTGGTTAGCAGCCAAACTCTTAACCACTATGCTACCAGGGTTTCCAAGGGGGGGCCATTATTCAGCCTACCACAGTGGGACTATATGAACACAGTAAGATAATAATTCCAGTGAATTAAAACACATCAAATATGTCTAAATTTACAAGCTCATAATAATTTTTTCTAAGTCTAATTGGTCATTCTGAGATGATGCTAGGAAACCAACTCTATTTTGAAAATTGGTAAATAAAGGGAGAAACTCAAGCATTTATCCTGACTTTTCTATACAAACTGAACTACTAACTAACCAAATAGTAGAGGAGGAAAGTTTTTCTTACCTTCTTTTACTCTTCTACCTATAGAAGTATTCCAGCTAATAAATGAAAAAGGAATAATAGAATATAACCATTTTGCAACACCTAATGAATTAAACAATCTAGGCACTGAGCATCGAGGGTTGCTAACATCACAAAGAGAGAGACAAAAAGACCTCTGAACCTCCTGATGGAAGAACACTGTGGTAGCTAGCCTCCAAGATGGCTCCCAATGAGCCTTACCTCCTGGTATTCATATCCTTATGTAGTCCCCTTCCACAGTGAATGAGGCTGACCTGTGTAACCAATAAAATATTGTACCATAACAGGGTAGGTCATAAAAGACATTGTGGCTTTCCCCTTGCTCTCTTTTGGAACGCTTGCTCTGGGAGAAACAAGCAGCCCTAAAGAGTGATCCATGTAGTGAAACACTGAGGCCTCCAGCCAAAAGCCAGCACCAACTTGTCAGTTGTGACCCCTCTTGGAAGCATGTTCTCCTGGCTCAGTCAAGCCTTTAGATGACAGCAACACCAGCTGACATCTTGGCTACTACCTCATCAGAGACCCTGAGCTAGAACCACCCAGTTAAGCCACTCCTGAATTCCTCACTTATAGTTACTGTACAATATAATATGTGTTTATTGCTGTTTTAAACTTCTAAGTTTTAGGGTAATTTGTCATTAAGCTATAGGTAGCTAATACAAACAATATCATCTGTGAGGTAGCCTTGTCCAGAGTAATCAAACCTGAATCTGAGAAAGCCTCAAGATACAACTACAAATTTACCGGAAATACAGAAGTCAGAGGAAAATGTTAAACTACACCATGGGGATGCAATCCGAAAAATCTAGACCGTAAGAAGATCTAAAGGACAAACAACTCAGTTTCTTCATTTGCAAGGGAACACACACGCATACACAGTGAAAGAAATGGAGGGGTCCATAGATCAGAAGAGTCTTAAAAGAGATTTCAGAATCACAATGTGTGAACCGTATTTGGATCGTGTAACAGTTAAGGTTGTGTGTCAGCTTGACTGGGCCATGATTCTCAGTGGTTTGGCAGTTATGACGTAGTTTGGCAGCTATGTAATGATGTAATCATCTCCACGATGAGCTCTGATTTAATCACCTCCATGATGAGATTGGCTATGAGCAGCCAATCAGTTGAAAAGGGGTTTCCTTGGGTGGGGGGAGGGGGCCTGCATCCAATATAGGTGGACTTCCTGGCAAAGCTCACTGGCTTTTGCTCTGCTCTGGATCCTGCATTAGCTCATCATCATCTGACTTCTGGTGCTTGGGACTTGAGCCAGCAGCCTGCCATCCTACTTGCCGAACTTGGATTCATCAGCCTCCGCAGCCTATGAGCCAGAAGCCTGCCATATGACCTGCCGATTTTGGGTTTGTCAGCCCCTGCAGCTACATGAGTTGGGAGAAGCCTCCAGCCTGACACCTGACCCACAGACCTGGAACTTTCCAGCATCTACAACCATGTGAGCCATTACCTTGATATAAATCTCTCTCTCTCTCTCTATATATATATGTGTGTGTGTGTGTGTATAACATATATATACATATATATAAACCAAACCCATTGCCATCGAGTTGATTCCGACTCATAGCGACCCTATAGGACAGAGTAGAACCACCCCATAGTTTCCAAGGAGCAGCAGGTGGAGTGATAGATCACTTTTGTGCCATGGTCTTGTAACTCCTACCCAAGTGATTGAGTGGGACTGTGCAAATAGAGTAATCGTGGCCCACCAAGGGGATTGGTCAGTTTTGCCATCCCACTGGGCTTGAAATGAACCGTCCCAGAGCCGGGAAAGGGAGGATCCTATCACCACCGAGGAAGGACAGCCAGGAGCAGAAAGTTTGTCCTTTGGACCCGTATCCTTACACTGAGAAGCTCCTGGAATCAGGAGACCGAGAGAGAGGATTGTAACCCTGAAGACACCAAGGAGTGGTGGGAGGAGAGACCAGCAGATCATGCGGTGGGCTTCCCGGCCCAAGGAGCAAGAAAGCTAAGTGCCTGGGGTGCCTCAGAGCACTTATTAGCAGGGGCTAAAAGACCTTTCTAACACTTGCCTGAGCAGGGCAGAGGCCTAGGGCCAGAGAGAGGTGTGCCTGCAAGCACAGCTGAAAAGAGGCTGCCCTGGTGGAAGAACTATGTCCTGAGTGTTCCAGCCTGAATTGCAACCTGTTACTTCCCTAATAAACCCTGTAATAATGAGTACTGTCTGTGAGTTGTGTGTGGCCATTGCAATGGATTATTGAACCCAGCAGAGAAGTAGACAGTGTCACGGGAGGGACGGTTGGTGTCAGAATTGGGAGAGATGGCGAAGAGAGGAGGCATGTCTGACCTCTGCCTCATAGGAGTCAGCCTTGGGCTGTTGATCTTAAATCTCCTTCCCCCTTGGGAAGTTAGGTCAGACACTGCCCCCATGCCATTTTTATGGGAGAATCCAGCCTAAGACAGACCATGATCCAAATGTTAAAAAAAAAAAAATCATGAAATAATTGAAAATTTGAACATACTGGGTATTTGATAACATTAGGGATGTTTCTAAGATATAATGGATGATACTGTGGGTTCTTTTTAAAGAAGTCCTTACCTTGTAGAGTTACAAAATTGCATATTTAAGAAAGAAATGTTAGGATGTCTGCTTTACTTAAGAGCAACAGGCAGGGAGAAGCCCAACCTGAGGGCCGAGTCAGCACCAATGTGGGTGAGTTGACAGTCTATCCAGTTGATCCTAATGAAAGGTGGGCTCTGAGTCTCAGAAAGACTAAAGGAGGTAGACAGCAAACACTTTTCTGCTTCAAGCTGTGTCCTGTGAATAAGCTTCTAGCAGCTTCAGACTCGAATAATCTTTCCCTGTGATCTAGAGATGCCCTGCTGCTTCTCCGGCACCCTGCCTCATACACACACGAGCCATGAAGATTAAGTTCGCCATCACGGCTGGCGACAGGAGACCTCAGGCAGCTCCATGAAGACTGGGCGTTTTGTTAACTGTGACTCTGGCAACTAGCACAGTACCTGACATACTCTAGGCACTCAAAAAATACCTAATGATCTAAAGAGCATGGTTTGTCGCCTACTGCTCCTTCCCAAATGGCTGAAAATCTTTCACAAGAATAAATGTTCCTTTTACAATCAGAAGTACAAAGTTTAAAATGCAAGTGTTTGGTAGAGTAGACATCACTGTTTTATAGAAGGTACTGTCCATCTGTTTAGTACAAATGACTGTTCTACTCTGATAGGGTACACGAAGGAAGACAGCACAGACGAACAAATGGGACCACCAAAGACACTGTTTGTATCACAATTTCCTGTAACCACACTTTCAATTGTACATGAAGATTCTTACTATTGAGACAAAGCCCCTACAGTGTTGTATTAAAAATCCTGTTTCCTTTGCCTGGCTTCCTCGCCGACAGTGTATTGAAAAATCCTGTTTCCTTTGCTGGGCTTCCTCCCCGTCCCAGCTTTGTATCTGAATCCTGCTGTTGCTTGGAGGTTATACGTAAACCCCACTGCACCTGCGTAGTATGATTAAGAATGTTGCTGATGAACCTTGTATGAATTCCCTACTTGGAAACCCCTTTAAAAGTAACTTGCCTGCCAGCCCTTGGCGAGCAGTCTTGGCAGCAGCAGCTCCAACTGACTCCTTTTCCTTGTACAACGAAATAAAGGTGTTTTTCCTGTTCTCCCACCTCAGTCTCTTGTTTACTGGCCAATACGAGCCATGCCGAGCAAGAACCTGGGGTTTCCACCTGGTAACACTATAGGCAACCATGCCAGAGGAGTTAGGCAAAAACTTGTGCTATGAACCAAAGAAGACAGATTAATATTACTTCCCATCATTTGTGAATGTTAAAAAATGTTTTTTAATGTGGGAAAAGATAGTATCTACTCACTTAGAAAACATCCAAACACTAAGAAAAAGGTAACTCCCCTGTTTACCTCTGACTTACAATCCCATGGCTTAGAGGCAACCATGCTTATTATATACATAGCATTTATAAAATAATCCATGTATACACCAGCATATACATATATATTCACATACTTTTTTAAAACACAAATAGAAAAATGCATGTTTTGTTTTTCAAACATAGCTTATTATAAAGGATCATCATTCACTGAAAATTAACTAAAAGCTCTGTTTGATAGGATTTGAAAGCGTTTTAGCAGTCACTAACAGATACAAAAGTAATGGCAATTTTATTATTGTACATTGAAAGATAAATCACACTTAAGCACAGACATAAAAATAACAAACTCATTTCTCATCTTTAAGCTGTTTCTTTTCACTAGCTTCTTCCATATCAAAAGTGAATGGTTTGTCATAACCCATTAGATGGTTATAGTCTTCAGGGTTTGGAAAGAGCACTGGATTAACTAATAATGATTTGGTTTTAGCATAAAATGTGGTAAACATATGTGTGCTGTCTGGAATCTTCACGTCATTCTGGCGAAACACTGTACTCGTCTCTGAAAGCACGACACTGTAAGTAATGGCTTTATAAGTGTCTGTTGTGGCCTCGTGGTACAAGCGAACGACATAGCCTTTTGTAACAAAGTGAAGCAGCACCGGAGTGATCACTGTAAAGCTTCCTATGATGCCATAAAATAAGATCTGCAAAGGCAGACTTCCAAATATAATATTATTTTGTGCAAAAATATATGGTAGAAAAGCAAGGCTGATGGCACTTGTAGAATAAGAGAAACACTTCACACCTAAATGGGAGAAAAAAAAAAAAAGGAGGGGGTTAATACTTACACGTTTTATAAAAGAATCAATCTATCCTACTAGCTTTTCTATCTTTTTTCTTACTGTATCTTCATCAAAACAACAATAAAACCAAAACACACATATAGTGCTTATTACATGTCAGGCTCTGTTTTAAGCACTTTACAATTTTATTCATCAGACAAAGCCCGATGAAGCATATGTATAATTATTATTACCATCGTACCCATCTAACAGATGAGAAAAATGAGGCACTCACCCAACATCTCATAGCTAGCAAATGACCGAGATGGGACTCAAACCCAAGCAATCTGGCTCTGGAGCCCATGTCATTGACTGTTACAAAGCACTGCCTCTCTAGGCGGGAAACTGCTTTAGGGTTAAATGGCCCCTAGCTCGGTTCCCCAGTAAAAGATTTAATATTATTCAAAGATCTTTGTTAATACTATAAAGCTGATTCATCGGCATATCGTCAAATAAGACTTTCTGTTAACAAGCACTTCCACATATCTAACATACAATAATCAAACATGGGAACTTTATCAGGCTAAGTGCCAAGGACCGAAGCAGCAAATCCCCCAAAAAATAACACCAGTGGCTAAAAAATATATGGGAAAAGTATTCAGTTTCTCTAGCAAGAAGAACATTCAATTTAAAAGTGTGATAAAATTTTTATCTATCACATTAAATGACTTAAAATTTAATTTTTATTAGTTTTAACTTATAATTTTAACATGATCCCAATAAAAATATCATCTTTTTTTTTAACATAGACAAGTTGAGATCCTGGGCAAGTTGATTATAAAATTCATTTAGAAGAACAAAAAAGCAAAAAAAAAAAAAAAAAAGAGAGAGAAAAAGCAACAAGGAGGTGGTTAGCCTTCCCAAATATTAAAACATAATATAAAGACTCTATTATTAAAACAGTATGGTATCGTTATAGAAATAAACACACAGATTAGTGGAACAAAATCCAGTTGCAATAAACCCAATTGCATAAGGAAATATAGTTATTCGATAAAGGTAAAATGTAAAACCAGTGGGGAAAAGACAGACTTTTTAATAAGTGATGTTGGGACAACTAGGTAGCCATATAGAAAAAAATAAAATTCAATTCATCCATCATAACATATACCAGAAATATTCCAAATAGTCCAGAGATATAAATGTAAAAAACAAAATCATAGAGCTACCAGAAGAAAATATTCATGAAGTCCCTTATAATCTGGGAATGGAAAAACTTTTCAATTTATGATTCAAAATACAGAAGCAATTAGAGAGAAAGACTGATACATCTGACTACATTAAAAAGATGTACAATGATATAAACACCATAAACACAGTAAAAAGACAAATGAGAAACTAGAAAAAATATTTGCAGCTTCTATCACAAAAGGTTCATATCCCAAATATGTAAAAGGTTTCTAGAATATGAGAGAAAAAGACTAACTCTATACATATATACAAACATACAAGATATATGAGCAGAAAGTTCATAGAAATAAAAACACACATGGCCCTTAAAGAGGTGAAATAATGCTAAACCTCATTCATAAGAAACATGTAACTAAAACTACAGTAAGTGTTCTAGGTTGATTTGTGTCCCCCAGAAGGTATGTCCAAGTCCTAGCCCTGGTATCAGTGAACTTGACAGTATTTGGAAATAGCATCTTGGCAGATGTAATTAGTTAAATGCGTACGAAGTCATACTGGAATAGGGTGGCCCTAATTCAATATGACTGGTGTTCTTAGAAGGGACAACAAACAGAGACACACAGAGGGGAGACAGCCACATAAAGATGGCAGCAGAGATTTCGAGTTACAATGCAACAAGCCAAGGAATGCAAAGGCTACCAGAAGCTGGAAGAAACGAGGAAGGATCTTCCCCTAGAGCCTTCAGAGAGAGCATGGCCCTGCTAACACACTCAATTCCGACTTCTAGTCTCCAGAGCTGTGAAGGACTAGAACTTTCTGCTGTTTTTAGCCACCCACTTTGTGGTACTCTGTCATGGCAGCTGTAGGAAAATAATACAGTAAGATGCTGTTTTCCACCCAAATTGGCAAAAACACAAAAGTCTGACAACATACTCTGTTGTGAGACGATGGCAAAGCAGATAGTCCTATGCACTGCTGTTAGTAATGCAAAATCGTGTAACTGCTAAGGAGGAAAAAATGTGGCAACATCTAGCAAAATTACATCTGTATTTATGCTTCGACCCAAGCAATCCTATCTCTAAGAATCTCTATCAAAGATACCCAACCAAAATATGAAATGACATACACATGAAAATATTATAGCACTATTCATACTGGAAACTACCCAAATGACCATCAATTAAGGACTAGATAAATCAATTATGGTAGCTGTACATAATGGAACACCGTGAAGCTGTTAAAAGTAACAAGAAAGAGCTTTATGTATTGTTATGGAGTCATCTCCGGGGTACAATGTTAATGGAAAAGTGAAGGTGCAGAGCGGTGTAGGTGGTATGTCACCACTTACCTAAGAAAGGGCAGTAAGGAATAGAACACATTCTCTCTCATCGTCTCTCTCTCTGTCTCACACACACACACATCTACAAATGAAAACAGTAATCCACAGAAAAATAAGGTAGAAGGGGAGGGAAGAGGAAGAGTGAACTTTACCAAAACCTTATTAAAAAAATATCAACCATTATTCTGCCTTTCTTATAAACCCCATATTCTAGAGTACCAAATAGTTGATGAGTATAAGCTGTTTGTTTTTTAATAGAATTCCAGCTACTAAATGGAGAAGGAATGAGAAAGAATCACCATCTTGGAACCCTTTATGAAGTAATACACCTAGATAATAATCATCAATTGTTTAAACATTAGGTGAAAGGCTGATGGGCCAGGCTGACAGTATCTAAAACCATGATCAGCTGTGCATCCTGATGTGATACACAGGAAGTACAAAGCACCATCCACGGATGATTCCTGCCCAAAAAATAAAATTATGCCCTTTGGGTCAGTAGTCCCACCTCTGGGACTTTACCCGTTAAAAAAAAAAAAAAAAAAAAGTGAAACAATTTACTAGGTTAAAAGCTTTTCATTACAATGTTTTTATGATACTCAAATGCTAGGAATACCTTAAATGTCCAACAATAGGGTAAGTGATTAAATTTTAACATTTATATGCTAAAATATTGTATAGCCATCGACAATGATATGTATAAAAACATTTGGAAAATACTTTTGATACAATGCTGACAGGAAAAAAGATCAGTATACAGATTTATATATTCAAAAAAATGCAGAGAAAAAGAACTAGAAATATGCCAAAATATCTACCTCTGCTTGGTAGAATTTTTGACAATTTTTTTCCTGCCTATTTATACTTTTCCATTGTTTTTTAAAAAAAACCACATACTACTTTGCTAATCAGACAGAAAAAGATTTTACGATGTAATCTTATTTAACGAGTATAATCAATTATTTTAAGTAAATGTTGCATTAAAGTATATTTGAATACATTCAAATTAATGGAAAATGGCTAATATATCTGGTACCGTTGGGGAATCAAAGAAGCCTCCAGGTTTAAGGTTTAATTCTCTATCTTACATCACTAATTTAAAAATATTTCTTTCCTTCCTCTCACAGGCAGTTGCTAAGACATTGGAACACATGAGATACAATGAGGACCAAGTTGTCTCCTGCATGAAAAGCTGAAACTCCTCAGCGCTTCCAAACTCTCTCTTTTTTTTGCCACTACTCTTGTTACACTGTAGTGAGTAGAATAGTGTCCTCCCAGAATTCATGTCCACCCAGAACCTCAGCATGTGGCCTTACTTGGAAACAGGGTCTTTGCAGATGCATGAAGGTAAGGATGGAGATGAGATCATACTGGACCGGGGGGCCCTAAAGCCAATGAGAGTCTTTACAAGGGACAGCCAAGGACACACAGAGACAGAGAAAGAGGCAGAGATTGGAATGGTGCAGCTACAAGCCAACAAACACCAAGGGCTGCCAGAGCACCAGAAGCTGGGAGAAGCAAGGAAGGATTCTCCCCCAGGGCCTTCAAAGGGAGCATGGCCCTGTTGACACCTTAATTTCAGACTTCTAGCTCCAGAACTGTGAGAGAATGTATTTTTGTTGTTTTAAGCCACCAAGTTTGTGATAATTTGTCATGGCACCTCTTAGAAAGTGATACACACATATACTTTTATTTTGCCTAGAGCTAAGTAAGGGCTATTTTCTAAACGTATTCTGGGCTTTCCCACCTTTTCATCCCTGCTCATACTTCTGTGCCTGGGATGGCCTTCTTTCACATCTCTTCACATTCAAATTCCACTCATGTTAAAATGATGAAATGCCATCACGCTGAAGCCCTTTCTGCACTACCGCTTTCTTTCCCTAATCTGAAAATATGTATCTTCTGAAATCAAATCCATGTTCTCTCTAAATATTATAAATGATTTATTATGATTATTATGATGTATTCATCTTATCTTTCTGACCAGACACTAAGATCCTGAAGGGCAAGATCTGAAGGGCTTTATCTCTGAATCTCTCTTGCAAAGCCCCTGGCACAATGCACAGCACATACGGTATCGGTAATTATTTTTTGTTGAATTAACAACAACTGTCAACTAAAACGACCTTCAGTTGTCTTTAGACTCGGACCCGTGTGATAGTTCAGAGAACCTCCAAGATTGGCACCTCTATCTTAACATCTGTCCCTCAGCTCTACATAGAAAAAGTGTAGGATAATCCATTATATGATTGTCTATTAATCATAATATTGAAAGAATTCAAACATTAAATTCCCCTACAAGTTAAAATCATAGAATTTTGAATACCATGGACAGCTATACTCTTCCACAAATATTACATACTACCCACATCAAAATTATATTTAATTTTTTGTATTTATATGCTTCTTTTGTCCAGATGGAGTCAAGTGAGAACAAGAAATAAATTGATAAACCTTCCCTATATTTGAAGGAATGGTCTGTGTTCAGATGGAAGGGTACCGTGGGGGTCACCGTTAAAACACATCTCAATGGCATTAATCCTGGTATCCCAGGTCTGGTATGGGACACCAGGCTCAATAGTCTGCTTATATATTGTCTTCTGAAGAAATTTCCAAGCACTCAAAATCGATTATTCCAATAACTCTACTCAATCGTGATTACAATCAGTCTTTATTCTCAAAAAATTTTAAATTAGCTAAAATTGTACCTTAAACATACTCTATTTTATTGTCACAAACTTGAGAACTTACAGGCTTCCAGAGTAAGTTTTAGATGACTGCTTCACACCAACCAGCATGATCAAACACACAAATGCAAATGTGGGTGCTGAAATCTTCTGGCCATACCTGATTATAAAGTAATCCTCCACATGGTTCAGGGTACACTTTTTTTTAGATTATAAACCAGAAACACAACCTCAGGGAACTTAACATCACACACCTCACTAAGTTGTTCTGACCTTCCCTACCAAATTACTCCTTACTAAATACTAAACTACAATCTAAGAAAAGTGCTTCAAGCTCAGAGGTATTCAATATGCTGTCTTTCTCTTCTGTGATCTAACTCGCTACCACCTGGAAAACCCACTAAATGTTGAAAATTCTAAGATTATCTTAAAAATACATAAAACATGTATTTCTTTAATTACAAAAACACACTGCATGCCCATTTTGTTCCCCTACCCTACTTCCCAAAGATAACTACTCTGAAGAGGTTTTCGGCCATTTTTTTCCTCTGCATACTCAAACATTACAGAAATACATAATTTTTTTGTTTTGCTGTTAAACATTCCAAGAGAGCGGTGACCACAGCATGGAAGCTCAAGGAAAATTCACGTGATCTATGTGAATGCCCAACCATAAGCTCACAAAGTTAAAACATAGCCTTCAAAAATCTTTTTCAAACCTCCAAAAAAATGTAAAGGTCTCAATCTCTACATCTTATTAACAGGCTCCAAGAAAAAGAAATTATAATCTAATTTTTTCCTAGTGCCTTCTCATTGTTGTTGTTAAGACTCGTAGTTAAGAGAGGCTAAAATACTGTAATAGGTAAATGTATGGTAAGTGTAATTTTTACAATTAAAAGAAAAGCACATACTCCTACTTCCGATTACTCACCAAATACTGTTCGGGCCAGATTCCCAGTATAGATCAGCCTCCCGTCTTCTGATTTTTCAAGTTGTGTATGTAAACATCGAACACATCCTTCCCAACAAACTGGTATCTATTGAAACAGAGACCATTATAACGTGAGTACACAGTACTTTGCATTTAAGATCAACTATAAAATTTTTTTTTTAATTTTTTAATGCAATGCAGAGTAGAAGACAACTTATCATATGAGATGACAAAAATAATTCTCCCAAATAATTACCCAAAACCCACTGCCGTGGAGTTGATTCCAACTCATAGCGACCCCATTGGGTTTCCGAGGCTGTAAATCTCTACGGAAGCAGACTGCCACATCTTTCTCCCACAAAGCCAGTGGTGGGTGGAACTCTGACCTTCCAGTTAGCAGTAGATCACTTAACCACTGCACCACCAGGGCTCCTTAAATAATCTACAGAACAAAACAAATCAAACTGGCTAAGAAAATGGCTTTCCTTAATCCCAGTCACAAGTAGACACGTGCTTAGTTGGAGTTTGAAGACCTAGGTTTCAATCCCAACTCCTCAGCTTTTTAGATCTAGTGTAAGCTTAAATAATTTAATAGTTTAAAGTTTCTCCTATTCTGCTGTTAAATGAGAACATTGCTCTCATACGATTGTTTTAAAGATTTAAATGCATTATCTTTTCAAAATATGAATAAAAATAACAAAACACTGCAAACAGCTTTATTTACTTGAAGTCTAGACCATTTTCAATACTTCTAAAATAAATATTGTATAGCTAGTATAAAAAATAATAAGAGCAACAATTTTCTTACAGAACTTGTAAATACTTCACACTCCGTTTCTCTTAATCATTACCAAAAAAACTTACTCGAGATCTCTTATCAAATTTCGGAAGCATAAAAAGTTCCCAGAAAGTCCAAAAATGAATTTCACAGCGCACACACTTCAAAATGTAAATGGTTTGACTGATTCCTTTATGCTGAAATTTAACTGCATTCCAATCCCACTTTATGCATTTTCTCCAAGTTTCAATCAGGTTTGCCAATCCTGACATTTCACTGGGCAGGATCAGGAAATAATTTGTTCAAATTAAAGTGGATGGGTTAACGTCTACATCCCTTCCTTCCCGGAGGCCAAAACCCAAAAAAATCAAACCCACTGCCATCGCAGAGGCCAAAGGATTCCCAAAAATAGAGCCATCTAATAAAAAACATAATAGACTAGAAGTCTTTTGGTCTGTCTCCAGGTTCTGCATCCAATTTCTTTGCAAATTAACCCTTCCCAACTTCCGTTCAAGGATAGAAAAGTAGAATAAACCGAGTCATCACAAGCCCGCACTATTTGGAACCCCCTGGAAAAGTAACCACGTTCCCACGGGTACTCCTAGACTCGCTGGCGCTGTGAACCCCGGGAGCTCAAGCCGGTTCTCCAAGCCAAGGCCTGCTACTTCTGCAAGCCCTGCAGACGTCCTTCCGCACTGCGGCCAGGGGGCATGACGGAGGGGACGGAGTCTTGCAGACAGGGGTTCGACACTACGCCTACCCCCTGCCCTCACCCTCACCCCCACCCCGGCGCGCCCGGCCTCGGATGGCTGACCTGCGCTCGCCCCGGACGCCCCAGAGGCAGCGCAGCTCCCCGCAGCCCTGCGCTCCCGCCGCGGACCGGCGCCGAGGGACCGCTGCAGGAGGCCACCCGTGGGGCAGCCGCCCTGGGGTCTCGGAACGCGGCAGACGCCCACGGCACCGCCCTCTTCCCACCGAGCCGCAGTCCGGCCGCCCACCGGCCCCCCAACGCCAGAAGCAGCATTCCGCGCATGAGAAGTGGCCGGGACAGCCAGACCTCAAGAGCCCACTCCCGACCCGACGCCCCGCCCCTACAGGCCCGCCAGGCCGGATTGGCGGCGCGCGCGTGCGCGGAATACGCGGCCTTCCTGCAACCTTCCCCTCCACGTGCTGTCCCTGCGGGCTGAGATTTGAACGGTGCTGCAGTGACCTGGACCGCCCGAAAATGCCCAGCCTGTCCGCGGCTCCCCTTCCGGGAGAAGTTGGCGCCTTTCTACCGTCACACGGAGTCGCTATGAGTCGAAAATCAACTCGATGGCACCTAACAACGATAACATGACATTGTTATCAGGACAAGTGGGGGAAACCGTGTTAGAAGGACAAAGCCTTGAAGCCACAGTTAAATCATTCACTATCGTGGACGTCATTTTCTAGGCCCCTAAAAATTGTTTCCTTTGCAGAAAATGATTCTGGCCTATTGACACAGAAGGTGTAATACTTTTTTATGATATAATGTCAACAAAAATGAATGGTGAATTATCCGATCCTTGGGTTGGTAGAAGGAGCCCTGGTGGTGCAGTGGTTAAGCCATCGGCTGCTAACCAATAGATCGGTGTGCAACCCACCAGGGGCTCCACAGGAGAAAGATGTGGCAATCTTCTGCAATCTGCTTCCGTTAAGATTACAGCCTCAGAAACCCTATGGGGCAGTTCTACTGTATTCTATAGGGTCAACATATGTCAGCGTGACTCCACCACAAAGGGTTGGGTTTGGTTTGGTTTTGTAGAAAATAAATGGAAGTTGTTCCTATAATGTTGGTAACCCATAAACCCATTGCCAATTCCAACTCATATAGAGACCCTATAGAATAGAGCAGAACTACCCCCATAGGGTTTCCGAGGAGCAGCTGGTGGATTTGAACAGCTAGTCTTTTGGTTAGCAGCCAGGCTCTTAAGCACTGCGCCACCAGGGCTTCATAATATTGGTACTTGTTATCCAATCTGTCTTGGAAACTGCCGACTTTTTGGTTAACAGCCATAGCTCTTAACCACTACACCACTTTTAATATTGCTACTTGGGGCTTGAATTTTTTCTTCAGTTCTTTCAGCCTGGGAAATGTAGAGCGTGTTCTTCCGTTTTGGTTTTCTCACTCTACATCTCTGCACATTTCATTATAATACTTTGTCTTCTCAAGCTGCCCTTTGAAATCTTCTGTTCAGCTCTTTTGTCATTTCTTCCATTAACTTCAGCTATTCTATGTTCAAGAGCTAGTTTCAGAGTCTCTTCCGACATCCATTTTGGTCTTTTCTTTCTTTCCTGTCTTTTCAATAACCTTTTACTTTCTTCATGTATGATGTCCCTGATGTCATCCCACAACTCTTCTGGTCTTCAGTCATTAGTGTTCAATGCGTCAAATCTATTCTTGAGATGGTCTCCAAATTCAGGTGGGATATACTCAAGGTTGTATTTTGGCTCTTGTGGATTTGTTTTAATTTTCTTCAGCTTCAGCTTGAACTTGCATATGAGTAATTGATGGTCTGTTCTGCAGTCGGCCCCTGGTCGTGTTCTGACTGATGATATTGAGCTTTTCCGTCGTCTCTTTCCACAGATGTAGTTGATTTGATTCCTGTGTATTCCATCTGGTGAGGTCTGCCTGTAGAGTCGCTGTTTACGTTGTTGAAAAAAGGTGTTTGCAATGAATAACTCCTTGGTCTTGCAAAGTTCTACTTTGCCATCTCTGGGCGTTGTTTAGTAATGCAATGAAGAAAAGGGGAAGACAGAAAGGAAGAAAAAAGTACTTTCTGAAGTCAAAGGAGGAACAATGTGATTGCAAATGTGTCCACAGCCTCGTCTTCTACACCCCATTGCCTTTCCTCCCCACCAGACTGTATTCTGAGATACCATTACAAACAAGAAACTTTGTTTGGTAATGATTTTTTGCAAAGGCTTTGAAAGATTAACCCAAGACAGTTTGTTCCGTTTTTGCAATTCTAAAAAAGCCATACATGTCATCGGCCACATCAACTAAAAACGCCTTTCAGACAAAAGTCATTAATTCCACAAACACTTGTTCGTCTGTATCTTGCCTTTGTTGGTGTGTTACAGAACGGTGCCTAGTTGAGCAACTTGTAATGGTGTTTTGGCCTTACATTCCCTTCATGCCACAGTCCCCGAACATAGCAAAGGGTGAACTTTATTTAGCCGTTTCAGCCTTTCTGGAAAGGTGCCTGAATCTAACCACAAGAAAGCAAGTAAAAGGGTAGGCTTATGGAAGAGGGAGAAAGGCAGGGTGAAGCACAGAGGAGGCTTGGAGTGAAAAAGATGGCCCCAGAATTGAGTAATGATGACAGTCGCCTGGACTTCAGTGAGTGAGTTCCGAATGGAGAAGAACCGAGCAATTCCGGGGTTGGGAGGGAGGACGTGGGGGTGGAGGGCGTGGTTACTTGTCAGTAAACATTGAACAGTACCGGGAAGAAAGGAAGTGAAGGCAGCTATTTGCACGTGCAGTTCTGATGTTTTTCCACATCACTGCAACTTTTCACAAAGGACAGAGTCTACTTCGTAAAGAGTACGATCTTTTTCGGATACAAACCGCACTTTTCAACCTTTCCTCTGAAGACAGCTCCCCCATCTCCAGACGGACCACAAACCAGAGGCAGGCACGACCTCTAAAAACACTCAATCTTAACAGGGAAAGTGAGAAACTACAAGTCCCAGAATGCTGTGCTGCCTCGGGCCCCGACCGCCTCTCTGATAAGGATGCTGTTCCTTCAGAAATCGGAGCCGGATTGGCGCTGCATGCTGGGACTCAGAAGAGCCAGAATCGGATTGGTTGAGATTTGGTAGTGAACGCCGTTCTCCTAGGCTGGTTTGTGGAAATGTAGGAGAAGGGAGTGGACGCTGGGCACTTCCGCCAGACGCAAGCCGGCGACAAGCTCAGTGCGTTCCGCCTCACCAGGTACTAATCCCTAGCGTGTTGGCACAAGCGACCGTGACCTGGCGGAAGTAATTCCTCCAGCTGCCCCGGAACCCACGGCGGTAGGCAGCTGGGGTTGGGGGGGCGGCCCTGGAATAGGGGCTGTGGCGGTGCGTGGGGGCCCGGCTGCGGTGGCCTGCGGTGGCTACGGCACTGACGAGTGAGTCTCGGGTTGGATTGGAAACGGTGCTCCGGGACCGCGTGAAGGAGGAGGGAGACTCGTACGGGACGCATTCGCAACCCCTCTTCCCACCCCTTCCCATTTGGGCGGGGAAGAAACGGAAGCTCTTAACCTCCCCGGGCCTCCCCAACTCCTCGTGTGGGGGAGGGGAGAAGAGGGCGGCGGGACCTTTCCTGGCGCCTTTCGGTGGGCTTGGAAAGGGCTGGAAGGAGGGGCTGTGCCGGCGAGACTGGGCCTTCTCTGGACTGAGCGCAGAGAGGGGGGAGTTAGGAGCATGGTAGCACAGTCACTTTTCCATTTGGCTTTCCCGTGTGCGCTCAAATTCGTTGTTTTTTTGGAATCAGTCCCTGGTCCCAGGGGAGGGCCCTCGCTCCTTACAGCTGCGGGACCCCGAGAAGTTTACTTTCTAAGCAACTTGTTGGTTGATTTCTACCCGACTTGGCGGGTTGGATCGTTTGTGCATTTGCCTCCTAGTCCTGTTGTCTGAAAGGAGGTATCGGGTGTCAAGTACAGTTAGGGTTGAGTTTGCTTTGAGAAACTAACATCTATGTAGTGAATGTAACATAGCTGTGGAATTTGTGACCTTATTAGTGCAAGCATTTCTACTCTGCATAACTTCAGTGTAGAAACCAACTGAAATCCTTTGAAGTGTTAGAACCTCTCTTTCAAAGTGCTGTATGTATATATATATATTTTTTTGATCCCCAAATAGTTTTTTCCTTTTCTGTTAAGTGGACTAAAATGGTAAGTTTCTGATCTCGTGTATATTATAATTCACGTTATTGAAACATCGCAGTTCACATGTGGATTCATTTATTCAGGGAATATAATGGCAAGGAAATAGCTATGGGCCCTGCCATCATGGATATTTATTAAATACTTATTGCCAGTTATGATTTGGGGTTTCTATGTAATTTTTAAACGGTTATGCCTTTTCTCCTTAAATGTAAAGTTTATTTAGTAACTACCATTTACCTAGTAACTATCAAATATATATATAAATTTATTTCAAACGGAGGGAGCTAGTTTCATCACCAGATGGTCATATAATTAGGCAGTAGTTTGCAGTCAGAAGAAGTTATGGTCAGCCCTGTCTGTCAAGTTCTAAAGTAATTTTGTGTCTTCTAAAATGCTTGTTTTTGTTTTGTTTTGTTGGTAGATTTTTAAGTACTAGAAAAATAATCAGGAAAACCTTTGAATTTAAAGTCATACATGTTAAAGCATTTCAGCAAGCCTGTCCTAAGTGCTTTACTCTTCCAATAAAAAGCCCATCCAGTGATGCCTTAGGAAAATGGCAGTACCATTTGTTCAAGAAATATCCTTAAGCATCTCCTATGTGCCAGGCACTATTCTAGACACTGGGGTTATGATTAACACTAAGTCTCTGTTCTTGTGAAGATTGAAGGCAGAGTGTGTATATGTATAATTAAATATGATTTCAGATAGTGATATGAAGAAAATACAGTGACTGGGGAGGGAAGTTGTCTAATTTGAATATGTTGGTCAAGAGAGGCCTTCTTGAGGTGTTTCTAAATGATGAGGAAGAGTTGAGGGAAGAGGTTTTCAGCCAGCAGGAACCAAATGCAAAGACCCTGAGGTGAGAGGGAATTTTCACCTATTCAAGAGGCCCCTGTGGCTAGAGCATACTGAAAGAAGAGTGATGGGAGACGAGATCAGAGTGGTTAGCAAGGATTAAGTAACATGGAACCTTACGTTGTGTGCCTTTGAGTCAGTTCCGACTCAGTAGCAACCCTGTATGACACAGTAGAACTGCCCCGTAGGGTTTCCTAGGCTGTAATCTTCATAGAAGCGGGTTTCCAGGTCTTCTCTCCTGCGCAGTGGCTGGTGGATTCAGTGGTGAGTTCAAACCACTGACCTTTCCCTTAGCAGCAGGCTGCTTAACCATTGCACCACCAGGGCTCCTTTGGAACCCTATAGTCCTTGGTAAAGACTTTTGTTTTTGTTCTCTCTGTAATGAGAAGCCATTGTAGGATTTTGTGCATGGGTGTGACATCTGATTTATGCTTTAGATGACTGGCTGCTGGGTGACTAGACCAGGTGGGAGGGAAATGAGGAAACTAGCTCATAGGAAGCTTTTGTAGTAGTTAAGTTGAAATATGGTAGTTTGACCTAGAGGTGTAGAATTAGAAGTTAGTGAAAAATGGTCCAATTTGGAGTGTAATTTGAAGATGGAGGCAGATAGTCTTGTCTTAACCCATAGGATTTTACTTTTTTTTTTTAAGCAGTCACTGTTTTGCCTGAGCATCTGGATGAACAGTAGTGCCATTTACTGAAATGAGGAGACTGGGGAGGGAGCAGCTTTCTGAAAAATAATCAGAACTTCTGTATGGAACTTACTAAGTTTGATAACTATTAGGCAGTGGAGTGAGTGTGCAGTTGGACGTCTACGACTGGAGCTCAGAGGAGAAGTCAGGCGAGGGAGATAATCTGAAAGTCCTATTATAGATGATACTTAAGACCTATGGACTTGAGGACATCAAGTAGACAGTGTTATTGGAGATAGGGCAGACCACTGGGAGCACTCCAGTCAGAAGAAGCAAAGCAGCAGAAAAGCAGAAGGGTGTGACATCTGGAACACTAAAGAAAAAACAATGTTTCAAGAAAGAAGGAGTAGTCAGCTTTGTAGAAGGCTGCTAAGAATAAAATGAGGATTAAAAACTGACCATTTGACAAAGTGAAGTAGTTGGAATTCTGTTAGAGTCCTCTCAGTGGACGGTTGGGGCGGAAGTCTAATTGGAGTGGGTTAAAGAGAAATGGGACGGGTGTGTGGGGGGGTGTTACAGCATTTTGGTTGATGGAAATAATGGCAGGAGCAGAGTCCTTGGTTAGATGGTGAATTGGGGTAGAGTGAATGGGGGTGTTTAAGTGAAGGATTAACCTTGGGTAGGAAGGTCAGTTTTTATTCAACTTTCGACACAGGAGAGAGGACAGAGTGTGTGATATACAGATGCAGGTAGACTGGAGGTGGAAAGACAAGGTAATTGAAGTGATTTGTTTCATTCTTAGTGAGATAAGTGACTTTATCTGGGTGATGGGGAGAAGGGTGTTGGAGGTTTAGGAGAAGGTGTAATTTTCTCAGAGTAGCAAAGCCAGTTTACTTGGGTGATCACAACTCCAAGTGCCTGTTTATAGTCTGTGGTCATAAACTTAAAGTTGAGACCAGTCAAATCGGTTGTTTTTTCTCCATCCGCATTCAGTTCCTTGGTTGAGGCCTGAACTAAGCAGAGAATTGAATTTAGCCAGGATTGGGATTTTGGCAGGTAGATAAAGCAGACGAGTAGAGGGCAGGGGAGAGTTAAGGGTACAAGACATTTGGTTTTTCTATTTATTTGTAGCCCGTCATTCTAAAGGTTCTTTTAAATTATTTTATAATATACATAACATAATCTGTAATTCAACATGTACTATAAATTGAGAGTGTTTGCTCATAGTTTTTTAAACCAAAACAAAGGAGTTTGGATAACATTGTCTATTTATAGGGAGACGAGGCAGTTTACAGGGGTGAAGCAGCCTGACTCATTTGGAACACACATAGCCCTTAAGTTCTGTTTTGGGAGAAGGAGAGGCGACTCTGCTTAATAAAGATAAGTTGGAAGTTATAGGCAGTTGTTGTAGGGGGAGAAGGAATTCCATTTCAGAGGGATTCAGTCATAAAATGTTATAGCTGGAAAGAACTTTTAGACACAGTTTAGCCCAGTTCCTTCATTAGGGAAATGAGGAAACAGAAGTCTTGCCACTTAACCTTTCTGGGTCTCCAGAGGAGTATCTAGCAGAGAGTAGAAACTCAGATGTAGGGATAGGTTTGGGTCAACATAAAATAGCCAGTGAGATCATTTGAGAGGACTAGTACCAGTTCTCAACTTCTTTATGGTTAGAGACTCCTTAGAGAATATAATGAAAGCTATGGACACTTCCTTTCCCCCTAAAAAAACAAAAAACAAAAAAAACACTGTACACATACACAAAAGTATATATACAAAATCAAGGATCCAGGATTCTTCTGTATCTTATCCATGAACCTGTAGGGATGGGAGGACTGCAGGTGAAGAACCCACTAGAACGGGATCAGCAAACTATGTCCCAGAGGTCAAATCTGTCAGCATCTGTTTTTGTGCTGCCCGCAAGCTAATAATGTATTTTACATTTTTTAATGGTTAGAAAAAATTAGGAAGACTGCCAGGTATTTCATGACGTGAAAATTATGTGAAATTCAAATTTTTGTGCCAATAAATAAAGTTTTGCTGGCACATAGTAGCCACACTCAATTTATGTCTTGTCTGTGGCTGCTGTTTTCATACTCCATTAGCAGAGTTGTGTAGTTGTGACAGAGATATTATGGCCTATGAAAGATAAAATATTTACTGTCTGGTCCTTTACAGAAAGTTTGCTGACCCCTACACTAGAATGTAAGTTCCAGAGGGCGAAGTTCTTTGTTTTGTCCAAGGATTTTAACCCAAGTATCTAGAACAGTGCCTGTCACATAGTAGGCGCTCGGTACATATATGAATGAGGGCATGAATTTCTGGTTTATAAATAGAATTGTAATGGCTAGTGTTTTAACGTGTTTACTGTGTGATAGGCACTGTTCTAAATGTTTCATATATAAACTCTTATTTTTCAAAACAATCCTATGAGACCAGTTGCCCATTGCATTGACTCCAACTCATGGCAACCCCATGTGTGTCATAGTAGAATTGTGCTCCATAACCCTATGAAGTAGATGCTGTATTATCATTTTCCAGTTGAGGAAATTGAGGCTCAGAAAAGTTAGATAACTTTCCCTAGATTACATGACTAGGAATTGGCAGAGGAGGATTCTAAAGCAGGCTGCTTTTAAGTACTACATTATGTGAATGACTGAATTCAAGTCTTAGGAAATGATAGGAAACAAAAAGAATGGTTAGGCAGGAGAGCTGAAACAGAATAGTGTAGTAAAGAAGCAATATTTGCCGGTCCTAGTCGTATACTGCACTTTCAGGACCCACATCTTGATCCATGTCTTAACCTGTCTTCCTTTTCTGTCACTGTTTTCCCTGTTGGAGGCTTAACTCTCCAAGTTGCTCACCTCTTTTCCTATACTCTTTCCTTGATTCACTCCTCCAGCCAAACTGGTCTCTTTGCTAGTCTCCCTCTTTGGAAGGCTCTTCCTTAGATGCCCATGACTCGCTTCAGGTCTCTCTCTAATGTCAGTGAGGCCTTTCCTCGCCATCCCATATGAAATAGCAACCCCCACCTTGCTTCCCTCTCCTCATTCCCTATCTCCCTTACCCTGCTTTATTTTTCCCCATAGCATGTCTTGCATCTCACATATTTTGTCTTGGTTTACTGTCCCTACTCTGCTCTCCATGAGGTTAGAATCTTTGTCATGTTCATTCCTGTGTCCCCGGTGCCTAGGACAGCACCTTCCATGCTAGCCCTCAGTGAGAATTTCTTGAGTGAATGAATTTTTAAGCTAAATTCCAACAGTGTGGAGCTACTTTGTGTGCCCCCAAGCTTTCTGACTTGGCTCGTACTGTTTACTTTGCCTGGAATGCCTCTCCTTCCATCTCTGCCTGCTAAAACACATCCATCCATCAAGACCCAGATCACAAGCTGCTTTCCTTTTCTGGCTGTTCACTTAACAGATTTCCTGCTGTAAATTTGTAATCCCAGATTTGTTTCCTTTAGAACTACCAGCCTCCTCCTCCTGCTCTTAGTGTGTGCATATCGCGGTGATTTGGATTAAATTTATTATTGGTGTAAGTATCTTTTGAAAGGTTAATCAGACAGAAAACCGTTCTGGATTGATGATGTCTTTGGAATTAAGACTTTCTAAACTTCAGAAATACCATCAATAACTTTTTTTAAAAATCCTTACTCTAGACTTATTTTTTAAATTGAGTTATACTTCACATAGACTGAAATGGTCAATGTGCTATTTAGTTTTGACAAATGTGTTTCAAGATTCAGAGCGTTTCTGTCACCCCTCTACCAGAAGCAACCACTAATATATCACCATAGGTTAGTTTTGCCTATTCAAAAATTCCATGTAAGTGAAATAATACAGAATGTACTTTTTTAGTTTGGCTTTTTCCACTCATTGTAATATTTTTAATCTTCAACTATGTTTTGTGAATCAGTAAATTGTACCTTTTTTCATGTGAGTAGTATTCCTCTCTCTGAGTGTATCACAGCTTATTTATCCATTCTCTGTGGTGGACATTTGGGTAGTTTCTCTTTAACTTATGAACAAAGCTGCTATGAGCATTCACGTACAAGACTTTGTGGACAAATGATTTTTATTTTTCTTGCATAAATACACAAGAAGTAATTGCTAGGTGTTAAGGTAAGGCATGTTTAACTTTTTTAAGAAGAAACTGCCAGACAGTTTTCCGAAATTCTTGTACCATTTTACATTCTTATCAGCGATGTATGAGGGTTCCCTTCACTTCATATTCTCTCCAACATCTGGTTTTGACAGTCTTTTTAATTTCAGCCATTCTGGTGAGTGTGTAGTAGTATTTCATTGTGGTTTTAATTTTCATTTCACCAGTAACTGATGATGTTGAGCACTTTTTAATGTACTTACTGACTGTTTGGAGCCCTGGAGGTACAGTGGTTAAGAGCTCGGCTGCTAACCTAAAACTAAAGGTTGGCAGTTCGAATCCACCAGCCTGTCCTTGGAAACCCTATGGGGCAGTTCTGCTCTGTCCTGTAGGGTCTCTATGAGTCAGAATCAACTCGATGACAACAGGTTTGGTTTGGTATTATTGGCTTGCACAAATTTTTTTTATTTGCTCTGGATACAAGTCCTTTGTCAGATATGTGTTGCAGATATTTTCTCCCAGGCTGTGGCTTGCCTTTTCATTTTCTTCTTGGTGTTTTCTGATGGGCAGACTTTTATTTTGGTGGAATCCAATTAATTTACCCATTTTTTCTTTTATGATTTGTGTTTTCTGTATCTTCTCTAGGAAATCTTTACCTACCCTAATATCACAAAAATAGTATGCATTTTCTTCTGGTAGCTTTATTGTTTTATCTTTTTAGTTTCGTTATATAAATCCTCTCAAATTGATTTTTGTGTACCGTTTGAGGCAGCAGTCAAGGTTCTTATTTTCCATATGGATATCCAGTTGTTCATCTTCATTTGTTGAGTGCATTTTCCTTTCTAGTTGTATGTTTTGATCACTTTTCTTTTCCAGTGTAAGGATTCAGGAAAACCATGTTTATAATTTCTGAAAACAGCTGTAACCTGCCAAAACATTACCCATCATTCACAATGTATCCAGAGACTACTTAACCTCACTGTGATTGATCATTTGTGGCCGGTCTAAAATAGAGTTCTTAAGTATCAGAGAAATGTCTTCTAATCAAAATTCCTAAAGCTGCACAATTCATGACAAGCAAATCACAAGACTGGCATTTGTGAGGGTACGTTGCTAGAAACCAAGGTCCTGTTGATGAGATATGATAATACAGGTGATTATTGGATAGTAACCAAAAACCAAACCCACTGCCATCAAGTCGATTCCAACTCATGGTAACCCTGTAGGACAGAGTAGAACTGTTCCATAGTTTCCAGGGAGTGCCTAGTGGATTTGAACTGCCAACCTTTTGGTTAGCAGCCGTATCTCTTAACCACTACGCCACGAGGGTTTCCAAGTATTACTAAATGACTCATTATTTTAATAGTAAAAGCTTGTCCATTTGGAACAACATTTAGGTTGTTACTGATTGTTAGCTATCAGAAACAGATTGAAAACTCAGGTCAGTGTTTTTACTTTAAATGACCTACTGGAATGTCTTAAGTAAAAGCAGAGAACTTCCCTGTTTGACCCACTGACTGCCACTGAGGACAAAATTGGTTCTGAAACTCAAGGGAAGTTTTAGAGCAAGTTTTAATCCTAGGAGATTTGAGGACATTATCACATAATTAACATTTTCAGATAACTAAATTAGAAAGTTAATGCAATTCCAGAAACTTGTACAGGAATCATGTTTTAAACGTTTTCATTTATAATTAACAAGCTATGGTAGTGGATATAAAATTGTGAGAGTGATGTGTTAGCTGTGGTTTCATTATCATAATCTCATAAAACATGGGTATGTCCTGGAAGTCTTTAAAATGAAAATTACTTTAAACATTGCAATTTGTGTTGATTAAATTCTGTTATGAAAGATGGAATATATCTCCTTCCTTAGTCTGTCTCTCCCCAAAAATATTCCAGTAAGCTTAGATATTTTCTAGAAAGAATAATGTTAACTGTGGTTGTCTAAAAGTGCTAAGCTTATTAAATGCCAACATCAAGAAAAAACATGAATCATCTTGGTCAAAGCATTGTGTCATTGAATAACGTCATCCTGTTAGAAAGCTCAAGATAACGCCATCTAAATATATTTGGCAGATAACGTTATTGTGTGAAACTCCACTTCGGTAACATTGCCATGGAGCTACCCTGTGGAGGTCATTGTGCTGAATTTGTGGGTCATAAATAGAGAACCTCTCTGCCTTGTGGAAACTTACTGCTAGTTAGACAAAATACTTGTACATAGAAAGATACTAAGACAGCTAGGAAACATTTATATCTAATAGCGAAGAAAACTAGAAATTGCACAGTGGAGGAACAAAAGGGGAACCAACAAAATACATGGAGTCAGTTCCGACTCCAGTGACCATCTAGGACAGAGTAGAACTTTCCCATAGGGTTTCCAGGGCTGTAATCTTCACAGAAGCAGACTGCCACGTCTTTCTCCTGTGGATCTGCTGGTGGATTCAAACCATTGACATTTCAAGTTAGCAACCGAACTCTTAACCACTGCACTACCAGTGTTCCATAAGCAAAAAGGGAATGGGGGGACTATTTGCTAAAACTGTTAAGACTACCTACACAAGAAGTAAAAAAATATAGAAGCATTGTTATCAATTGAATAGGCCAGAATGAGAATTTCAGCTCTTCCTGAGACTCATAAATTCAACCACAGTGTAAGCACATGCTAGAGGCAGAATATTTTGATGTGTTACTATAAAATGGGATTGCATGCATCCTAATCTCTGTCAATTTGCAGTACATGGCCAAAGCCTCTCTTGCCTCTTCAGTTAGATAATTTTGGGTTGATATAATTTATTTTGTTTTCTAAATTACATTCTTACATGTAGTTAGGAACTGATTACCAGGCTGACCATTGTTTTGATCATGACCTGCTTGGTTCTACACAATTATTTGTTTCCTTTAAAAAGATCTATTTTAAATCATAACTGGAGTATACAAATAGATTCTCCTTATAGAAAAATGAAAATATTTCAGATAAGGCTACATTCTGTAGCTACTCCTGTCTTTCCCAATTTCCACCCCAGTGGTGAGCATTAGTATCCATTTGGAGAGTATCTTTCAAGACCTTTTTCTACCTGTTTACATTTTCAAACAAGTATTTTTTATGCATTTTTATGCAATGTAGATATATAATCTACAGAAAATGTAAGATTAATAGGTGAAAGACCACTTGTTTTACATAAATGGCATCAAACTGCCTATCTTTCTAATCTGCTTTTTAAAAAATTAACAGTTTATCTCAGTAGTCTTTCCTTGTCATTACATATATAAATTTATCTTATTTTTCACTGCCCCATAGAATTTCATAAATATGGATATGCTGTCTTTAACTTTCTCTAATTGGTAAACCTTTTAGGGTTTGTCTTTCTCAGTACTACTATAACAGAAACACAAGTGGGTGGCTTTAACAAGCAGAAACTTAAATTCTCACAGTTTAGGAGGCTAGAAGTTCGAATTCAGGGTACTGCCAGCTCTAGGGGAAGGCTCTGTCTCTCTCTGTCAGCTCTGTCTCTTTTCAGCTTCTGTTCCTCGGATCCTTGGCGATCTTCCTGTGGCCTGGCACCTACTGCCATCTGTGCTTCCTTACTGCTGTGTCTGATCTGCTCCTTTTATGTAGCACGAGTGATTGTCTTTAAGACACACCCTACACTGATATAGGTTCGTTAACATAACAAAGAACCCCTGTTACCAGATGGGATTGCATCCACACATATAAAAACCCATTGTCTTCAAGCCCATTCCGACTCACAGTGACCCTATAGGATAGAGTAGAACTACGCCATTGGGTTTCCAAGGATCTGCTGGTGGATTCAAACTTGACCTTTTGGATAGTAGCTGTAGCTCTTAACCGCTGTGCCACCAGGGCTCCACCATAGAAGGTACTCTACTGTATGTGCTCATATCTGAACATACTTCAGATCTGAACATGTATCATAGTTAGGATTTACAACACATATTTTTAGGAGACACATTTCACTCCAGAACAGGGTTTTTTTAGTTTTTCTTTTATGCACATATTATGATCAATGTCCTTCTCCTTGCCTTTGAGCACAATGCTAGTGTTTTTCTATGGTGAATAAACCAACAAAAAAACCAAACCCATTGCTGTCGAGTCTATGCCGGCTCGTAGCGGATACCAAGAAGTAAAATCACGAGCTTCCTGATGTATGTGTTTAAGATTTTGATTGTTTCTGCTGCTGTGCTTCAAACTGTTGTGCCACTTAGTGTCACCCATTTCCCCTTTCTGCCAACCTCGTAGCAAGTTTTAAAGCTTTAACTATTTTACTGGCTATTGTTGGGATCAAGCTTTTTTATACTTTTGTGTAAGCTGTTTGTATGTTTTCTTCTACTATTTTTCCTGAGTTTGCTAGTTTTTTTACATTTAGTTTTTTAATCTGTAGTTTATATGTTTGAGCACTGGCAGGGATCTGGCCTTATTTTTTTCCCAAGTAAATAGCCAATGTAAAAAAGTACAAAGAATGAATTTGTAGCTGCTGCTATGATCTATTTAAAAAATCGAAGCAACTCAACTCAAAACCTAATAGAATAAGAGAGTTCTACAAAAATGATAGAATAAAAAGTCAACTTACTGAATTTAAACGCTTTTGAAACACCAGCAATAACCTTTCAGAAAGTATAATAGGAAAACAGATCCCACTCATAGTAAGAGCTATAAAGTACCTAGAAGTAGACCTAAAAAGATATGTATAAGAACAAAAGGGGGAACTTTCCCAACCATAGGGAGCCCTGGTGGCACAGTGGGTCAACTCTCAGCTCCTAACCTAAAGGTTGGCAGTTCGAACCCACCAGCCACACAACGGGAGAAAGATGTGGTAGTCTGTTTCTGAAAAGATTATAGCCTTAGAAACCTTAAGGAGCAATTCTACTCTGTCCTCTAGGGTCACTATGAGTCGGAATTGACTCCACGGCAACGGGAAAAACAATGCCCAACCATTTAGTAAAACATGTTTATCAAACTATTGTAATTAAAACAATGGGGTATTGGTCAGGTATAAATGAATTAATGCAACAGAGCAAAGTCTAGAAATCCACATAGCAGTATAATCTATGATAAAGGTGACATTTCAAATCAGGAAAAGGATGGCCTATACAAAAATCTTTTTGAGGGTTCAATGATAATAGATTGAAAACTGATTTTGGTGTAAGGCCTAGGCTTACTTGGAATTTCTAACTCTTTGTTACTAAAAACTGTAGAAGAGTAATGTTTGTATGTAATGCTCTAAAAACACATGATGTATGACATCTTAGGCCTTTGTTCATGCGGTTTCTTCCTCCTAGAACTATTCTCAACCCATTGCTCGCTGACCACTGCTTTTCCCTGCTGGATTCATATTCCCAGGATTTAGCTCAGTCATGAAGTAGATAATCACATGTTCAAACTGAGGTCTTTGTTACCCCAAACTTAGATTTCTAGAGTTAATTTATAGATTAAGTCCAAACTTAATCATATTTTTAACTTCCACTTGAGAATTGGGAAATTTCAACCCTAAATTTTATACCCTGGTGGTGGCGGAGTATCTCCCTCTCCCCCTCTGAATCTCTGTTGTATAAATGGTGGAATTGACTTACTATATTAAGAACTCTGTAGAGAAACTGTTGCTACCCAAAGGGCTTCTAGATGTGACATTGCTTGGTTGCTTAGCTACTGCTAGTTAATAAACATCCTAAGATGTTTACTCAGGAGATTTTCCAGATAGAAACATTGACCCTTGAGATTCTTGTGTATCTAGCTTTTCTAGCATTTTTTTCTTTTTTTAAAAGAATGGTTAGAAACAATGTGAACAGAGAAAATAATGACTTTGGAGAGTTTTTAAATTGCCTACTATCATCATAAAATGGCATAGTACTCTTTAGTTTTAGAGAGCTATCTAACTTTGGATGTTTTATCAGAAGGGACCAGTTTCTGGAGAAGGACATCATGCTTGGTAAAGTAGAGGGTAAGCAAAACGAGGAAAACCTTCAATGAGATGGATTGACACAGTGGCAGCAACAGTGGGTTCATACATAACAGTTGTGAGGATGACTTAGGACTGGATAGTGTTTTGTTCTGTTGGACATAGGGTTGCTTTGAGTCAGAACCGATTCGATGGCACCTAACAGCAAGAGCAATCTAAGGATTTATATCAGCAGCTTTCAGGAATAGAGGTTTTAGTGGAGTCAGAATTTTTTTCTGTAACTATGGAATAATGGAGTATGGGCCCTGAAGTCAAACCTAAAAAAAAAAACAAAAACCCATTGCCACTGAGTCAGTTCCAACTCATAGCAACCCTATAGGACAGAGCAGAACTGCCCCACAGGATTTCCAAGGCTGTAAATCTTTAAGTAAGCAGACTGCCACGTTTTCTCCCACGTTGCTGCTAGTGGGTTTGAACTGCCAACCTTTTCGCGCCGTGCCACCAGGGCTTTTTAAACACTTGCGTGAGCAAGTAGCAGCCTTTGTGTTTCCTTATCTCTAAAATGGGGATACTAGTTCCTCTGTGGAAGTGTGGTTTTAAAATAAGATAAGATTGTAAGACATTTCATGTAATGTTACCACTTGTTAGGCACTCCGATTATTGGTAATAATAGTACATCACCATTGCTGCCATCTTCTTTGCCTTATCTGACATTAGAAATCGTTCTTTAAATATCTCCCTTCGTGCTTTGTGAGTGCTCTAGACTAAGAGATAGATTGCATTTCTAATCCCACCCTATCACTTCTTGGAACAAATTATTCATGATATTATTGTTTTTTAAGATGAGGGATTAGATTGGTTATCTCCAAGTTCCTTTCCTGCTCTAAAATGTTATGGTTCATTTTCTTGGCCCTTCTGTGAAGTCTAGAATTAAAATATTAGCCGAGATACTTAGGTAACGCTGTTTTCCTGATAGCCACATAAACAGAATACTGTACAAATGTAATCCTCCTCTGAAGAACTGCTGTAATACACTGTGAAAATACGAATAACTGAAAACGAGATCTTTCCCTTTAGCAATCATCTTGTTTTTTAAAATTGAAGATTTCTCAAAAAATTGTAATTTTTCTTTTCCAAATCATTGTTAAATTTCTGGACCTTGGTGGCCTGTCTGCAGAAGAAATGAATGATTTCTTCCATTATAGATGTGGACATGTATGTAGGAAGAGGGCAAGCCTTGTCTTTTCATTCTCCTGAAAGCTGCTTCATGTTCTTGGCTATGTTATGTTGTCATCCATTCAACAAATATTTGATTTGTGTCTACCAGTATATAGTAGATAAAGGATATAATGTAAGGTAATCTACCTTCAAGTCAGTTCAGAACTTAAGAAACAATGCTATGTATATTTTGTTGTTGTTAAGAATCTATACGGCAAAACATACACCAATTCAGCAGTTTCTACATGTACAATTTAGTGACACTAATTACATTCTTCGAGTTATGCAGCTATTCTCACCCTACTTTTCTGAGTTTTTCCTCCCTCATTAACATAAACTTACTCTCCCCTGAGGTTCCTGTCTAATCTTCGGAGTTGCTTTTGACAGTTTGATAGTTAGATAGTTATAGATAGTTCTAAAAAGAGCATAATGTTCAAGGCAGACATTTTTTACTAGTTAAGCTTAACTGTTGTTTGGTTTTAAAAAGACTTCAGGGGATATTTTTGGTTTAAATTTTAAAAATTATCTCAGGGCGGTAGTTCCAAGGGTTCATCCAGCCTCCATGGCTCCAGAAAGGCTGTATTCCATGAGAATTTGAAATTCTGTTTTGCATTTTCCCTTGTTTGTTAGAATTCCTCTATAAAGCCCTTCATCAAAATTGAACAATGCTGTGTTTTAAAACTATTGTCAGAATAGGAAAGAAAAAAAAGAACCCAAATCTGTATCTACAACTTTATTGTCCTAGAGGTGATGATCTTTTCTCAGATGTTCAAAAAATTGAGACAGCTTTGTTGTGTTTCAGTTTTCCATGAGAGCAAGGGAATTGAATTATTTTACCTCCTTCCATGGAGGTTTATAACTTGAGATCTGTGGATGGGCTTCAGGAGGTCTGGACAACCCACCCCCCATCACCACCCATCTCACCCCTCCCTACCTCACCCCTACCCTCCAGGGAATTCTATATAAAATGTGTGTACTTCTTTTCTGGGAGGGGACCCTTAGTTTTCTTCAGATTCTCAATAGAGGCCTTTTATTCAGATAAAGAATAAAGAACCACACTGCCTTAGAACATCTTGGTATGGCAGTTGTTTTTTCCTTGATCATTATGGTATATGTGTATATTTTAATGGATTATACTATTTTACATGACTGTTTGTTTTTTAAATACTGTGTTTTTGGTGAAAGTTTACACAGCAAATTAGGTTCCTGTTTAACAATTTATACAGTTTGTTCAGTGACATTGGTTACATTTTTCATAGTGTTTCAACTTTCTCATTGTTTCCATTCTGGTTTTTCTGTTTCCAGTAATCTAGTTTCCCTGCCCCCTTACCTTCAGGGCTTTGCTATTGAGTAAATGTTGCCTGTTTGGTCTCATGTAGATGATTTTAAAGGAGCATAGTATTCACAGATGATACAGTTTATGTTATGAATTAGTCTGTTAGCTAACAGGTGACCTCATGAATCAAAACGACAGTATTTGCCCAAAAGCAAAGATGAGAAGGCAGGAAGGGGTAGAAAATGAGGATGAAAGGAAACGGGGAACCCAGGGCGGAAATGGGGAGAATGCTGACACATTGTGGGGAATGAAGCCAAGGCCATGAAATACTTTATGTACAAGCTATCTAATGGAAATCTAATTTGCTCTGTAAACTTTCACCTACTGCACAAAAAAAATTTAAAAAAATAAAGAAAGCCCCACAAAAAAGATGACTTCATGGAATAGTTTTGGTTCAGGGTTTAAAGAGTACCTCAGGGCAATAATCTCAGGGAGTCCTCCAGTCTCAACTCCAATAAGTCTACACTTTTTAAAAATTTGAGTTCTGTTCTCCACAGGAGAAAAGAATCTATCTATCGTGTTCCTGATCAGAACAGTCAGTAGTGGTAGCCGAGCACCATCTAGTTCTTCTAGTCTGAGGGTAGATGAGGTCATGTTTCTTATGCCCTATTAGTCCTGTGGACTAGTTTCTTCTCTGAGTCTTTGGTTTCCTTCTTTCTCTTTTACCCTGGTCACACAGAGACCAATAGTAGTATCTTAGATGGCCACTTGCAAGCTTTTAAGACCCCAGATGCTACTCACCAAACTAAGATGTAGAACATAAACTTTACATACTGTATTGTGCCAGTTGACTGAGTTGTCCCACAAGACTATGGTCCTAAGCCTTCAGACCCCATAAACCAGTCCCATGAGGTGTTTGGTTAAGTCTAAGAAGTATCCATGTTTGTCCCCATGTGCTTTATTGTATATATGAATATATATGGATGCATACACTTATATTTCCACATCTCTATATAGATACATCTGTATATGCCCATATAAACACGGAACCACGCT
>NW_004443954.1:3662423-3687402 GCF_000243295.1 Trichechus manatus latirostris
ATATATATATATATATAAACACATATACATACCTACACGGTTGTATGTGTACATACATACACACATAATCGCACTCCTATTTTTTAGTTGTCACACAGTTGTATATGTCAAAGCATTTACCAAAAACATCCTTTTTTCTTGTGTACTTCTTAGTGATATCATTTACTTAATCACACTGTGCACACTTCACCCACATTTGGTGTTTTATTTCCCATTACCAGTAATAACAAGTGTCTACTATCTTGAGAGTGAAACCCCTCCCCCCCACCTATCCCTGGTAACCACCAGGTATTGTTGGTTACAATATGTATACCTATTCTTGTCTTTTTATAATAGTGAGATGATACAGTGTTTGTCTTTTTGTGATTGACTTGTTTCACTCAGCATCATGTCGTCCAGATTCATCCACATTATAATATATTTTGAGAACTCATCATTATTCTTTATAGTTGCACAGTATTCCAGTGTATGTTTGTACCACATTTTGTTTATCCGTTCATCTGCTGATGGGTACTTAGATTGTTTCTGTCTTTTTGCTCTTGTGAATAGTGCTGCAGCGAACATAGGTGTGCATGTGTCTGATTGTGTCTTTAGTATTAGCTCTCTAGGGCATATACCTAGAAGTCGGATTGCTGGATCATAAGGTAGTTCTATTTTTAGTTTTTTGAGGAAGTTCCATACCATTTTCCATAGTGGTTGTAACTGACTATAATTCTTAACATGTCACATACTTTACAACTTCCTCCTCAGCACCCCCCCCATCAGTTTATGTTTGTGTATTATGTTTCCACACCCATTGCTAGAAGCTCTAATGGGAGTGGAAACAGTCAGAAGAAAGGAGAAACAAAATGAGCTATTTGTCAGACTCATCAGTTTCTAAGCTAATTAGTAAATGGAAGAATGGTGGTTTGAATTCCTGTCTGCCTAGCTTTTATCACAACGCAGTACTGAATTGTCATAGAGGTGGTCTATATATTATGGTATGTTGTCCTGGGATGCAAAGAATTTTTAAACTTTTTTACAATGTACATACAGAAAAGTATACAGATCGTAAGTATACAAAGCTATGAATTATTCCAAAGTGAAGGTACCTATGGAATTGCCACCCAGCTCAACTAGTAGAACATTATCAGCCTCCAGAAGTCCCCTCATTCCTCTTTCCAGTCTCTACCCCATCCCTTTTAGTGCAGAGGGTTTTAATGCTTTAAGTAATCTCCAATTCAAGAGCCCCAATTGCTCAAGCTCACAAAGCATTTTGGAACTCTTCAGTTGAAGACTCACAGAAATATGATGCTTTTGCTGTGTGGTAGTGGTACACTCTTGCCGAATAAGGAGGGAGACAGTCCCTTATAACACCAAGGACAGATTAAATAACAATGGTAGAAACATCTCTATAGCAGCATTAATCTTAATATTGCATTGTTATATTTTCAGGAAGCTACTGAAGTTCCTCTGGAAGCGAAGTAGAATTCATAAGAGCATAATGGGTAAGTTATATGAAGGTTATTTTATGTTTTGACTAACGCTAGTTTTTCTTCTCAACTAAAGATAAACCTTTGAAGTCAGTGAATGCAAGTAAGAAAATGGTCAGAGTACACTGAAATTAGATGTTGTTTTAATCAACAGCTTCTGTTTACTATATATTCCTGAAAGGCAGATCAGCAGTGTTGCTGTTCCAAATCCAATTTGTGATTCCTAGTGAGAAATTATGCCTTATTAAGAAATTTAACTTTCCCAACAGACATATGAAACAGTGGTTAAATATTTTTATTTTTGTTTTTAGAGATTGGCAAAAACTGCTAAAAATTTGTATGTTTGAGTAGTCTATAATTTAGAAGCTATTTAGATCTTTATGAGTTCCCCAGCTTTTTATTATGAAAAGTTGAAAGAGTAATAGCTCAACACTTACATAGCTTTCACCAGTTGTTAACATTCTGCCACATTTGCTTTTCCTGTGTGTGTGCCTTTTTCTTTGCCACATATAACACTTTACACCTAAATACTTCAGGATGCAACTCCTAATTTAATCCGTATGCAGAATTTCCCAGTTGACTTAACAGTGTTCTTTACAGCAGGGTTTATTATTTTTTTTAATTCAGGATCTAATCAAGGATCACTTAGTGTATTAACTTGTCTCCTTATGGTCTCCTTTAATCTAAAACAGTTCCCTGCTATTTTGGAGGTAGGGTGGGGTCTTTAATGGCTGACTTTTTTAAGAGAACAGGCCAATTGTTTCAAAGGCTACCCCTCAATTTAGATTTGTCTGATTGTTTCCTTGTGTGTTAGATATCTAGTGCTGCTACATATCTAGTGCTTAGTTATCTAGTGCTGCTGCTGTTACAGAAATACCACAAGTGGATAGTTTTAACAAACAAATTTATTCTCGCACAGAGAATAGAAGTCCAAAATTAGGGTACCAGCACTAGGGGAACACTTTCTCTTTCTGTCCACTGTCGGGGAAGGTCCTCATCAATCTTCCTCTGGATCTAGGAGGTTCTTAGTGCAGGGACCCTGGGTCCAAAGGAGTCACTCCGCTCCTGGCTTTTCTTTCTTAGCGGTAGTAGGTCCCCCTCCTCTCTACCTGCCACTCTCTTATATCTCGAAAGAGATTGACTCAGGATACAACCTAATCCTGTAGATTACATCCTACCTCATTAACGTCATAGAGGTTGGGATTTACAACTCAGGATAAATGCATCAGATCACAAAATGGAGGACAACCACACAGTACTGGGAATCATGGCCTAGCCAAGTTGACAGACATTTCTGGGGACACAGTTCACTCTGTAACACCCTGTGATTAATTCACATTAAACATTTTTGGTAGCAATAGTATATAGGCAATATTTTTGAATCGGAGATTTAGAACAGATTTCTAAATTAAATGTTAACAAGTGAATGAGTAGTAAATAGATACTTTTGTCTGACCAGTACTTCAGCTCACCCTTCTCTATACTTCTCCTTTACATGACTTCCTAAGGTTTTAGAATAAGCCTTAAGAAACCTTCTTTCAGACCATTGGTAACCATAAAAATTAAAATTCTGTCATATTTCACTAGTGAAATGGTTTGACCTCATGAATGAAAGAAAAAAATGAAACTTAAACTGCCTCCATCACCTGCATACTTTTTTTTAACCACTTTTGCCAGTACTTTCAGACATTCCTGAACTTTATCTGATTTACACCCATAAAATCCCTAGTTAAAGGGCACATGGAAATATCTGCATGTTGAGTCTCTTTAGTTGACAATTGTCTGTATCAAAAAAGTCCATTGCTGTCAAGTCAATTCCGACTCTATATGACAGAGTAGAACTCCCCCTTAAGGTTCCCAAGGCTGTAAATTTTTATGGAAGCAGACTGACACATTTTTTCTCCCATGGAGAGGCTGGTGGGTTCAAACCACAGACCTTTCAGTTAGCAGTCTAAACACTTAAACACTGCACTGCAGGGGCTCTTCCAATTATCTATTCTTGGCCTAAATTAACCAAATGACAGCAATAAAATAATACTACCAAATTTATATAGCATTTGTGTGTATGTGGATAGATAGGTGGATGGATGGATGAATGGGTGGACAGGTGGGTGGATGGGTGGGTGGGTGGATGCATGGATGCATGGATGCCAGGCACTGTTTTAAGTGTTTGCCTTGTTTAGTATTACCTAAATTTTAAAAGTGAGGAGATCAAACCACAGAGAGGTAAAATAAGTTGTGAGCCCATATTTGAATCCAAGCAGTTCCAGTCCAGAGCCCATGCTCTTAGCTACTACATTGAAGACCAACCTATTTATTAATGAGTTAGAGCATGATTTGAAAAGTTTTTAATGTTTAGAAGAAGTGTAAGGCAGATGGGAAACAAGAATATCCAGAAGAGTCATTTATCATAGAGGATAGCTTAAATGTTACTTCTATAGCTATAGTCAGGACCTTCAGATTTCTATATCTAGAATTTTAAACCTTTGAATCTGTTATTATTCTCCAGAAATGCTTTGGTTCTGAGTTCCTCAGACAGGAACTTTGGTATACGTGTTTATTTATTTATTATAATTTTTGTTGTTGTTGTTGAGAATATACACAGCAAAACATCTACATTTTCTACATGTACAGTTCACTGACACTGATTACCTTCTTTGAGTTGTGCAACCATTCTCTTCCTCCTTTTCCAGTTTGTTCCTCCCCCATTAACATAAACTTACTGGCCCCTAAGGTTCCTATCTAATGTTTTGAGATGGGGCTGTCAATTTGATCCCAGTTAGATGGATTTTAAAAGGCATAATGCTCAAGGCAGATATTCTTTACTAGTTAAGCTAAACTACTGTTTGGTGTTCAGAAGACTTCAGAGGATATTTTTGGTTTAAGGTTTAAAGATTACCTCAGGGCAGTAGTTTCCAGCCTCCATGGCTCCAGCAAGTCTGGATTCCATGAGAATCTTAAATTCTTTTCTGCATTTTCCACCTTTTGATCAGGATTCTTCTGTAGAATGTTTGATCAAAATGTTCAGTAATGGTAGCCGGGCATCATTGGCCCATCGAGTTCTTACTGGTCTCATGTCAGAGAAGGCAATTGTTCATGGAGGCAATTAGCCACACATTCCGTTTCTGACTCTCCTTCTTCCTTCATTGCTCCAGGTGAATAGAGACCAATTGTTGTGCCTTGGATGGCCACTTGCAAGCTTTCAAGACCCCAGGCACTGCACAGTGAACTAGGAGGTAGAACAGAAGCGCTAAACATGTTATTAGGCCAGTTAACTGGGATGTCCCATGAAAGCATAACCCTCCAACCAAGGAACCAGCTCCCACGAGGTGTTCGGTTGTACACAAGCCGCCTAAGCAGCTACTTTTTTTTTTTTTTTGGTCATTGCTGTAAATATATCACACAGTTTGTGTTTGTTTTTAATACATTATGTGATTAAAAAATCATTTCACTACTTTACTTTAGATGGAGAGGAGAAAACTTACGGTGGCTGTGAAGGCCCGGATGCCATGTATGTCAAATTGATATCTTCTGATGGCCATGAGTTTATTGTAAAAAGAGAACATGCACTAACCTCAGGCACAATAAAAGCCATGTTGAGCGGCCCAGGTGGGAACACTTCTGTATTTTATCTTCATATAGCTTAAGTTTTAATGTTTGATGAATGTGTTTTTAATTTGAATTAAATAACTCATGACATTAAAAAGGAGAGAGTAACTGTTCTACCATTACTGCATGATTATGTTAAATTGGAAAATATTGGTTCGGTCATTTCCTCTTTTCAGTTATTTACTCTACAAGTTTCAATAAGCCTGAATTGATTATTTTGTAGTAGGAAGGTTTGCTTCTCTACATTAGTTTCTATGGTTATTAACCACAGGACTCTGATTAGTGATATGTGCTCCTGATAGCATATGAAGTTTATCTATAGAAGTTACCACCTCCCAAATTTTTATTCTTAACATTTTCCCTTTTTCCCCCATTTGTTTAAATGAGGTAAAATTCATATAGCATAATATTAACCATTTTAAAAAGTACAAGTCCATGGCATTCAGTACATTTACAGTATTTTGCAACCACCCCCTGTATCTAGTTCTAAAACATTTTTATCAACCAGAAGAAAAACCATATTCATTAAGCAGTCCCTCCTCACTCTGTGTCCCCCAGCCCCTGGCAGCCAGTGCTGTGCTTTCTGTCTCTGTGGGTTTGCCTAGGCTGGATATTCCGTATAAATGGCATTATGCAGTATGAGGCCTTTTGTGTCTGGCTTCTTTGATTTAGCATGTTTTCAAGGTTCATCCACTTTGTAACATGTATCAGTACTTGGCTCCTTTTTATGACTGAATAATACTGCATTGTGTGAATATACCACAGTTTGTTTATCCGTTCATCAGTTTTGGACATTTGGGCTATTTTCACCTTTTGGCTATTGTGAATAGTGCTGCTATGATCATTCATACACAAGTATTTGTTTGAATATCTGTTTTAGCTTCCTTCGGGCATATACATAGGAGTGGTGGTTGCTAGGTACAAGGGTAGGGGAATGGGAACTAACTGATGATGGGTAGGGAGTGTTTTGGGTGGGGGTTAGGAAAGGGTTTTGTCACTAGATAAGGGGGTTATTGCATAGCACTGTGCAGGTACTTAATGTCACTGAAATTGTATGCTCTATGGTGGCTAATTGTATGTTACGAATTTCACCTCAGTAAATCAAAGGCTTAATAAGTGCCTATTGGTAATACTTCATACACTATTGAAGAAAGGGAGTTATAGTTCTCGGCAAACCAAATCTTACTCATTGTTGTGAATTATTTGCTGAGTCCCCCTCTCCTTCTGCCTCCCCAGTCCACCTCCAACCAATAGACAGTTATTAGGAAACTTTAAAAAAATATATTGCATTCTCAGAAGTATATTTTTAGGTGTGAGATGCCTTTTGTGTCTAGTACATAGTGCTAGTGCTAGACTGCTAAGAAACATTTGTCCCTATGAGTAAAGGCTTAATGATGTAATGTTCATATAGCTAAAGAAATTTTAGGGATGACCAAAAAACGGTTCATGAAGTGTTATTGAACAAAGGGAAGTGGCTTATGATATCCCATAAACATGATCATATTTCTAAAAACTAACGGAGGAAACCATGGATTTCCTTTTCTGGAAAGGTTTTTTAAAAATAGTATCTTTCTCAAAAAGAAGTCTTATTATTTTGTGTTTTATATATGCGCTTACTACTAGAAAAGCACAATCAGAAAATCTGTTATTTGTCCTAACTGTTTTTATATGACAATTCAGTATAGCATCGGGCTCCTGATAACCCGTAAAGACGTGATTCCCTGGACTGATTCTTGTAAGACAACAATTTAGCTTTTTCCGTTCTGCTCACCCTGAATAATTATGCCACCTACGTCTCAGGCAAAGCTCCTTAATCCAATCTCTGAGAAAGCATTAGAATTTAAAAATGCAGTCTTGATGAATCTCAATAAGGATTTTTTATGTTGCTTATACTCTATAATCGAAGCTAAATATTTCATTTGATGCTAGTTAGGTTCATTCCTTTAACATCTTACTTTTGTTTTACAGGTCAGTTTGCTGAGAATGAAACCAATGAGGTCAATTTTAGAGAGATCCCTTCCCACGTGCTATCAAAAGTATGCATGTATTTTACCTACAAGGTTCGCTACACTAACAGCTCCACCGAGATTCCCGAATTCCCAATTGCACCTGAAATTGCACTGGAACTGCTGATGGCTGCGAACTTCTTAGATTGTTAAATAAAATAAATTATGATAAACTGTTAACTTTTTTCAGTATTTAATACCTGTAGTTCAGTTAGTAATTTTTTCATATAGCATGTTGCCTGTATGCAGTTGAACTGTATAAAGTTCATTGCAAAGCAGATTATCTTCTGTTCTTTTTGCATAGTAATCAGAGTTGAAATCTGTTTGCTGCATCAACAAATTAAGGACATTTTCACAAACTGAGAAATAAACAGATACGCCAATTTGTAGGTGGTTTTGCCTTATCCTTTGGATGTGACTTTCAAAATTAGAGCAATGACGATATATTAAATGCTGAAATTTAGGTATAAATAAGCAGATTCTACAGGTAAATAATGGGGCTAAGTATTTTTATGTTTTTGGTGTTTTTTAAAAAACCTGACCATATAGCTGTCATTAACATTAGTAGAGTAATGCAAATAATTGCGTTATAGACATATTTGTAACTTACCCAAAACATTGATTTTTATAACTTCCAAAGACATAAGGTTTGAAATTTCTTATGTGTCTTTTGATAAACTGCAGTATTGTTTAAGTGTATCTTGTGTTTTTGTTTATTGCTACAATTTGAGAACTTTATTTAAAAAGTAATTTTGGAAAGTTAGCAGGTACAGCTTTCGGAGCGCTAGCTTTTTGAGATCTGTATCCAGGTGGTCAACAACTAAACTGCATTACTTTGATTTCTTGTAAGTTATGCGTTTTGGCCAATCCAAAGTACTGTACTTCCATTGACTATAAGGCTTCCTTTGCAATTATTCTTATTACAATTTCCCTTGTGATTACAATAGTTGCAATTATTTAAATATTACAAAAGGCACACAATGAACTTTATATCTTAAAAGCTAGACTTTTCAGAACTATTCTCGTCTTCCTCCATCCAATTGTAATGTTAAAAAGTATGAAAAGTGTGGAGAAATACGGTGAAAATTTTATTATAATGTACCTTGATATAGTACATGGATTATCTCCTATTAAAGAAAATATGTCCCAATAAATATGATACCCACAATCTGTGGGTGTTCTACTGAAATCAAACTCATAAAGGTCATTCAGGTTTTATATTAAGAAGACAAAAAAATTGAAAGACTGTGACAGAGCATCTCTCTGGTCAGGCATGGGAAAAGAAGCGTTGGGATTGGGTTTTGTAGTGTTATTACCTTAATAATAGAACAAAGGTGGCATTATAGGGTCTGTAAGTTTAAATCTTCAGCTTAGGTCTTCTAAGACTGGCTTAATATGGACCAGTTTTTCTGGAAACTGCAAAAGCTAAACGTAAACAACCTAGATCTATAAATGTAATTTATGTTCTTAAAAAACCTGAACATTGTGCTTTCCATCTTATTGAAAGTAGTTAAATATAAATGTTAGTTGCATATATTTTAGTAACTTCATATGACATACTGGTACATATTTTAGTACTGAAGTTTATTCTGCTACTTGGTAACAATGCCAATTAGAAACCTAAATGATGATCTCAAAGGTCAGGGCAGTTAGAAATAAAGTTTAACTTTGATTGGTTTTAGTAGGTTACTTTGTGTGTTAGATCCAGAAGTAGCGTTAAGTTTAGGACATTAAATAGAACTGAAATAAAAATTCGGAAAACCTGTATATCTTATGGTAAATGGTGCATGTTAACAAAGACGATATTGACTAAAAGGTATGATGAACACTTGGTGTTTGACCTTTTTAGCCTTAATTTTCTCTTTTTCCGAAGATTTGTGAAACTGTTTGCTTTGGTACATCTCAAAATATGATTGAATAGTGGAAATTTTTATTTGGTTAAATTTAAGAAATAATTATTTTATATAGCATTGAAACAACTGTTTTCTCACACTTGGTAGTTAACTTTTTAAATTATGTTCAAATTCCTCCAATTTTTTTTTCTGCACAGAAAATATTTCCACAAAATTCTTTGTTTTATTCCGTATTTCATTTTCGTACTGTCTAGATTATTTTATGCTTTTTAGATTGCTTATCTTTCACACAGTTATTATTGAAGAGTCCTGTTGGTATTGAGAACTTTATTATAAGTGGTGGGTTTAGCCCCTGCTAACAGATAAATACATTTAGAGATGCATTGCTGTGCATGGAGCTGTCATCTTGGCATGAATCAGGTTGCTAAACTTACCAATTATTCTTTCAAACTTGTACAAGTATTCTGAGAAATAAGATTGCTGTCAACGATGGAGGAGTGTTTAAATTAAGCCTAATAGTTCCTATCTATATGGAGGAAATTTGGTACAAATTAACAAAGCTTGAATGTATCCAGACTTAGCAGTGCTCGGTTGAGCCTCTGATTGGTTATGTCCAAGTCTGATGAAACACTTAATGTCTGGTAATCAATAGATACCATTTATTTTTTATATATGGTGTTTTATTTCCAATACATAAATCTGATTTAATTCTAGGCCACTCATATTTATGCTAAGATTTTATATTTCTGTTAGGCTTAAACACTTGAATATTGTTCCTGATAGTTGGTTTAAACAAATATATTAGCCTAGAAGTGTTTTGGTATTGGTATCTGAGACAGAGCACCAAACTGGGAGGTAGAACATCTGGAATCTTGTGCCAGTTAGCCTTGTGACCTTGAAGAAGTCAGTGGGCATCAATTTCACATCTATAAAAAAATTTGGAGGTAAGCATCTATAGGGTTATGTTTACCGCCTTTTTTTTTTTTTTTTTTTAATGAACAAGGTTGTGTTTGTGGATGTTGTGCAAATCCAAGATTGTAACATTACAGGTGATCAGATTCGAATTGTGAACTGAACTAGAGTAAAGGACTTTTAATAGTCTATAAATTTCAGTTTTGGATGCTTTCCAAATCAGGCATTAAGTATTCCACATCAGTACTAAATTAGATCAATTTAGAATCCTTGGAGTTGTTTTCTGTTGCCTGCTGTATAACGAAAGTCAGTTTGAGCTCTGGTTACCAGTAATCAAGGAGTCCTGGTGGCACAGTGGTTAAAGAGTTTGGCTGCAAACCAAAAGTTGGCAGTTGGAACCCACCAGCTGCTCTGCAGGAGAAAGACGTGGCAGGCTGCTTCCATAAATATTTATAGCCATGGAAAACCTATGGGGCAGTTCTCTGTCCTGTAGTGTTGCTGTGAGTCGGAATCGACTTGACGGCAGTGGGTCTGGTTTTGGTTTTGCCGGTAATTGATGATATAAAGGGGATTTATGTTTTCATACCAGTATATACAGTGCCAGGTCAACCTGGAACTCATTTTTCATTCCTGCTGTAGTAATTTATCATCAGGTGCATATATCATGTCTTTATCTTCATGTATCTCTAGCTGAACAGAGACTTTTTATTGCTCTATGGAATATTCAGTTTGCTTCCTGCACGTTCCCTAGTTTTTGAAACTGGGAAAAATTACAGTTGCTTTGTGATAGACTTCCTTGTGTTAATCATCAGATTGTTCTGTAAATTTTGTTTTTTTTTTTCTCCTTAGTATTAGATGCTTGCAGTCCTTTATAATATAAAAATATTTTATTACATTTGACTTAGATGCATTTTATTAATAACTTTATGATAGATTGTTGCTTTATTATTTAGAGAAGCCTACGTAAAATGACCGATTAGGATAAGAAAAATTCAAATTTGGTGACTTTATTCAATCAGAATTGTCTAAAATCTTTTATTAATCAGAGCCTCTTTTTACATTACAAAATAAAGCTGGTTAATCCTACCCATACCAGTTGATCCAGACCCACTGTTAGAATTTTTTTAATATGTCAATAGGATTTTAACTATAGGCATATTAAATTTTTATGCAGACTTTTCAAATATATATACTTTTGAATCAGTGTAGTGTCATTTCTGCTCTAGAGAAGTCTGCATCAGTCTCAAGTGTAATTTTGAATTGGAAAGTACATTTTCTTCAGACTATCGAAGGCAATTTTTGTTTCCGTAATTCCAACTATTTTTGAAAATAAAGTTTCTTTAGTTTCTTACAGCTTCCATTTGAGCTCAACCAATATGTACCTTTTTTTAAAATGAGGATCCAAGATAAAACTTGTGATAATTCAACATCACAAGCTAATTTGCTGTGAGATTCTAGATCCAATTGTAGTTCAGATTAATTAGAGCAAACGTGGTGCTTAGCTTCTAGAGACTGCCTATGAGTGAATGCTGTACCCAGAAAAGGAAGTCATGTTTGCTAGAGTGTTGAAATAAACAATACACAGAATATTTAAGTGGTAGAACTGAGGTAGGAAGTTAACGCATGGGGTGCGCCTATAAAATAAATGCTTTAAAAAATATATCCTGGTGAATATCATCCTTCACTTAATAAGGCTGTTGTTGCTCAACATGTTTCTGGAACTGCCTTTAGAGCTTGTAATAAATGTTCTTTTGGATAGCCTCCGTGGTGGGAGATGCTTTTCTTTAAATATTATGCAAAAGTCAGTAAATGTTTTAGATTGAGACATAACTGAATAAAGATGAGTGGCCATGTTGGGTCAGGAAGAAGGTCACAGAACCAAGTTAAAAGCCTCAAACTTACCCTTGGAAATAAAAGTAGTTAAATTATTTTTAAATGTGACTTCAAATACTCTTTTGCTAGTATATTGGTTGAAAAGAATTTCATAGGGGAAGACTTACTCAATTTTCTTCGTTAAACCTATCACCAAACATGCTTTTTTTTTTTTGAAGAAAGTAACTGCTTCAAAGCTGAAATTCAAATGGGTTTTATAAAACTTCTGTCTTACAATAGAAACATCTCTGCGACTTTGCTGAAAGTAGATAGGGTTTAAGCATTGTTTCTGTTGGTATGTTGGCTTCTTGCAACACCACACTGAAAGAGTTTTCCTGTTCTTCAGGACAAGAATAGTGTTTACCTGGTAAACAGGCACCACCATTCTTAAATACTGAAGATACTCTTCTGTGAGAACTTGTTCCTAAAGAGTTGGATACATAATGTTACATGGACTGGTGGAATGGCTGTGCTAGAGTCGTAAAAAGCCAAAAGCTCATTAAACAGCAATTTAAGTTCCGTGACCTGTTCTCAAATGCGACTCTGTTTTCATTCCAGTGGCAATTTTTGCGCTATGTGTATCTTCTAAAACTAGATTGTGAGCCAGAGAGCAGGAATTGTTTTTTTTGTGTTTTTGGTGTTTTTGAGGGGGTGTTTATCTCGTTATCTCCTCCAGTACCTAGCACAGTGCTTTACCGTGGTGGGCAGTCAATAAATGCTTGTTGAGTTGAACCATACGCGTTGGTGTGTGAGGGTAGTGTCTTCATCATATTGCATTAAGGCTTTAAATTGTACATGTTCACTACAGATCCAAACGCTGGAGAAAAAATATGTGCTTGTCCCTTATTTAATGAGTCATCTAGTGGGAGATGAATTTGAAGTACAAGTCTGCACATCATCCAGTCACACAGTTGCAGGGAAGAATACTGAATTGGAAGGTAGAAAGCTGGTTCTTGATCATGGATTTCCTATTTAGATTATTGTGTGCTCATAGAAATTAATAGGGAGGTCTCTGAATAAACATTTCTCCAAAGAAGATGTATGAATAGCCAATACATCATTAGTCCCTAGGGAAATGCCAGTCAAAACCACCTGAGATACCCCTTCCCAACTGCTAGCATAGCTATAATCAAACAGATGGAAAATAACCAGTGATGAGGATGTGAAGAAATTGGAACCTTCATCCATTGCTGATGGGAATGTAAAATGGTGCACCACTGTAGAAAATAAGTTTGGCAGTTCTTTAGAAAGTTAAACAGGATTAGCATTTGACTAAGCAATTCCACTTCTAGGTATATACCCAAGAAAAACCGTCAGTACAAAAACTTGTACACAAATGTTTATGGCAGCATTATTCATAATAGCCAAAAAGTGGAAGCAATCCAAATGTCCATCAACGAATGAATGGATAAACCAATCGTGGTACATATACATACGATGGAATATTATTTAGCCATAAAAAGAAATTAAGTACTGATAAGTATTAGAATATGGATGAACCTTGAAAACACGCTAAGTGAAGAAGCCGTACAAAAGGCCACATATGATTGTGTTCGTATGACATACCCAGAATAGGTAAATCCATAGAGACAGAAAGCAAATTGGTGGCTGCCAGAAGCTGGGGGAATAGGAATAACTTTAATGGGTGTGGGGTTTTGGGGTGGTGAGAATGTTTTGGAACTAGATACAGGTGATGGTTGCAAAACACTGCTAAATGCCACTGAATGTTCACTTTAAAATGGTTCGTTTTGTGTTATATTTCACCTCATTAAAAAAGTAGTGGTCTTTCCCCTGCCTATAAACAAAAAATAAAGTTAACAGGATTTGCTTTTCCTTTTTTTTTTTTTTTAACTTACTATTTTTTGTCTATAGGCACAACTTGTTACATCGTTAGGTGCTGTGGAGTCATTTCCGACTCATAGTGACCCTATGTACAACAGAATGAAATACGGCCTGGTCCTGTGCCATCCTCATAAAAGTTGCTATGTTTGAGCCCATCGTTGCAGCCACTGTATCAACCCATCTCATTAAGCGTCTTCCTCTTTTTCGCTGACCCCTTACTTTACCAAGCATGATGTCCTTCTCCAGGGACTGGTCCCTCCTAATAACATGTCCAAAGTACATGAGACGAAGTCTCTCCATCCTGAGGAGCATTCCGGCTGTACTGCTTCCAAGACAGATTTGTTCGTTCTTCTGGCAGTCCATTGTATATTCATTATTCTTTGCCACCACCATAATTCAAAGGCATCAATTCTTCTTCAGTCTTCCTTAATCATTGTCCTGCTTTCATATGCAGATGAGGCTATGGACCCATGGCTTGGGTCAGGCGCACCTTAGTCATCAAAGTGACATTGCTTTTTAACACTTGAAAAAGATGTTTTGCAGCAGATCTTCCCAATGCAATACGTTGCTTTATTTTTTCTCTGATTTTATTTATTTTAAATTTTTTTAAATTGTACTTTAGATAAAGGTTTACAGAACAAATAGTTTCTCATTAAACAGTACACGTACTGTTTTATGACACTGGTTAACAACCCCACGACATATCAACGCTCGCCCTTCTTGACCTTGGGTTCCCTATTACCAACTTTCCTGTCCCCTCCTGCCTTCTAGTCCTTGTCCCTGGGCTGTTGTGCCCCTTTAGTCTGGTTTTGTTTTATGGGGCTGTCTAATCTTTGGATGAAGGGTGAACCTCGGGAGTGACTTCATTATGAGCTAAAAGGGTGTCTGGGGCCCATACTCAAGGTTTCTCCAGTCTGTCAGGCCAGTAAGTCTGGTCTTTTTTTGTGAGTTAGAATTTTGTTCTACATTTTTCTCCAGCTCTGCCCGGGACCCTCTATTGTGGTCCCTGTCAGAGCAGTCAGTGGTGGTAGCCAAGCACCCTCTAGTTGTACCGGAATCAGTCTGGTGGAGGCCATGCTAGTTGTGGTCCGTTAGTCCTTTGGACTAATCTTTCCCTTGTATCTTGTTTTCTTCATTCTCCCATGCTCTCAAAGGGGTGAGACCAGTGGAGTATCTTAGATGGCTGCTCACAGGCTTTTAAGACCCCAGACACTACTCACCAAGGTGGAATGTAGAACATTTTCTTTATAAACTATGTTATGCCACTTGAGCTAGATGTTCCCCAAGACCATGGTCCCCACAGCCCTCAGCCTAGCAATTCGGTCCCTCAGGGAGTTTGGATGTGTCTATGGAGCTTCCACGACCTTTCCTTGTACAAGCTGTGCTGGCTTCCCCGGGATTGTGCACTGTCCTACACTTCACCAAGGTTACCACTTATCTGTTGTTTACTTAGGTTGCTTAATTTCTTGACTCCTGCTTCCGTGGGCATTGATTGTGGATCCAAGTAAAATGAAATCCTTGACAACTTCAATATTCTCTCCGTTTATCATGATATTGCTTATTGGTCTAATTGTGAGGGATTTGGTTTTCTTTATGTTGAGGTGTATACTGAAGGCTGTAGTCTTTGATCTTCATCAGTGAATGCTTCAAGTCCTCTTCACTTTCAGCAAGCAAGGTTGTGCCATTTGCATATCACAGGTTGTTAATGAGTCTTCCTCCAATTCTGATGCCATGTTCTTCTTCATATAGTCCAGCTCCTTAGATTATTTGCTGGCATACAGATTGAATAACTATGGTGAAAGAATACAATGCTGACACATATCTTCCCTGACTTTAAACCATGCAGTATCCCCTCGTTCTGTTCAAATGACTGCCTCTTGATGTATATGCAGGTTCCACATGAGCACAATTAAGTGTTCTGGAATTCCCATTCTTCACAGTGTTATTCATAATTTGTTATGATCCACACAGTTGAATGCCTTTGCATAGTCAATAAAACACAAGTAAACATCTTTCTGGTATTCTCTGCTTTCAGCCAGGATCCATCTGACATCCACAATCATGTCCCTCATTCCATGCCCTCCTCTGAATCTCACTTGAATTTCTGGCAGTTCCCTGTCAATGTACTGCTGCAGCCGCTTTTGAATGATCTTCAGCAAAATTTTGCTTGCATGTGATATTAATGATATTTTTCGATAATTTCTGCATTCTGTTGGATCACCTTTCTTTGGAATGGGCACAAATATGGATCTCTTCCTGTCGGTTGGCCAGGTAGCTGTCTTCCAAATTTCTTAGCATAGATGAGTGAATGCTTCCAATATTGCATCCGTTTGTTGAAACATCTGAAATGGTATTCCATCAATTCCTGGAGTCTTGTTATTTGCCAAGCCTTCAGTACAGCTTGGACTTCTTCCTTCAATACTGTCGGTTCTTGATCATCTGCTACCTACTGAAATGGTTGAATGTTGACCAGTTCTTTTTGGTACAGTGATTCTGTGTGTTCCTTCCATCTTTTTTTGATGCCTCCTGTATTGTTCAATATTTTGCCCATAGAATCCTTCAGTGTTGCAACTCGAGGCTTGAATTTTTTCTTCATTTCCTTCAGCTTAAGAAATGCTGAGTATGTTCTTCCCTTTTGGTTTTCTAACTCTAGGTCTTTGCACATGTCATTATAATACATTACTTTGTCTCCTCGAGCCACCCTTTGAAATCTTCTGTTGAGCTCTTTTATTTCATCATTTCTTCCATTTGCTTTAGCTGCTCTATGTTCAAGAGCAAATTTCAGAGTCTCTTCTGACATCTATTTTTGTTTTTTCTTTCCTGTCTTTTGCTTTCTTCATATATGATGTCCTTGATGTCATCCCACAACTTGTCTTCAGTCGTTAGTCTTCAAATGGAATAACCAATTATGGTAAGTATTTTTCATAGGTAAGTGTGTATATCAATAGTTGTGATTCAATTGCATACATATAATACTATCTGCTTGTAAAGTTTTCCACTCTTAAATTATCAGCTGTTTTATTATTCCACAAATCATCATGGTTTCCAGATCTTTGTCTACCTCCACAAATAATCTACTGGTTAGTAATAGACTTTCATCATGTTGAAGTTCCATTGATATGGTCCTTATGAAAAATGGAATTAGTAATATCTGCCTTAATTTCCAGAAGTGCTATTGAAGCCCGAGTAAAAGACCATGGGAAAGCAGCTTAAAAAATTAAAGGTCTATAAATAAAAGGGCAAAAAAGGCCTCCAATAAATTGTAGTAGAGACCATTCTGCCTCTCCACTCCCCCTCCCTCACCTCTTTTTAGACAACCTACTGCTTTCAAATGTTCAGGACAAACATGGTAGTGGGAAGAACTTTAACTTCAGTGAAAAACCAGTATTTAAACCTTAGTCTGTGTGGTCTTGGGCAAGTTACTACAACTTTTCAGTGTAGATTATAGCCATTTGCAGATGAAGAAATAGGCTTTGAGACATTAAGTACAGTATTTTGTTCTAGTAATGGAACCAGGATTAGGACCCAAGTCTGTGTTCAAAGGCCATATTCTTTACTAAACTGATACATATGCTGATTATTGATTTTATTTTATGTACCACAATCCCAGAATATAATGAAACTTAAGAAAAAACTTCTGTGTAAAGTTCCAGAACATGTGAGGTTTTATCCCCCTGACAATACAACCATTTACAAAATAGTTTTCCTATGTTACGTCAGAAATTATATAAACCAACTTCTGTAACCACAAAGTAATAATACTAGAAACTGATCAAAAAAGTTTTAATTTTTTAACTAATCCTTACTGAATTTTTAAATATCCAAATAACTAGTCAAAGAAAAAAAAAAAACCTTGATTACGCATTACTCTAAAAGAGTGATTAATATTTTATGGGGTACAGATAATCCATTTTAGGCAAATTCATAGCCTTTATTATTACATATGAGAGAACAAGGAAAGCAACTAAGCATTAAATTAAACAATATGAAAAAAATCTCAAGGAGAGTAAGATATAAGAATGAATAAAAATAGTAGAAACACTTATTTAGAAAATAAGAATTAGTAAAAAATCCAGAGTGTAGTCAAGGAATACTACATCATAATTAAGGTTTATTCTAGGAAAGCAAGGCTAGTTTAAGATAAGAAAATTTATTGATATAATTCACCAAAGAAAAAAGTAGGATCATCTCAACAGATGTTTAAAAAATTACTTGGCAAAATACAGTCTCTGCTCCTGATTTTAAACTCATACACTATGAATAGAACGATATATATGATTTTAAAACAGTCTCAAACCAACAGTTAACACAAACGTAACAAAAATTGTCAGAGACTTCCTATTAAAAATGGTATTCAACCAAAGACTGCCTGTTATCAATACACTATTTAGTATTGCTTGGAAATTTCCAGATAATATTATAATTTTTTTAATTGACACGCAGCCACTGTGTCAGTCCATCTTGTTGAGGGTCTTCCTCTTTTTCGCTGATCCTCTACTATTTAGTATTGCTTGGAAATTTTCAGATAATGTTACAATTTTTTTTTAATTAGGTATTAATATTGGTACAAAACAAAAATGTCTGCAAGCAATGTGGTGTTTCTCAGAAAAATTCCAAGTGTCAACTGAAAAATTCTAAACTCCAGAAAAAATCATAAAGTGGAAAATGTAGTGGACATTTGTGGGGAGTTTTTGTTTGTCTTGTTTTGTTAAAAGCTCTCCAGCATAGAAATCCCCATGCTGGATTTGGGAAATCCCTGTCTTGGATTTAGGAAATCCCCATCTTGGATTTAGGAAATCCCCATTATCCAAATCTAGATGAAGATGCGGACCCAGTGCCCAATTGTTAAAGCCAAAAGAGAGACTACCAAGGCACAGGCCCATGACCAAGGACCCGCCTCATCCTTCCAGTGTTTACCTTTTCTACCTAGACAACTCTAGTTGATTTCAGTTGCTTCCAATTAATAACCATGACTCCTATAGAAACTGATACCTGGACTAGTTTGCAAGTAACAAACCCTCAGAAAAATGGGGGATGGGGTGTCTGATTTTGATTATCTTGCCTAGCTAAGGCTAAAAGGATGGCAATTCTGTAGTATTCATAAATGGGAATCTGAAAGCCAATAGCTCATGACGGTGAAATAGCTATTCGAATTATTTCTGAGAATGTAGAGCCCATTGAAGGCAGGGCTTTGGATGCTTGCAATACACCTACCAAAGAACAAGGTTAGGTTCCCATGTGACAATTTCCATACAAATTGATCAATGACATTAGTTACATTTTTCACAATGTGTCAACATTCCCTTTATGTTCTGTTTATTCCATTTCCAGTACTCTAGTTTCCCTGCCCCCTTATCTTCTCATCTTTGCTTTAGATTAAATGGTGACCTTTTGGAGTCATACAGATGGCTTTTTAGTAGAGCACCGATCTAACAGGTAATATCTTTGATTTTGAGTGTTACTCTGCTTTTCTGCTAAAAGGTACTCTAAGGGGATAGTTTCGGTTCAAGATTTAAATGAAATGGTTGCTTTTAATGGTCCTGGATAGGACAAGCTCAAATCCCCAAGTCTCATAGAATCCTAGGGACTTTCTAGTACTCTGTTCTTCAGCTAACAGACTGCTTTACAATAATTGTAAAAACAAACTTGAAGTTTGACCCAAACTTAAATTAAGAGGTTGTTGAATTGACAGCTTTCACCATGTGACATTTAGGGCACTGATTGAGAAAGGAGTGGGAACCAAAAAAATTAAACCGGGATAATTTTCCCAACGCCTGATGACCCTCCTTGAAGCTAGATCTTCCCGGTCTTTTTGGAGTGAAGAAGCAGTGACTCCCTGCCAGTTCTCACCTCTACCTGTCATTGTTTTCAAACCTGTTACTAGGAGTATAACTGGAGCCCTGGGATTCCCTGGATCCAGCATCAAAGTTAATTGAAGATTACTACCAACTCCATGGAGGCAGGACCATCAGGAGCTCAGATCCCTCAGGAATAAAGGTTTAGGTAACTCCACTGGGTAAAGAACTCCAGCCAGGTGGTTTACTGGCTGAAGCCAATGGAAATATAGTAGTGGAAGAGAGAAATCATAAAAACCTGCTTCAGTCTTAAGACAATTATAGTCTATACCTGTATTCCTTTCTTGCAATGCCCTGTGTAAATTTACATGTGTTAAATACCTTCCCTTTTTTACTATCTTTTGCTTAAGGTTTCTGTTAAGAGTGATGGAAAAATTTGGAAATGGATAATGGTGATGGTTACACAACATGGAGAAAATAATGTCATTGAACTGTATGGTAAAAATGGTTGAATTGGCCAATGTTTTGTTTTATATATTTCATCACAATAAAAAAGATCAATGATGTTTTCACTTTCTTTGTTTCATATTCTTGAAATCTTGAAAATCATCTTTAACTCCTGGATCGTTACCACTCCTGTAACTAGTCAGTTGCCAAACCCTATTGATCCTACAAAAGGAGTCCCGGTGGCACAACAGTTAAGCATTCAGCTGCTAGCTGAAAGGGTGGCGGTTCGAACTCACCCAGTGGCTACCGGGGAGAAAGACATGGCAATATGCTTCTGTAAAGATTACAGCCAAGAAAACCTTATGGGACAGTTCTACTCTGTCACATGGGGTTGCTATGAGCTGATGGCACCTAACAAACAAACATTGATTCTACATCCATAATACTTCTTGAATTGGTACCCTGATTCCCACACCAACTGTTATTACCCTACTTAGACTTGTTTAGGGACATTATAAAACCAGTCTGCTGTTTGTAAAACATGGTGGCCTATTTAGAAAATTAGCATTTATTTTATTCCAGTTTTAATCATCAGTACCACCTCCCTGCCAAACGAAATTTTATGTAAATGTTTGTCTTCTTTTTTTCTTTTTTGGGGCGAACTTTTTACTGAGGTGTAACATGTATACAGGAAAGCACTAAATCCTAAATTCACAACTCAATTAATTTTTGCTAAGACTGTACAACTGTGTAAATAGTACTCAGATCAAGGAATAAAACTTTGCCAGCACCCCCAGAAACTTCTCTTGTGCCCCTTCATAGTCCCTCTTCCCCCAGAAGGTGATCACCCCGGATATCTGAAACCTGTTTTTGAACTTTCTGTAAGTGGTATCCTACGCTACGTCTGGCTTTTTTTGCTCAGCGTGGTCTGTGAGATTCATCTATGCCGCATTTAGAAATAATTTGTTTATTCTCATTGCTGTGAAGTATTACATCGACTAGGAAGAAAGGCCAGGTGATCTACTTCTGAAAATTATCCAATGAAAACGCTGTGGATCACAAGAAAACATTGTTTGACTCGCTTGGTTTGGACACATCATCAGGAGGTATCAGTCACTGGAGGAAGATACCACGTTTGGTGAAGGAGAGGCCAGCAAGGGCGAGGAAGACGCTTGGTGACATAGATTGGCACAAGAGGCGCAAAGATGGAGTCGGACATGCCAGCAGTTGAGGATGACACGGAACCTGCAACATTTGGTTCTATTGTACAGTGAAACCTGTGAGAACCGGAACTCAAGGGGACTGCCTTGTTTTTCTGGATCTTGTGAGTTTTCTACCTTTGACAGGGTGCAGTCTTACCTTTTTCTATCATCCCTTTTAGTGGAAAATATTTTAGTTTTCCTCCTCTGACAGGTTTCTGCCTTACATGGGTTCCAGCCTTCACAGGTCTTACTGTATTGCAGTTTCCTTCCCTGCCAGATGTCCTCCTTACACAGGTTCCGCCTTTCACAGGTTTTACTGTATATAAGGTTGCCATGATTTAGAGTCAGCAGTTGTCTATCCAGTTCTTGTGCTTCTAATTCTCCTCTGACTTCATTGGCTAATACCTTGAAAACAATGTTAAGTAGTAACAGAGATGGTGGTGTCCTTGACCTATCCCTGACCTTGGTGGAACTGCCTCCAGCATTTCCCCATTAACCTTGATGCTGGTTTTATGATCATATATATAATGTATTATGATATCTTTTAATATTTTTTCTGCATCATTTGCTCTGGTTTTCCTCAGAAACTATCAAGTATGCCTATATATTTTACAACACTTTTATGTCTTCCATACCAATCATTTTTTTCTCTAATCTAAAAAATTAAAACTATTTTCAAAACTATTTTGCAAAACTATTTTCAAAACACAGACTAATATCCAGTCTATGTTTAAATATCTAAAGTTGTCTCAAAAGTGTTTTTATAATTGATGTTATTTGAACCAGTTTCCAAACAAGATTAACATTGACTTTAATATGTCTGTTAAATTATTATAGTCTATCAGTACTTATAGAATCTATACCAGTTTCCATACACCTCTCTCTTAAGCCATTCATTGAAGAAACTGGGTCATTTGTCTTGTAGACTATTTTACAGTCTGACTTTGGCGGTTTGCAACCTCATGATGTGGTTTAGCAATTTCCTCTGTTTTGCATCTCTCCCACCCCCGCATTTTCTGCAAACTGATCATGAGATATAATGTCTTGCTTAGATTCTTTTGGCAAGAATATTTTGAATATGGTGCTAAGCACTTCCTGTTGTATAACCTTCAGGAGGCACATAATGCCTGCTTGTCCCACTTTTACTGATGTTAAAATTGATCAGTGGGTTCAGGTGTATCAGCATGATCCATCTCTAATAAAGTTCCCCAGTGTAAAAACAATTTTTTTTATAAGGATCAGCACAAAGCTGATTCCTATGAGGTGGAGGTCAAAGATACCTCTGTCCTCCAAAATTTTACCAATTTTGATACCAGCTGTCCCTCCCATGGTACTGTCTACTTCTCAGCTGGATTCGATAATTCATTGCAATGGCCACACAGAACTTACAAACAGTTACAGGGTTTATTAGGGAAGTAACAGTTGACAACTCAGGATGAGAATCAACAAGCTACACCTCAGGATCAAGATGAGGAAGCATGAAGGCAAAGTCTCCCCTCTTCAGTGCATGATGGTTTTCTCAGCTCCTCTTGGCCATGCAGGGCTCTTCTTGGCCCCATGAGGACAGGCTCTTCTCAGCCCCTCAGGACAGGCCTTGGCTCTCGGCCCTCGGCCTGGCCTCCACCCTCAGCTCTTGGCCTGGCCTCCGCCCTGCTAGGGTAAGTATTACAAAGCTCTTTTAGCTCTGCCGATAAGTGCCCAGAGGCATCCTACTCCGCCAGGCAGTGTCCTGCCTGAAGGCGCTCAGCTCTCTGTCTCTCCGTGGATAGCCATGCGCACTGTAGCCTCCTCGCTCGGTGGACTGAGAAGCCACCACAGCCATCTCGCGTCAGTCTCCTGGTTCTGCTGCTGCCATTTCTCTGCTGCTGGATTCTGCCGTGCTTGCTGCCACTTCTAGCTGTCTCTGGTGTTACAGCTCTCTCTGTCTTCTGGGTCTAGGAGGTTCTCAGTGCAGAAACCCCAGGTCCAAAGGACGTGTGCTCCTGGCTCTTGTTCTTGGTGGTAGTGAGGTCCCCTCTTCCTGCCACTGGGATGGCTCAGTTTAAGCCTAGCAGTATGGCAAAACTAACCAATCCCCTCATTTGGGTACCATACATCTTATTTACATGGTCCAACTACACAAAAGGGTTCCATATACCTTATTTGCATTATTAGCAAGCTGTCCAATCCTCTTGGGCCACAGACATCTTATTTACATAGTCCCATCCAATCATTATGTGGGAGTCACAAGACCATGCGTGGCTAGAAGGGCCATGTTAAGTAATTCATGCTCACACTCAGCAACTTTTCATCTAATTGTTTTAGCATCCATTGATGATCAATGCCTGGCTTCATTATTTCATTTGTTGTTGTGCTTGTTAGGTACCGTTGAGTTGGTTCTGACTCATAGCAACTCTATGTACAACAGAACAAAACACTGCCCGGTCCTGTGCCATCCTCACAATCATTGCCATGCTAAAGCCTATCCTTGCAGGCACTGTGTCAATCCATCTCATTGAGGGTCTTCTCTCTCTCGTTGACCCTCTACTTTACCAAGCATGATGTCCTTCTTCAGGGACTGGTCCCTCCTGACAACATGTCAAAATTATGTGAGACGAAGTATCTTCATACTCACTTCTAAGGAGCATTCCAGCTGTACTTCTTCCAAGATAGATCTGTTTGTACTTCTGGCAGTCCACGGTATATTCAACATTCTTCATCAGTGCCATAATTCAAAGGCATCAATTCTTTTTCGGTCTGACTGATTCATTGTCCAGCTTTCGCATGCATGTGAGACGACTGAAAATACCATGGCTTGGGTCAAGCACACTGTAGTCCTCAAAGTGGCATCTTTGCTTTTTAACACTTTAAATAAGTCTTTTGCAGCAGATTTGCCCAATACAATGCGTCTTCTGATTTCTCGACTGCTGCTTCCATGGACATTAATTATGGATCCAAGTAAAATGAAATCCTTGACAACTTCAGTATTTTATTCATTGATCATGATGTTGTTTATTGATCCAGTTGTAAGGATTTTTATTTTCTTTATGTTGAGGTGTAATCATACTGAAGGCTGTAGTCTTTGATCTTCATCAGTAAGTGCTTCAAGTCCTCTTCACTTTCAGCAAGCAAGGTTGTATCATCTGTGTTATGGATTGAATTGTATCCCCAAAAAATATGTGTCAACTTGGCTAGGCTGTGATTGTGTATTGTGTGATTGTCCACTCTGTTGTCATCTCATGTGATTTTCCTATGTGTTGTAAATCCTACCTCTATGATGTTAATGAGGTAGGATCAGAGGCAGTTATATTAATGAGGCAGGACTCAATCTACAAGATTAGGTTGTGTCTTAAATCAGTCTCTTTTGAGATATAAAAGAGAGAATCAAGCAGAGAGACAAGGGACCGTATACAACCAAGAAACAAGAGCCAGGAGAATAGTGTGCACTTTGGACCCAGGGTCCCTGCGCTAAGAAGCTCCTTGACTAGGAGAAATTATTGGCAAGGACCTCTCCTCAGAGAGAGAAAGCCTTCCCCTGGAGCTGGCACCCTGAATTCAGACTTCTAGCCTCCTAGCCTCTGAGAGAATAAATTACTCTTTGTTAAAGCCATCCACTCGTGGTACTTCTGCTATAGCAGCACTAGATAGCTAAGACAATCTGCATATCACAGGTTATGTCTTAGTCATCTAGTGCTGCTACAACAGAAATACCACAAGTGGATGGTTTTAATGATGAGAAGTTTATTTCCTCATAGTCAAAGTAGGCTAAAAGTCCAAATTCAGGGCATCAGCTCCAGGGAAAGGCTTTTTCTCTCTGTTGGCCTTCTTCTCTTCAGTGTTCCCCCGGAATAGGAGCTTCTCTGCACAGGGACCCTGGTCCAAAGGATGCGCCCTGCTCCTGGCACTGCTTTCTTGATGGTATGAGGTCCCCCTGTCTCACTGCTCACTTCTGTCTTTTATATCTCAAGAGATTGCCTCAGGACACAATCC